>NC_044031.1:440904273-441221773 GCF_901765095.1 Microcaecilia unicolor | reverse complement strand
AGCAGTGACTGAAACAGTGAGAAAAGCTCTTATTTTAAAGTGGGAACAGGATCTCAGAGAAAAGGGAATTTATGTTTTTCTCAGAAGTTATATTTGGGGTGGGCCTTCAAGGCCTGGGTATTTGACCTACAGGCCTAGATACTGTCTTACTTGCCAAGTAGTAAGGTGATGGGAGTGGTTGGGCTGCTATATGAGTGAGAGCAGACGGTGACTGAAATAGCATCTGAGGCTTTTGTTGGAGTGAAGTTGGAGTGAAGTCCTAGGAAAAGATTTATTTTAAAAGCAATTTTTCCTAGTAGAATTGCTTTGAAGTTAGGCCTAATGGGCCTGAATGTAGGGCTTGAGTGCAGGGCTCTAAGTGCTGGCCTAGTAAAAAGGCAAAGCACGAGTGTGTATGGGATGTTGGGTGTGTGAGAAAGTGATCTGAGAAACTATCTGTGCCCTACTTTAGTCCAGGGAAAAAAGTGACAAGCTCAGTGCCTAAGTTAAGGACCTCAATTATTGTTTTTTTTTCTAATAGTGGCCCAAGTAAATCTTTTCCCCATAGAAAGAGAAACTTGAAATAAGCCAGGAAGGTAGACTCTCTTTTTGAGTTATTTAAGCTTAGAGTTATAGGAGACAGTTGTCCACAGCTAAACAGGCATGAAGCAAAGGGCCCCACCATTCGAGCAAGGAGAAGAGAGAGATTTGAGAAAGACCATAGTTTCTACCAGGGGCATATCTGCGTCGGGCCACAGGGGCCTGGGCCCCTGCAGATTTCGCCCTGGCCCCCCTCCCGCCGTCATCCCTCCCCCCACTGCTTACCTTTGCTGGCGGGGGGCCCCAACCCCCACCAATTGAGGTCCGCTTCCTCCTGCCTTTAAAAATATTTCTTCCGCTGGCGGGGGACCCCAACCCCCGCCAGCCGACCTGAAGTCTTCATATTTCTTCTTCGTCCGACTCCTCCGTGGCCATGCTGTAAGTAACACTGTTGATTGAATCCAGCTCGGAGTCTGACGTATACGTGTATAAATTGAACCACATATCATCAAAACTGAGAAGGCAACTCTTAAATCCATCATCACACATTGAGTCCTTTATAAATTATCACTTTCTTAATAATGTGCTTATCTTAGTGTTGTTCAGGAAGGATTCAAGATGAATTTATACATGTATACATCTTCAAAAATATATGTCCTTTTCACACCAGAATCAAACCTGTGATATTCCCCAACACAGATCTGCATTTCATCTTTGGTCTTCCTCTAGAGGAAATGTGATTAAAAAATATCTAGAAAGAACTCTGGGGCCGTTATACTAAGCCGCGAAAGTGCCGGCGTGCGCCCAAAGCACGCCAGTTCTGAGTTACCACCTGGCTACCACGTGGCCCTTGCTGTAATTTCATTTTTGGTGCACATCCGCTACATGCATCCAAAAAATATATTTTATTTTCTGGTGCACGTCAGCTACACGCGCCAAGCGCTTTAGAAATGCTAGTTAGTAGTAGTAGTAAGTGGCATTTGATGCACGTAGGTCATTACTAGCCGGCTACTACGTGAGACTTTACCGTTAGGTCAATGGCTGGTTCTAAGGTCTCAGACCCAAAATGGACATGCAACAATTTTCATTTTGCCGCACATCCATTTTCGTAAAAAATTTTAAAAAGGCATTTTTTACAGGTGCGCAAAAAATGATTCTGTGCATGCCCAAAACACTCTTCTACACTACTGCAGGCCATTTTCAGCACACCTTAATAAAAGGACCCCTCTATGCAGTAAATTTTCATTATAGTCACCAATATTCATTGGAATGTAAGATCCAGTCTAAAAATATAACTTATTTACAGTAGATCACTAACACCCCCCCTCCCGTTTGAAAGCTGTGCTAGCGGCTGCCGGTGTACTAATGCCGACACAGCTCATTCACTTTGAGACCTCTAGCCTGCAACTCCCAAATATTTTGATAAATAAAACCAACAATCATGATAATTACACAAACATCCTATAAAATGCAGGTTAATGTTCTGATGGTTCTTTGTTTGGCTATCAGAACCTATGGTTTTGCTTTGACTGCAACTTATATATTTTAAAAGGCTCACAGTTCTAACTTGTTAGATTTTAAGAAAGAGTATTTCTTTTAAAATGTCCTGAATATGTTCTCTTTTTCAGAAAGTTCACTGTATGCAGAAATTTGCTGAAATTCCACGCCAGGGAAGTATGACAATATTTAAAAACGTTAACATTTGTACAATTTCACCTCATTCTATACTCCTTAGCAGAGGTGAATGTTGAGATTGCAGACATCCATTTTTCTAACTTTGAGGCCCTTTTAGAAAGGAATTCTGAAAAATGGCCTGCGGTAGTTTAGACGTATGTCTTGGGAGCGCGCAGAATCATTTTATCAGTGCACCTGTATAAAATGCCTTTTTAAAATTTTTGCCGAACATGGATGTGCAGCAAAATGAAAATTACTGCACGTCCATTTTGGGTCTGAGACCTTACCACCAGCCATTGACCTAGTGGTAAAGTCTCAAGCAGTAATTGGGCGGTAATGATCTATGCTCACCAAATGCCACTTGGTGCGAGCAGCTGACGCATACCAGAAAATAAAAAATATTTTTCGGGCGTGCATAGCGGGCACGTGCCAAAAATGAAATTACTGCAAGGGCCACAGGGTAGCTCATGCAGTAACTCCATTTTGGCATGCATTGGGCAAATGTAGATGCTGACGCGGCTTAGTAAAAAGGCCCCTTTGTCATCAGGTTCAACATCCAGCACCTATCATATTGTTCCTTGAAACATTTTCTACCTTACTTCAAAAATTGAAAAAGAAATTGTCTACTCTAGTCTGGTAATCTGCAAATAGGTATGAGGATTCTCTGCTGTTCTCTGGATACCTTGATATACACGGAAATTCTATCTACCCGCAAAATAAAACAGTAATTGAAGTGTTACCCTATCTTCATTTCTCCTGACAGGCTTTTATTACCTCACAGATTTCACTATATAAGCAGTCAGACAGGTAAATTTTAAAACACTCATTCTGTATTCTGAGCTTTTGAACATCACACACACAATTGCTCTGCCTTGCTATGTTACTTTTATGTGAGCAATGTCACTCAATTGTCTTAACTGGTAGCAATAAAGAATTCTAGTAGAAGGTATAGGATTAAGGCTTCTAGATCAGGATCTCCTTCAATTTTCAAAACTTTTTCATTTCCCAATGCACTTTAGAAAGCAATATCTCAACAAAGCTTGAGGGGGAAAATTGCATATTTTTTTTCAATGCATAACATTTCTTTTATAACCTTTCCCCACAAATTCCGCACAGTGTCAAGAAAGTGTGTGCTTTTATTTAATGTGCTTGTAAGCATGTTTTGGGGCAGAGCTTAGGTGGCACATGGGCAGAATCACAATTTACATTGATAGGTCAAAAAATATATAATGTCCTTCATACCCAGAACTTACTCCTGCTCTCACACTTTCATTCTAGTCTCAGTTTCTCTTAGCATACCTCTAGTTTTATATGCCTATCAGGCTTATTTTCAAAATTGATCGCCGGCGATCTTCCGACATAAATTGGGAGATGGCCTGCAATCTCGCAAAAGCGGCGAAATCAGTATAATCGAAAGCTGATTTTTTGACACCATCGCCGCTTTCCCAACGCCGAGCTGGCAAAAGTTCAAGGGGGCGTGTCAGCGTTGAAGCAAAGGCGGGACATGGGCGGGCAATGGTGTGGCTACCAGATGGCCAGCTTTTGTGGATAATGGAAAAAAAGCGGTGTTAAGCAGTATTTCGCCGCTTTTACTTGGTCCTTTTATTTTCATGACCAAGCCTCAAAAAGGTTCCCGAACTGACCAGATGACCACCGGAGAGAATGAGGTATGACCTCCCCATACTCCCCCAGTGGTCACCAACCCCCTTCCACACTAAAACAATAAAAATAAAAACCTTTTTTGCCAGCCTGTATGCCAGCCTCAAATATCATACCCAGCTCCCTGACAGCAGTATGCAGGTCCCTGGAATAGTTTATGTTGGTTGCAGTGGACTTCAGGCAGGTGGACCCAGGCCCATCCCCCCCTACCTGTTACACTTGTGGTGCTAAGTTTTTAGCCCTCCAACCCCCCCCAAACCCCACTCTACCCACATCTAGGTGCCCCCTTCACTCATAAGGACTATGGTAGTGGTGTAGAGTTGTGGGGAGTGGGTTTTGGAGGGGATTTGGGGGGGCTCAGCACCCAAGGTAAGGGAGCTGTGCACCTGGGAGGTATTTGTATATATTTTTTTTAATTTTTAGAAGTGCCCCCTAGGGTGCCCGGTTGGTGTCCTGGCATGTCAGGGGGACCAGTGCACTACAAATGCTGGCTCCCCCCACGACCAAATGCCTTGGATGTCACCGAGTTGGAGATCGCCGGCATTTTTTTCCATTATCGCTGAAAAACAAAACCGCCCATCTCAAACCCAGTAAACTCAGGCATTTGGCCGGGCTAAATCATATTATCGAAAAAAAAAGATGGCCGGCCATCTTTTTCGAAAATATGGTTCCGGCCTGCTGTAATGCCGCCACCAAAATAGATCGCCGGCGACGTTCGATTATGCCCCTCCACGTGTCTTTATAAAATGGCTGGACATAGGCATCTTTTTGCTTTCTCATCCAAGGCACCCTGTTATATAGTTGTCCTCTCACAATTCTTATCTTACCTTAACTTGGGGGAGTTATTATTACTTGCCTAATCCATTAATAAGGTTCAAAGCAGGGTAACAAAATAAATTACTGGTACAATAGCTAGGAATTGCAGTCTACTATAATCATCACTAAGCTGAAGAGAAAAGCCTATTACAAAAATGTAGGAAAAAAATATTATTTCACGAATGTTTAAAAACGAAAATAACATATAGAAGAGTAGCAATTCTAAGAGTGAAGAATCCACCTTAAACAATATTATGCAAGAGATATCTGAGTTAATTAATCCTATAGATTAAAAGAACTATTTTTTTAAAGCAAAAACTTTGTATAAAACTGATTATGTAGTCTATTGTTTGAAATGTCCCTGTGATAGTGTATGTAAGTCAGACTTCAAGAAAACTCTCTATTCATTTACCAGAACATAAGAGGTCTCTACAGACAGGTAAAGTGGGCTTGCCTTTGGCGGTGCATTGTTTACATCAAAACATTCTCTTCATAACTTGTGTTGTGCAGTTTTACAACAGGTAGGTTTACTATGGTGAGGAAGAGACAGACATAAGATATTGCTTCAGCAAGAGCAGAAGTGGATCTTTGCACTGAAATCTTTGGGACCTCTGGGATTAAATTTGCATATTGAGTGGTGTCATTTCTTCAGAATTTAATCTGAACTGCCTATTGGTTGAGCAGAGTACAAGCATCTGACGTCACCTTTGAAAAGTGATCACCATTTTGGTTGACTGTGAAAGTCAGAAGGCAGGCATCAAGAAGCTGAACTGCTGACTTTTTATGTCAGACTATCACGTATATTGCGCTGGAAAAGTGTATGTATATTTTAGAAAGTGATGTTTGACCTTCTGCTCTCCATCAGCTCTGACTGTTTGAATCCTGAAGCAGCTAAGCAAAAATGCTGGCCATCGTTGTTTTCGGGTGATTGAAGAAAAAGATTAAGGAGTCAGCTCTTGGTTTGCTGTTAAAATATAAGTGCATCTAATTTTGGCTTCAGTAAAGTTGAGAGTTTTGTACACTGAACCAGACAGAGCCTTGGATTGATGTTTCTGACTATAAGTTTGCAATAACATGGAAGCTGTTTTATAAAAATGAAGATTGAAATATGAAAAAGTATAGAAACATGAAAAAATGATTGAAGAAAAAAGATAGATTATAAGTAAAAGCTTGTGGAAGACTTTTGCTGATGATGAAGAGAAGATCTAAGAGATCGTTCCTAGCTCTATAAGTCTTTGGATTTGGAGCTATTTGAGAATTTTCCTTCCTTTTTCTGGGCTATAAGTCTCTATTTTTGAGTGGATCATATTGTTTCTTATTATCAAAATAACTACACTTTATCATAAACCGGTGGAATGTAATAATTTGTTACACTTTAAAAGTTATCAGCCTTTTAGTTTAAAATGCAATCTGCCAATTAGTCAATATTTAAGAATTTGATGAATTTATACGACTCTGTTAGAATTTAAATTTCAATCTAAGATGTTAACTAAAATGTTTTTGGCAGAAGGATTTTCAATGAAAGTAATAAGGCTTATTTAACAGCATGTTTTGCTTAAAGAGAGTTATTGTTAAAAGAGAAATATCAGATAATCGAGGAATGTTTAACCTGAACCTTGCCATTTACAGAAGGAGCTATATTTTTGTGAAATCTATGAGAACCTTTTGGCATGTGGTACAATTAAGTCCAGCAGTTAAAGATTTTCCAGTGATATCTAACTGGAGGGGTAGAACTATAGGAGAATACTTAGCAAGCCAACGATATCAAGTATAAAATTGTGATGAAAATGTATATACTCATGCAACCTGTGGCCATTATCAGTGGTTTGCCCAAGATTTAGTGGACCCCCATTGGATGGATCTTCAAACCAAGATTAAATTGTAGTCTTGTATTGTGACTACATGTGACAGTTTGAATGTAGTATATATTATTACATGTCTGTGTGCAATGGGTTATGTGGGCCAGAATACACCAATTAAATTAAGAATAACAGAGTATAAATTGCAAACTGTACAAGCGCCATTACTTCAATATTGGCTGACTAAGGGACACTCAGTTCCAGATATACAGTGGAGAATCATAGATTAAGTTTCAGTGGGGTGGGAGGTTCGTAATGTTAATCATATGCTTAGCTTTGAAGAACAGAATTTGATCTTTCTATTGAACTCAGAGCAGTGCAATGGATTAAACGTAGGGCCGTGTTTACTAAGGCGCATTAGTGTTTTTAGTGTGCCTACACTTAGCGTGCTCGCTAACCATGTAGGCTCCTATAAGGATATTGTAGGCATGTACATGGTTAACACGCATACATGGTTAACGCGCCTATAATGCTGCTTAATAAACAGGGCCCTTAGAGATAGAATGAACATCACTGGTGTGAACTGCAGGGTGTTCTGTGCTGTGGTTGTATATTGATCAGATGACTGCGATAAAATGGGAGGGGTGCATCAAATTGCTACCATCTTTGATGCTGATAGCTTGTGCCAATGAGATGGGTCAGATCTGATGTAAGATAAGATTAATAACTGTTTTTGAAGAGGGAAGGGAATGTTTTAGAGTCACAATTTTAATGGGATTTTTATTTTTTTTTATAAGGGACATTCCTTGATACAGCCTAAGGGCAAAACATGAGTCATTTTAGAAGAGGTCCCTGACTGACTTATTTAAGATTTTCAGTTGAGTATTTTTCTATTAAAGGTGTAAAAAGTTCCATTTTGGATTGAACACAAATTGCTAAATTTATTAGATTGTTAGTGTGAAGATCAATGAGTAGGTGGATGCTTAAATCTTAATAGCTGAAGTTTGGATATGATATTAAGTTGCACTGCTGAGGTCTTATCACACTTAACTTTATGCATTTATTAAGGAACATGTACTTGCAAAATTTTTGATTTTCTCATAAAGAAGTGGCAGACATATTACTATGGTAAATCATTTTAGAAGGATTATTCACATTTGGAATATGCATAAATCAGCACTTCAATTTACGAGGACTATGGTAAATCATTGTATTTGGCCCGCTGAAGCTGAGTATTCTTTGAGCTAAGATTGACGCAGACCATTTGACCCTGAGGCAGGTTACGAAACGCTGGCCACCGTTGGTCATGGTCATATTCAGCGTCCTGAGAGCCTAGATGGAATGAAAGCTAAGTGATTTGTATAGTGAAATTTCTAAGTGAAGGAAAAGCAATAAGAGAAAAATTTGTAGAGGTGGTTGCCGATGATGAAGCAGCCCAGCCCCTGTGAGCCTTTGAATTATTTAGCCGGGGGCTTCTTGAGGCGTCACCTCTCGTACTTATAATTTTATTGTATGGTCAAATTTATTGCCAGTTGATTCTTTACCTTTCTTCTCCATTATTGTATATGGTTGTTCAGACAGAAGTATTCGGAGGGGACTGCCTTCACAATTTGCTTTAATTGTTGGATTATATTTTAAATCATTGTATTTGGACATAACCTCTAAGTTGATTCTTGAAATCCAACTAATACAGCATTCAGCTGCTAGACTGATTTTTTGTAAGTCTCGAGGTGGTCATGTAGCTCCTTAGGCACAACACCTACTTAAAGGTATTGTACCTAGAATTCAAGATTTTAGAAGGCACTTGCCCAGATTGTTTATCTCAACTGCTGAAAATATAAAACTTAAATACAAATTCTAGGAGTTATAGTCTGCTGTCCTTGGCTTTCTCTATGGTTAAAGATGTGAGATTTAAGGTTTTATTATCTCATCCATTTTTATTTCTAGCAGTTTGACTATGGAATAATCTTCCTGTAGATTTATGTTTAATGAGATTTTATTACTCTTTTCATAAAGCTTGAAAACTTGTTTGCTAATGTTAAGTAAGATATGATAGTTGACTGACTTTTTTTTCTTTAATTAATTTTCTAGTAATTCCTGATATTTTGTATCAATAACTTTCTATTTTTATTGTATCTCACCTTGAATTTCAAATTGAGGGAGGTGGTAGGTGACAAATCCTCTATTGCATGACATAACATATCATAATGTAAGCCCCCCTGGTGGCATAGCAAGGTACTACAACGATGTTAACAAAATGGACAGTTCACCCAAACTATACCACGCCAAACCAGGGAGTTTAACAATAATACATTTATTTAAAAAAAAAAACATTTATATACATTAATGGTAGTATTTACTCAATTTCCCTTTACAGGGCTCTCAGATTATATCAACAACATTTGCAAGAACATTTTAAAACTATTTTGGCATCAGATAAGTGGGTTTTTGTTTTCTATATGTAACAAGTCAAAGTAAGTGATTTTCTTAACTATTTCTTCACTCAGAATTGATTCATTGTGTTCACATTTTGCTTCCTGGGAGCACACCCAAGGCAACCAACCCCGGAATCAGGTAAGTAAAAAGCTTTAAATTTCCAATCTCTCTGTCCCAGTATTTCAGTATTCATTGGCTTGTCACTTAATTCTTCTTCACTTTTCTTGTTAACCTTCTGTCATCTACTTTCATGGTGTTGGGTACCAGCGCTCTTCTTTGCCACATCCCAGAGTACTTTAGTACCTACTAACCTGACTTAACATAAATTAATAAGAAAAACCCACATCCTTAACCAGGATGTGAAAGTACAGCTATGCTCTTATATGGAATCTTGACCTCTAGTGATAGAGCTCATGGAAGGCATTTCCTGGGCCGATGCCAGATGGGATGGGATGGTAGCACAGGGGTCACTTCTGTCTTTATACCCTAGACCATCAGAGTGTCCTCCAGGTAAGCCCCAGGGTGGGTGAGGAGTTCAGGTCTGCCTGGATAGAGAAGCTGATTTGGGGGCAGGTGAAAAGGGAACATTTCTGAAGAAGACCTCTGATGCTGGGGGTGTGGGGGATTCCAATTGGAGTGACTTTCAACCTAAGGCTGGTTCAGGGAGACACTGATACTAGGGGTGATCATGAGCTATACATGCAAAATGGAAGCTGTATATGTGTTTGTTCTGCTTCTTGTCTGTTGCTTTGCAACCCACATATGAAAGTAGAAGTATACACATTAAAACACCAGTGCTGTCCTTGTCTACTTCTTCGACTTTTAAGGTATTAAAATGGCTCCTCCCTCTGTACATGGAAGGCACCTTAGCCTGCATTTAATATGTCTATTTTAGTTGGGAGCTAAATGTGCAGACCTGCTTTTGTAAAACTTGTAGAGAATCCACAAACGTGGAGAACTCAACGAAATCCCACGGATAGTCACAATATAACAAAACAGTGGGTAAAAAACCAGGAGTTCCAGAGTAAAGATGAACCAAACTTTATTAATCAGTATATTGACTCGACACAACGTTGTGTTTTGGCCAAAGGGCCTACATCAGGAGTCTAAATACTTGAGAACGATAATGATGATCCAGAATTAGCAATGTTGTAAAATACAGTCTGTATTGTAGTGGTCTTTAAAAAGACCTTTGTTCTGAAGCATGAGCCAGATCTCTCGCATGAGCCTCTGGGCTGTGCAGTCTAAAGACCACTACAATACGTTGTGTCGAGTTAATGTACTGATTAATAAAGTTTGGTTCATCTTTACTCTGGAACTCCTGGTTTTGTAAAACTTGTCACATTTTCTGTATGTTTACATTCCATGTCAATATTCACCCATATATGAACTATCTAAAACGCTGCTATAATGTGTCTTTGTAAGCTAGTAGTTGAAGAAGCATATCAAGGATGGTGGCAGTGATGAGAAAAGCCATGACAGATCCATGGTAAGGGTACGTAAGAACATAAAAATAGCCATACTGGGTCAGATCAATGGTCCATCTAGCCCAGTATCCTGCCTGCAACAGTGGCCAATCCAGGTCACAAATACCTGGCAGAAACCCACATACTAGCAATGTTCCAAGCTACCAATCTCATGGCAAGCAGTGGCTTTCCCCATGTCTATCTCTATAACAGAGTATGGATTTTTCCTCCAGGAACTTGTCCAAATCTTTTTTAAACCCAGATATGCTTACTGCTGCTACCACATCATCTGGCAATGAGTTCCAGAGCTTAACTATTCTTTGAGTGAAAAAATATTTCCTCCTATTTATTTTAAATGTAGTTCCATATAATTTCAATGAGTGTTCCCTCGTCTTTGTACTTTTTGAAAGAGTGAAAAATTGATTCACTTTTATCTGTTCTACACCACTCAGGATTTTATAGACATCAATCACTTTTTGCCTTGCCATTTTGCCTATCAGCTATTTGGATGCTGAATTATTGGATGTTTTTACCCTTACATTTGCAATTTGTCATCTGTGGCTGAACAAAATTGTTTGACTCCTGAAGCAGGCGCAAGTCATTTTAATTGTCATCCTTCAATAGACCATCTGTTTTGGAACCACATTGGTCTGGCCCCTCCTTTGGTTTTCTTTCTAGGTTGTGGACTGTCATTAGGGGGAGACTTTTGCTCTTTTTTTCTTCTATACTAATTTTGTAGGCATCACAGTCCTGACAGAGTGGTTTTAGTTTTTCAGGGGACTTTATTAACAATCTTTTAAGTATTACCACAGTATTTCAATTGGACAAGAAGTAGGCTAGCAGTCCGGCTCTATGGGATAATTTTTTCAACTTTCTAAAATATTTATTAGGCAGAATTGCATGGAGCAATAATTGTTGAATATTTCAAAAAGGAATACATCCCTCAGAAATTAAGGATGTATAAGGAACTCTGTCTGTTTGTAGATGATGTAGAGTTTAATAACAAATTGCAATCTTGAATAAGTGCTCCCTGGATTTAATGGTGTTGATTACAGATAAAACTAAAGATATTTTGCTGAAAATAAAAGAGTTGCAAGATAAAGAAATGAAGAGATACTACCAGAATCAGAGTTTAAAAATTGGCATAATGAGATGAATATTAAAGTAAAACAATTCTGCCAAGATATTCAGAAGGAGAAGATTAGGAAATTTAGAATGAATAAAGAAGATTATGTCCAACAGCGGGTATATCCTTGGACAATGAAAGAAGAATGTAATAAGAAGATCCAGAGGGGAAAAAAAGGTGTCTTTGAAGGCTTTACAGATTTAACGAGTACTTGTTTGGGATCAGAGGAGGATCCTGGGGATTTTTTTAAAAGAGCTTCAGTGCCGCTGTTAAAGAGGGGGCTTAAAGCAGCAAAACTACAGAGGCCAATACAACCACCCTACATGTGATCTCAGAGATTCCAATAGTGAATTTATCTAGTTACTGACTTTCAGAAATAGAACAATCTTTACTTACTTTACTTTTGTACCAACTAAACTTTATGATGTTTTTTCAGACCAGAATAGCTTTGGAAAAGTTTACCTGAATACTGCAAGTCCAGCAGTATTTTTCTGCCAATGAGAAGATATCTGAGGAGTTATCCGTGGTGAACCCAAAGTCGGGGTTCTACCAGGACCTATGGATCCCATGATCAAGTTATTTTGACAGCTGGTATTATCAAATGTGAAGGTTAAGCACGGAGTAGGTAACTAGAGCCAGTTTCAAAAACAGCCCCGCCACTTAGACCCTGAAGCAGTGGCACGAAACGCTGGCCATCGTTGGCTAGTGGTGAGGGGGAGAAGAAACTAGCTCCGTCATAAGAAGTTACATGTGCTGGTAGCAAATGCGACTGAAAGATAAATTTCCTTTCAGTTTTCAATAATTCTTATCTGTGTGTAGCCATAGTTGTTTAAACAATTGATGCAGCAGCAATGTGAATCAAAACTTTATTGCAACGAAAGCAATAGCAGCAACTAGCTACCCGTCATCAAGATCAAAGGTTTTTTTGGCCAATGATGAACAGAGGATCACTTTGGATCCGTTTCAGCTCTAATAGATTCTGTTGATCTAGGAGCTCTGTGAGGCCATTTTTCCTTTGATACATGCACTTGTTCACACAGAGTGCAGATTTTTGCATTTTCATCACGTGGAAGTAATTGTTACTATATATCTTGCTATTTGTTATAAAAACAGGTATAGCTCAAAATGTCTAAGTTTTATTTATTTATTTTGTAGCATTTGTATCCCACATTTTCCCACCAATTTGCAGGCTCAATGTGGCTTACATTTGCCGTAGTGGCGATTGCCATTTCCGGTAACATAATTACATTCGGTATTGCATTAAGGTGCATACATACATGATAAGGAAGAATACATTATGGTTATAGATTGCAATGTAGCATATGTTAGATCATCAATTATAGAGAAATTGTTTTCGAGATAAGGATTAAAGTGGTATTGCATTAAGGTGCGTACATACATGATAAAGAAGAGGACTAAAATACAAGCTGACACATGCCACCACCTTTTCCTACATGAGCACATATCTGTGGAATGCATTACCTACAGCCCTGAAATCCATTGATGAAATAACTAACTTTCGCAGATCGCTGAAGACACACCTCTTCAACAAGGCCTACAAAGAGAATCCATAACTTTACAAAACTACTTCACCAACCCACCCAGTTATTAAAGGCCACCTTCTACACTATCCTGCTTAACACCTTCCTTCTCTTTTCCCTTACTTTATCTCTGCACATTACTAATTGTAAGTGTACAGATACTAAGTGTATCTGACATCCTGGAATGAACATGTCACAACAAAACTCTGTAAGCCACATTGAGCCTGCAAATAGGTGGGAAAATGTGGGATACAAATGCAATAAATAAATAAATAAATAAATAAATAATAATAATAATGGTATTTCACATAGGTTCCAAAGTAATAGTTTAGCTTCTACCCTTTGTTAGGTCATCAATTATATAAAAATCATTTTCGGCATAAGTATTAAAGTGGTATTGCTTGTTCGTTGATAGTAATGAGGTTGGTCAGTCAAGTGATAAGAGTTTGATTCTGTCTGGTTCACGATCATTCTTATTATTTTAATAGTTAGGATGGATATTTATGGTATGCTTCTTTGAACAGGTCAGTTTTCAGTAGTCTTCGGAAGATAGGTCTTGCGTTGTTTTTATGGCCTTCGGTAGTGCGTTCCATAGTTGCGTGCAAATGTAGGAGAAGCTGGTTGTGTATGTGGATTTGTATTTTAGTCCTCTACAGTTGGGGTAGTCTTGGTCATCTTTGTTTTGTTCCATTATTGCTGAAAGATGTCCAAAAAGAGGTTTTGATAATATTGATTTGGATGTTTCTGTGAGATAAACATCCAAATGCTGACTTATGTCACTTTTTGGACATCTATCTCTTTTGAAAATGAGCCTGTTCCTGAACCAGTACGTCAAACTACAGCTCTACCTGTCTAGAAGCCTACCTTTATGAGGCTGTGTTTAACTTCTAACTCCTATTCACTTGTTCAGTACCCATGTCTGTTTTATAATTCCCATCTTAAGTAATTCCCTTATCTCTTATTTGTCCTGTTTGTCTGTCTTGTTAGATTGTAAGTTCTGTTCAGCAGGGACTGTCTCTTACATGTTCAGTGTACAGTGCTGCATACATCTAGTAGCACTATAGAAATTATAAGTAGTAATAGTAAACAACATGTAAAACATCTTGTGTGATATATTGCCTGAGATGCCCTTGTAATAAAATCTATATTGGTCAAACTTCCCGGAGATTTCAGATCAGGTTAACAGAACGTAAAAGTATCAATAGAAAAAAGTGGAAGCTCCACTGATGAAGCATTGTCTGCAATATAATCATGAGTTCTGATACTTTAGAGCATTTTTTAAAATCAAGGAGAGGGGTTGATTACCGGAAGATATTAGCGAGAAGTGAACAATGCTGGATTTTTCAGTTACAATCTATAGAATCTGAAAGTTTCAAAGCAAATATAGTATGGCAACATTTTTATTGATATGCCATTCCTCGTCCTCTTGGATTTGAAATTGTGGAACCAATCAGGAGTTGCCATGTAAATAGCCATGATTGGTTCTGCTCTTCTGTCTGTATTAATTTAAACACTGAGCCACCATTTTGATTTAGCAGCACTACTGAAAGGATTAAAGAAAGTTTGGGTAAGTTGTGATGATATGTTGCTTAAAGTTTGGGGCTGTTAATTTGATATTATATTGATTTATTTCTGTTTATAGAGTGAATGTCATATGAAGCATCACAAGTAGAAGATCCATGATGCAGTGGCAAGAGGGCCGCAAAATGTTGTGTACTGGTCTGTACAAAGAGGTAGTAAGGACTGGTCTGCAGTGAAAAACATTAACAAGCTGTGCTATTTGGAGTGTTCTCGGAGGGCAAGAATATAGTTTCAAAGATAAGTGAATCCTTTTACAACTACATACTAAGTACATTTATAGAACATGAAAAAAAAAAGAAAGACGTATGTTTATGAGAATAAGACATTTAGAGAACATTTGAAGCTACATATCCCTGACAGGATTTACAAAATTATGGGGAGGATTTTAAGCCAATGATTGAAGAAAAAGGGAGCAAACATGCTGTGATACAGCTATTTGAACACTATAGCTACCCAAATTCTCTGAAGCTTTTCCTACTCCTTAAGGAAATATTTAGATTTTAGTTACATTCTCAGAGGTGGTTTAGATGCTGCTATACTGTTTAGGGATATTTAAAAGACTATTTATGTTATTATAATGGGATTGCTATATAATTGATATTTGTCTCTGAACCATTGTCCTCATCGCTATTGGTAGTCATTCAGCAGGCCATACCTGATTCAAGACATGAACCATCAAAACTAATAACTGTTGGACAATAAGTCTTCTTAAACTGCTAAACTTAATTTTTTGTGATGTTGTAAAATAATATATTCCAGGATAATTTCTTAAAAATTAAAAAAAAATGTCAAAATGTATCATATTTTCTTTACAAAAATTATCTATAATTATGCAAAAATTAGTTCTGTTTTTTTGTCTTTTAGATGCACCTTTATAGATGTATCTTCTATGCCTTTAGGCTTGAATACAAATAAAAATAATGATTACATTGTGTTATTACTTATCGTGGAATATACCATACCACTTAAAAAGAAATATGATTCTCATTTCTAAAACATTAACATGGTTAATGGAAGAAAGAACAGGTCACCAATATTAATAATTAAAATTCAAACAATGCTGCTTGCCCCTAAACTACAAACGTTGCTCATAAATCCTGATTATATGTAGCCGATTTGAATAAGAAGGTAAGCACTAATAATATTCTGTCAACTCATTATTGTTCAAAAACTAACTAGCATGCATACATAATATGAAAATGTAAAGGTTGACCTTGCAATTCAAAATAGCAAATTTAGTTAAAACAAATGTAGATTTTGTCCATCTCATTTTTTAACAAGTGTTGACAAATGCCAACCAGCTTCCAACAGTGGGCCTAGTAAAACAGTAACATTTGGATATGGTATTATTGTAAATTAATAAGGCTTTTTTATAAGACTAATGATTTAAATTAAGAGGAATGAGTTAGTATGACAGTTTAATTGATTTTATTAAACTTAATAACAAGCCTCCCATAAGAGCAATGAAGTGGATCACATTATTAAATTATGGGGCAACATGGGTATAATGGAGCTGGGATGAAAAGGAAAGCAGAGACTAGAATGGTTCAAGGCGGATTACATAAAATATAGTTTGCATCATGCAGCCAAGAAAAAAATAACATTTTCCAAGCAATTCTATAACCTGTCACCTAGGGGTTGGTCATACATAAATAACAAAGGACCCTGTTTACTAAGCCATGTTATAGGCATGCTAGCATTTTTAGTGCACTAAAAATTAAAGCATGCTAACTCTAAAGACACCCATTGGAATATATAGGTGTCTCTGGCGTTAGCATGTGCTATTTTTTAGCGTGCACTAAAAACACTAGTGCACCTTAGTAAATAGGGCCCAAAGTCTGTAAGGTCCTTGCAGTCAGTAAGTAGAGCTCATGATGTTTCTTATCAAAATTCCAGCAGAGCAACAGAAGAACACAAACCCTTGTAGTCGCACAGATGAAACTGTTACAACAAGGGTGAGGGCAGCGGATGATGCTCAAACTAACACTTTTATTAAACATCCAGGACTCAACACAAGTCGTGTTTCGGCCCTCAAGGGCCTTCCTCAGCAGTCTAAAAATGTATATATACAGATAAAAATCAATATAAAATAATAATATAATACTCTTTCATTTGACACAGCATAAATACATATAGATGACATATCTCAACACAGATATATGTTTTGCATAACAAACATACAAATATAATAATGTTGGAATGAATAGACAAATAAATTTAAAATCTGTCACAAATCACAAGCAAACTTTAAATAAACATGATGTAGAAAAAACTTTAAGATATATCAACAGATACAAACATACAGGATGAACTTAATGGTTTGAGAGGAAGTTGAGAACAGTACCTAATATTCCTACCTGATCAAGGCATCCGAGAAGCAATGCATGATCCACCACATCAAATGCCGAGATATCAAATTGGAGCAGTATTACTTCTTTGCATAGATGTTGTTTGACATAGAGGGGCATAATCAAGCGTCACCGGCGAAATAGTTCACGGGGGTGTGTCGGCACCGTAGCAAAGGTAGGACTGGGGCGTGATTAAGAGATGGGCGTCCTCAGCCAATAATAGAAAAAGGAAGGTCGTACCTGAAGAACACTTGGCCGACTGTACTTGGTCTGTTCCTTTTATCTTGCTGCACCATATGCCTGGAATAGACTTCCTGAGCCGGTACGTCAAGTTCCATCTCTGGCCGTCTTCAAATCTAAGCTAAAAGCCCACTTTTTTTTTTAAATCTTTTATTTATCATTTTTCATTAATTCACAAGCATTCCAACTTGTTTAAGGGAAAAACAGTGAAGAAATACTTTTCAAATTCAAACGAAGAAAGAAAAATTACATCATAACATTTTATATTGACTTGTATTAGATCACCATACTGGCGGGCTAAGAGCCATTAACTTTAGGAGATAAGATGCTTACATATAGTTCTTAAGAAAGGCTTAACTATTATCCTTATGCCAAATTCAATTGTTACCCATTCAGGTTCTGCTCATACTATGCGGCACAAACCGGAATTACATTACTTTTTTCTGTACTATAAATTGTTTTAAATGCTCAGGATACAAAAATACATATTTTACACCAAGATATTTTATATTACATTTGCATGGATAGTTTAAATTAAAAGTCGCACCCAGCGCTATAGTATCAGGTCTTAATAGGAGAAATTATTTTCTCCTAATCTGCATTTGTTTTGTTACGTCTGGGAAAACCCAAATCTTCTCTCCAAAAAAGGGGGTTTGCAAATGTCTTAAAGCCGATTTCTTGACCAAATCCAAATCCTGTTGAAATACAAATGAAACTAATAATGTTCGCCTCTCCGTTGTAGCTGTTAAAGATGATTCTAGCAATGCCGATACATTTAAGTCTCCTTGTGGTTGTGTTTCATTACTCTTTTTTATAGGAAGAAAATATATTTTGTTTAATGGTGGTATTGATTCTGGAGAAAATTTTAAGTGTTCAGTCAAATATCTTTTGAAAATCTCAATAGGAGTATAGACTGGGGTACATGGAAAGTTCAACAAACGAAGGTTCAATCTTCTGTTATAATTTTCAAAATACTCCAGCCTATTAAGTATCATAGAAGTGTCTTTTATCAACTTTAATGATGTTTCCTTCAATTTTGTATTTTCTGTAGTCAAAAAATTAATTTTTTCAGTTAACTCAGTTTTCATTGAAGCAAATGACAATGTTAGTTCCTGAACATTACTCACTAAACCTTCAATTTTTCCAGTCGATGTTATCACAGTCTGCAACGTCTCCCAAATCGCTTCTAGCGTAATCACCACAGTTACTCTCTTTCCAGGGTTCTTCAAATCAGAAGTCCCTGTAGCGCCAACGCTCTCGGCAGAAACCCCGACGGCAGGCCCCATCTGTGCAGACCTTTCCACGCTCTTGCGATGTTTGGTTCCGCCCCTGCTTTCGGGTTCTGCCGGCTGCGGTGGAGGGTAACGCGATGGAGGGGACAATGAAACGTCCTGTCCCAGGAGAACGGACTCTCCTTGGTCCGAAATCTCAGCAGGACCTCCTATCGCCATTGCTATGGATCTCACGAGGTATTCATCCATAGTTTGCTGGTTTGGTGTAGATGTTAGAGCCGGTTGGGTCACGGCTCAAACAAATGCCTTTCTCTTCGTGTGCGGCATATTTTAGGCAATATCTAAGAGGAAATTCAAAGTTAGGAAATTCACCCACGGAGAGAGAGTATTAATCCTAGTGAACTAGGGAAGCTACTCGTGGAGCAGTGTCACCGCCGCCGCCCTAAAAGCCCACCTTTTTGATGCTGCTTTTAGCTCCTAACCCTTATTCACTTGTTCAGAACCCTTATTTTATCACCCTCACTTTAATATTCCCTTATCTCTTGTTTGTCTGTCCTAATTAGATTGTAAGCTCTGTCGAACAGGGACTGTCTCTTCATGTTCAAGTGCACAGCGCTGCGTACGTCTTGTAGCACTTTAGAAATGATAAGTAGTAGTAATAGTAGGTCCATTTTTTCTTGCAACAAGCCTCAAAAAGGTGCCCGAACTGACCAGATGATGACCGGAGGGAATCGGGGATGACCTCCCCATACTCCCCTAGTGGTCACTAACCTCCTCCCACTCTAAAAAAAAAAAAACTTTAAAAATATTTTTTGCCGGCCTCAAATGTCATACCCAGCTCCCTGACACCCTGGCTCCTAGGTGCAGGATAAAACTGAACCACAAAACTCAGTGGATAGCCACTCCTTGAGAACTCCACTGTGGTGCTCTTTACCAGCCTTTCAGTGGCAGCATTATATTCCTGCCTTAAATCCTTCCAAAATTCTGAGGTACCAAATGAATCACTTTCTCCAGTATTGGCCAGACTCTTCTCCTGGCTTGCTCTTTCAACCTTTGTCTCATATCTGGTTCCTTTTTGCTTCTCTCTGGCACTAATCCATTAAGTGCCGATGCTAGAGCCTTCAGAGATTTATCTCTTGCTTCCCCTTTATTGTGCTCTTGAAGCAGCTCAAGCTCCTTGCAAATAATCTGCCAGGCTTCCACTAAGTCCTTCTGGAATGAGAGCTCTTCTTTTTCTAGAAGCTTCTTTAAGCTTTTTACTTGATGGGTCAATTCTTTCTGCTCAATCTGTGTTTGGGTTTCCCAATCTCTGAATTGGTCAAGTAGCAGTTGCTTTTCTTCGTGCCCTGCTAGGGCTTCCTTAAGTCTCTCCTCTAAATCTCGAGCCCATTCCTTCATGGGATCCCTCGCTTGTAATGTCTTCTTGAGCAGACTTGCCACATCCTCTAGCTGCTTCCATGCCTCACTCCTAGACAGCTTCATATGCTTCTGCTTAGCTGCTCCTATAGTAGTTGTAACTCAGTGTCCAACTCTTTCTTTCTTTCTTTCTTTCTTTCTTTCTTTCTTTCTTTCTTAATGAAGATTGCCCATGTATGTTACTGTTATGGGTTGGAGAGAGATTTGGGCAAATCCTACCAGTTTCTGTATATCCACAGTAGAGAGTTGCATGGGGACAGAAATGCGACCCATCCCCGCTCATCCCCGCCGGAATCAAACCCGTCCCCGCTCATCCCCTCCAGAATCTAACCCGTCCCCGTGAGTAATCTCCTCCATCCCCGTGAGTGATCTCCTCCATCCCCGCCCATCCCCATAAAAAAGGAAGTATAAAGTACTGAGTGGAGTGATCAGGGGGCACACAATGCAGAGTAATACATTTAAAATGAATCAGAGAAAATATTTCTTCACTCATTAATATACTGAATCTTAGAAAAAGGGCAATAAATACATAAAACAAACTGAAGTTTTTTCCACTCTAAAATAGAATTATTGGTCACCCAAATAGCACAATGCCCTCAACAAAAGAAAAAAGTGGGTATGCTAATGCTTTACCTGCAGTAAAACAGCTCACAAACAGCCAGTTCCCACCATGAAAGAAATAAACTGCCTATACACATATATAAAAAATAAAAGTAGTCAGCTGAGCTCACCTCTGTGTAGTTCTCTTATGTGGATACTGAGGTCTGGCAGTGCCTGGAAGACTCACTACATACAACTTGAGCAAATCTCCTGCGTGTGTTGAACTTGAGTTGAGACAGAGAGAGACCCGGGTGAAAACGTGCAAGTGCTTATCAGGGATGTCCTTTTTGTTTTTTTAGATCATGGATGAAGGACGTCTAAGTGTTAGGCGCTCAAGTCCCACCTTCGCTATACCTCCAACACCCCCTTGAAATTTGGCCGTCCCTGCGATGGAGCAGTTAAGGACGCCCAAAATGGACGTTTCTCCAAGAAGGACATCCATGCCTTTGATCTGCCCAACAACCCCCTTGAAATTTGGCCGTCCCTGCGATGGAGCAGTTAAGGATGCCCAAAATGGACGTTTCTCCGAGAAAGACATTCACGCCTCTGCTCTGTCCAACAACCCCCTTGAAATTTGGCCGTCCCTGCGATGAAGCTGTTAAGGATGCCCAAAATGGACGTTTCTCAGAGCACATCCATGCCTTTGCTCTGCCCAACACCCCCTTGGTATTTGGCCATCCCTGCAATGGAGCAGTTAAGGGCGTCCTTCTTTTCGTACTGGAGGAGAGCTTAGTTTCCGCCCACTAAAACAAAGGTATGTGCGCGGGTCCCCACGGGAATCCCGCAAGAACATCCTCTAAACCCACGGGAATCTTGCATGTTTATTTCCGTCCCTGCGTCACTCCTGCTGACCTGGAAGGGATTCCCACGGGATTCCCGCGGACTCCGCGGGATTCCTGCAAACCCCGTTCCTGTGCAGACCTCTAATCCACAGAGGGGCATTAGTGCTCTCCACATCAGGATTAGTGTGAAACTGTGTAATCTGGATTTTACATTTGATGAATGTGGGTATTTAGGTTGGTATTGGAAAATATGTTGTACTTGGGAGATGATTTAATGAAGTTTATAGATGTTCAGTGATGTTCAATAAAGCCATGGCCGGTTGTTTTTGTCTGCTAGTGTATTTTAATGTATTTCTGTGAGTGATTGGGAGCATGAGAGTGCCTGTGTTAAATGTGTAAACCACTTTGATTGTAACCCCAGAGAGGCAGTATATCAAATTTCATCCCAATCTCCCCTTCAACATACACTTTTTTCCTCAGTTCTGTCTTTTTCTTTATTCATGCTCTTCTTAGAAGCCAGACAAAAATTGTGGGTGCTTATGCACGCAATAAAAGGAAAAAAATACAGGTGTGAAATCCTCAGAAACATTACTGCAGAAGAACAAGCAAATCTTTTACTCTTCCTCAGACCTTTAATAAAGCCTGAGCACTGCGGTCAGCCTTTTTATGTACTTCTCTGCACCTGCACAAAAATATTTAATACGCTTCATTGGAATGAATTTAAATGTTCCGTACATTAATATCTATTCAAGGATTAGGGAGCTGACCCAGCTGACTAGCAGGCTCATTTTCAAAGCACTTAGCCTCCCAAAGTTCCATAGAAACCTATGGAACTTAGCCTCCCAAAGTGCTTTGAAAATATGCCTATAGTGGTCAGGCACACAAACATGTGGCGGCCCGGCACGGATAGTGGGTCAGGTCCTGGAAGGGGAGGGGAGCTTGGGGGTTTGAGTGAACTCGCAGGTAGAGGTAGGCAGCACAGATCAGGATAGCAAAGGGGAAGTAGTAAAGGTTAAGGGAGAGGAGTAGAGGTAGAGGTAGGTGGTGAAAGGGAGAAGGTAGGGCTTAGAGGCGGAAAAGGAGCTGGCTACTGGAGACAGGAAGAGAGGGGTGGCAGAGTTACAATTCCTATTTTGACCTATTTTGGAGACTGCAATTTCCTATGAGCATTAGGCTGGGAGTCATGAGATGTATGGTGCATAATTGTGAGTAGAAGTTGTTACATAAGTTGTTATGCATGCTTGGGACATCAGATTTCAGGGTGTAAAACAGGCCTTCAATAAGGTATTAATATTAAAGATCTGCACATCAAAAATGACCCACGCAGTAACTCAGGGCTTTTAGCTATGAACTAAAGGGCTTTAGGAACCTGATTGTTGTCAGAAGCTGAGTTATCCATTGAGAGTCCCCCACCAGGCAGTATACACTGGCTGGCAGTTTGATGTACTCATTCGAGATGGACACAGAGAATTGGGGCACCATTGCTACATCAGCACAGTCGTTTTTCATGATCATAAATGGCATTCAGTTTACAGCATACATTCTAGGATTAAACGGTGAATTTACTGTAGCTTGCCCACATTGAAATTTCTGTAGCAGTCCTCTTCAGGCAGCAAAGCTAGGTCAGGTAGGTATTTTATTTATGCAAATGGGCTTCTTAGATATAGGATGACATTCTGCAATCGCATGCATCACATGTCAGTTATCAAGTGTATACAACAGCATCAGTGTCCAAGCATTACATTTGGTATTCAGTTTAGTATATACATTCTGAGCCTACACATCGAAGTGGTTACAGCGGTGACCTCAAAACTTCAGATTCTTAACCTGCATTGCATTTAGTATTCCTGTATTCTTTCAGTTGAGTGCAGACAGCCACCAGGTTATCCTTTCCAGTTTTGTCTGTCCATCTTATGGTCTCGATAGTGATGCTACTTGTCCTTTGTCAATGTGCTGGCAATTCAGGCTGTATGCCGGACTGACTGGGCAGCATATGCAGGATGAGGAAACAGCTGCAGCAATGCTTGGACTTACACTAGCACGGGCAATAACAGTACACCCCACATGCTCCTACAAGGACTACCATTCCTGCATTCCTTCTGCATAATTTTTTTGGACATCCAGCAGAGTTCACTTCCTTTTTCCCCTTTCTGCAAGTTATGAAACCAGCTGACACATAGTTAAGTACATTGTGCAACTGGAGACAGGCACACAGTTAGGCAAGGTTTCACAATACGAGGCACAGATGGCTAATGGGTATCACTTTTCCATGTTTGGCTCAGATTTAGGAGCTCCCAATGCCCCAAAGGCATAGGGACTTGGAACACCCCTTAGTCATAGGACTAGGTAAGAATTAGCGAGTTGTTGCATTTGCAAAGTCATTACAATGCCATTGCCAGATACAGAATCCTTGTACAGTCATGTGCTGGGGCCGGTGTATTGTTGACATATGTAACTTGCTCATACATTCACACACACATTCACAAGAACCATGGCTCCAAAGGAGAGAAGGAGGTTCATTAATTCAACCAGATGTGCTATGTGCGTACATTAATGCAACCTGTGTGCATGCATTACATGCTGCATCGTTTCCTCAGCTGTAGGCTGACAGGCAAATTGACATGACTTAAACGGAAGACTGCCATGGGCCAGACTCATGCATAGGTGCATCTTGCAGTCGGGGCTGAATCATAAACCCCCACACCCAGGATTTTCTTCCAATTAAGAGAGCACTGGTCAATTACACATGTTGAGTTTAGGCATTAATTGGTAGAAGGGCGCTATGAACCCTTAAACCCAGAGTCCAGGCATTAATTAGCAGGAAGCCTAAATTATGCAGGAATCCAAGTCTACAACATTCCCAACAGGGCGACCCACGTCTGGTATGGGTAACCTCTGTTCAACCAGGTTGGTAAAATGGCTGCAGCTAGGGGTGGTGTTGGTGGGAAGACCACAACAAGCAAGGTTTCACTGTCCCAGTCTGTGGTGGTGGGTCATAGCCTGATAGAGCATACAACAGTATATTTCAGACCAAAGCAAGCTTCAGTAGTGGTCACATGTGAAGTGGTTGTCACATGATAGCAGTGGCATGGATGAGGTCAGAAAAAGGGCAGTACCCCCTTTGTACAGAGGGGAGCCAGTGCCTACCTTATACTTTGACGGTATGGGGAGGCTGATGGCATCTAGAGGCACTCAGCAGTTGAGAAGGGGAAGGCTTTTATGGCAACCCCTCCTCAACAGACTGATGGTAGCGACTCAGCATTTTTATAGTATATACCATAGGTGGTACAGGAACAGGCTTTATGAGTAAGGTAAAAGCAGTGGGAAGTGTGTGACTCTAAAGGCTACACACCCTAACCAAATGCTCTAGATAGAAGTGGATTTACATGTTTAATTGTTTAATATTTGCATGAATGTAATTGCATGATACTGTAGTTATATGTGCAAAAGTATTTGAATGCTGCAGCCATTAAAAATTCCACTCTTTCTCAAATGATTTGTCAAGTGTTGCTACATTGATAGTTTATTGGGATGAATAGAGAGTACCAAGTGCCACCTGCCCTGTTTGTGAGCACAGTTTGTGTACAAAACTCATTTCTACATAGGGTAGCACTCAGAATTGTGCGGAAAAGCTGACCTACCTTTTGCTCAAAGCATAGCTCACCCTACTGCATTGGCCTCTTGGCATATTTATCAATGTGTCCTATCATTAAGATGTATTATTTTACCACTAACTTGTGCTATTTAGCACAGCTCCCATTTTATGCAATGAAACTTAGTTACAAAGAACTGGGGATAATAATAAAATAGCATGCCTTAATGGTAGACAACATTGATAACTTCCCCCTCTGATTAATTGAAAATATAAGGAATTTATGTAAAGAACAAGGAAAAGAAAGAAACAGAAAGTTTCCACAATTATACTCTAACTAACCATCTTCACATAGGCCAGAAACTACACAACCTTTGTCTTAATATGGCAATAAATATTTATGGTTTCTTATATTAGCCTATATCCCAAGATAAATACGTTGCATTTTATTTTGCTAACATTTGCTGAATTGTTAAAAAGGAAACAGGTTGAAAAATTACCCTTATCTTTATAAAGGGCTTTCAGGTCACATATACCAGCTATGCATATGCAAAGGAGTGTGTTTTTTTCTAACTCAAAAGTATAGCAATGTGATTTCTTTAATCTTACTTTAATATATACATTTTCTTCAAATTATTTTCTATACTACCAGGAAAGAAATATTTGACCATTTGTAAAAAGTATAAGCTGCATATATGGATTTTCAAAACAAACAAATGAAAATGAAAAACACTCCACCTTTTTGCAGTTTATCTACTGACATTGATATTTTTTTAGCCTGATTTTTAAATACTGTGGGACACAATACACCTATTACTTGCTAACATTTTAAAAAATGTGATAATGTTCTCGGGGTCTTTTACTAAGCTGTGGCATTTTTGGCTCATGGTAGAAATAGCTGGTGCTAAGAGCCAGGGCGCCCATTATATTCTTATGGGCGTCTCAGCATTTACCACCAGCTGAATTTTACCGTAAGCTAAAACGCTAGTGCAGCTTTATAAAAGGCTCTCTCAGAGTTTATTCATTTCTGAACATCTAAGGTTGAATTTTCTCCCATAGAATTGTTCCTGACTAGATAAAATTCCTCCTTCGGCCAAAAACTCCACACTTCTCACAGAAAGTATCGTGTGCGATAAATATCCTTTGATATCTGCATTCAGGAGCTGAAGTATATGTAACACCACAACAGAATTAGAAGATATCTTTCCGGTGACTTCCTCCAGCACGGACGCTTAGAGCTTTCTCTCCTGCCGGCTTTTAGCTTAAAATACATTTTAGCAGCTCAATACCTCTTTTTGGTGAAAGAAAATCTGCTTTCTTGACGCTTAACAAGATTACATCAAAATCCAATAGAAATGATGGCTCCTTTCCCCTCCAGTCAGCTTCTAAAAGAAACAAAACCAATCTCTCCACGCCAGAAAAGGCCTTGCAGTTGCCATTACCACACGACAAATCAGAGTCTCTCGCAGACGACATAAAGATGCTGCATATTTTAATGCAGAAAATTTCAGCACTACCTCTGAAATCAAGTCTGATTTAACAACAATTTCCACTGAACTTACTCAATTTAATGCTAGAATTGAATTTATTGAAGATTGAATGTCAGCGCATGACACACTTCATTTGGAAATGAATCGTAAGCTAAACAAAATTGATCTCATGCAACAGGATTTAGAGGATATATCTAACAGGATGAGAAGGAACAACATTCGAGTACTAGGAGTACCTGAACTACCTGAGGGTAAGGACATGATTCAATTTCTGAAAACATTCTTTATTAACATCGCTGCTCTCCAAGCTGATACAACTTTGGATATAGAACATGCTCACCACATCACGTCACGGCCTACTCTAGGAAAGAACTATCCACATCCTATAATCGCTAAATTTTTTCGATATGATCAATTAATGTCATTATTGAATGCCTCTCGATCAAAATATCCTCTGATGTATGATGGAATAAAAATTCTTTTGGTGCCGTATTTCTCAAAACCTACCGCCAAAAAAGGAAGATGTTTCTAGAAATGCGCCCTAAACTTAAAGTTATAGGCACTCAGTACGGCCTCTCGTACCCTGCAACTATGAAAGTGACTTTTCAAAACAATACTAAACATTACAATGATCTTGCTGACCTGCAAAAATTTCTTGATGGTCTCCTCTGATAACATGTGTTAGCTGGATCACTTAACCTGCTTGTAAGTGCCTTGCTATAATTTGTACTCCCTTTGATAATTTTGTAATAGCTGTATTCGTATTGCTGCTATATGCTGGCTTAAACTCTTTATTAGTGTCTAACTGGACACGTGTCCCATAAATGGTTTTCACTCTAGTAGTTTGTCTAGTAGTTTGTTCATGAGTTGGTATATTTTCTTCGTGTCTTTGTAATCCGGCCCTTTTTTAGTTTTATAGTATGACCTTTTAGTCTGCCTTATTGCGTATTTGTATTTTCTTTGTATGTGTTTCTATGCGTTGAGTGTGTGTTCATTCTTTATTTTTTTCCATGCGCTTTCGAGTTTCCTTGATTGTATTTTAATTTTTTTCAGTTCTTCGTTGAACCACAGTATCGAGTTATCTCTGTGTGAGGTTCTTGTTCGTAAGGGTGCTATTTCATCCAGTATGCTTCTACATCTTTTATCCCATTCTGAGAGGTAGTATATGGAGTCCGTTTGTGCTGTCCATTGGTTATTGTATATCTGTAGCCAGAATGTTTCCGAGTCTATTTGGTCTCTAGTGCTGTAGGTAGTGTGTTCTCATATGCAATGTGAACCCTTTTTGTGCCATTTTAGGGATAGGTTTAGTTTGTAGTGGTCGGTCCATGGTGTTTCTGTCCATTTAATTTCTGTTATTGTTAGGTTCTGGTCTGTGGACATTTTGTGTGAGATGAGGTCGAGTGTGTGCCCTTTCACATGGGTAGCTTGCAAGTGTGGTAGAGGTTGGGTCTTCTAGGTGAAGGTTGATGTCTCCTAATACTAGTACATTGGAGCTGGTTACACAAGTGTTTGAAATGAAGTCCATGAAGTTTGACTGGCATTTTATTCCAATTACATGGAAAGCAAATAGAATGTTGGATATTATTAGGAAAGGTATGGAAAACAGGTGTGAGGATATTATAATGATGTTGTATCGCTTCATGGTGCGACCGCACCTTGAGTATTGTGTTCAGTTCTGGTCGCCGCATCTCAAGAAAGATATAGTAGAATTGGAAAAGGTGCAACGTAGGGCAACTAAAATGATAGCGGGGATGGGACGACTTCCCTATGAAGAAAGACTAAGGAGGCTAGGGCTTTTCAGCTTGGAGAAGAGAAGGCTGAGGGGAGACATGATAGAGGTACATAAAATAATGAGTGGAATGGAACAGGTGGATGTGAAGCGTCTGTTCACGCTTTCCAAAAATACTAGGACTAGGGGGCATGCGATGAAACTACAGTTTAGTAAATTTAAAGCAAATCGGAGGAAATGTTTCTTTACCCAACGCATAATTAAACTCTGGAATTCGTTGCCGGAGGATGTGGTGAAGGCGATTAGCTTGGCAGAGTTTAAAAAGGGGTTAGACGATTTCCTAAAGGACAAGTCCATAAACCACTACTAAAAGGACTTGGGAAAAATCCACAATTCCAGGAATAACATGTATAGAATGTTTGTACATTTGAGAAGCTCGCCAGGTGCCCTTGGCCTGGATTGGCCGCTGTCGTGGACAGGATGCTGGGCTCCATGGACCCTTGGTCATTCCCATTGTGGCATTACTTATGTACTTATGTACTAATTGACCAGATGACCACCGGAGGGAATGGGGGATGACCTCCCCATACTCCCCCAGTGGTCACCAACCCCCTCCCACACTAAAAAAATACAACATTGTTTTGCCAGCCTCTATGCCAGCCTCATATGTCATACCCAGCTCCCTGACAGCAGTATGCAAGTCCCTGGAGCAGTTTTTAATGGGTGCAGTGCACTTCAGGCAGGCAGACCCAAGTCCACCCCCCCTACCTGTTACACATGTGGTGCTAAGTGTTGAGCCCTCCAACCCCCCCCCCCCAAAAAAAATCCCACTGTACCCACATGTAGGTGCCCCCCTTCACCCATAAGGGCTATGGTAATGGTGTAGAGTTGTGGGGAGTGGGTTTGGGGGGGATTTGGGGGGCTCAGCACCCAAGGGAAGGGAGCTATGCACTTGCGAGCTATCTGTGTATTTTTGTAACATTTTTAGAAGTGCCCCCCCTTGGGTGCCCGGTTGGTGTCCTGGCATGTCAGGGGACCAGTGCACTACAAATGCTGGCTCCTGCCATGATCAAATGCCTTGGATTTCGCCGGGTTTGTGATGGCCGGCATTTTTTTCCATTATCGCTGAAAAACAAAACCGGTGATCTCAAACCCGGCGAACTCTGGCATTTAGCCGGGCTAAACCGTATTATCGAAAAAAAGATGGCCGTCCATCTTTTTCGAAAATACGGTTCCGGTCAGCTGTTGTGCCCCTGCCAAAATAGATCACTGGCGATCTATTTAGCCGGCGACGTTCGATTATGCCCCTCCGTGTCTCCTGATGGCAACATAAGTCACAAAAAAATCTATTTTCTATCCATTATTAACTTTTGTCTTTTACTTGGCCTTGATTATGTCTGTTCCAGTCACAGTAATCTAGGGCAAGTGGCAGTAAGACCTTCTGTACTTATTCTTGTTTCATGTCACATATAAGAGCCAGCTTTTCAAAATCATTGAGGGTGCTAATCCCAGTGGGGGAAAAAATCCTACCTGGATACATACAAGGAATTTTCTCAATATTGGGGGTGCTCAAGCACCCACAGCACCAGCTCCTATGGCGCCACACATCAGTACTCTCCTTATGGCATCTTTTCACCCAGCCTACTTCTATGTCCATTGGCCTGCTGAAAGTTTGCTATAAAACTCATCTTATTCTGTCTTTGACACTTAACTATGATCTTCATATTCTTTGCCTCACTGAAACCTGGTTAGCTAATACAGACCTTGCTTACCTTCATCAATCATGCCCCCTGGCTGCCATTACATTTATGCTAACCGGAAAACAAATGGGAGGGCGGCTTATCATTTATCTTTTCCTCCACTTTTATATTCCAGTCCTCCAGAACTTTTGTATCATTTTTTTGCGAAAAGCCTTACTTTTCAGCTTGGTAACAAACCTCTCATTTCATTTTTCCTTGATCTGTCAACCACCTCCTGTCTCTTCTGTCTTGCTGAAAATTCTCTATGATCCTATCTCATCCTGCCTTTTAGAATTCTCTAACCTTCTTCTTTACAGTGACTTTAATTTGAATATCTTTCCACTAAAAATAATCTCACAAATTCTATTTCTGATATGCATGTGACCCTTGTGCCTTATTCTGATTATTCTTTCACTTCTTTCTCTTTTCACAACCCTGCTCACAACTATTTCTTTTGAACATTCTCCACTTAGCCTTTTAGAAAATTTTAGTTGGTGACTCTAATATCATTTGGTTCTGCTTGAAATCCTTTTCCAGAGGACCTTGCCTCTCTGTCACTATAGTCACAGTTTTGGCACACCACCCTATCCTCTGCTTTGAACAAAATTGCCCTGCTGCAGCTCACTCATCACCCAAAAGAAAAGATGGTGTTATCCATGGTTTTATTCTGGCTTTCATCTTATGAGGTGGTAAGCTACACCATTTTGAGTACTATTGGTACAATCTGCACTTAGCTTCTAGCTTAACAGTTTTTAGAGAAGCGGCTTGAGCCAATAGAGCTGCTATCTTAAACAATAAGAGGAATTCTTTTTCTATCCTTATTGATAATAGAATGAAACTCCTCATGTTATATACAGTTAACTCCTCAAATCCCTGTGCTCACCTTCAAACTATCTTTCTCCTGTTCCTCACATTACAGCTGATAGTCTTGCCTTGGCTTTCACCAGAAATTTGAGGCACTAAATGTCTCCGCTTCTTACACAAGTACCGCGAGCTGCTACAAGAGGTCATGGCAGTGATTTTTTTTAGGCAACCACAAGGGGCAGGACTGAGTGGGCTTTGTTCCTGCTCCTATCACCCCCACTGGACCAAGAAGGATGGAAGGTAGGCCTGGGGAGGGGAATTGGAGGTTGAGGGGATATTCTAGGGAGGGGGGAGAAGGAAAGGAGGGGCGGAGGATCACGGAACTTAAAAAAAAATAATAATTATGCAGAACTCAGCCACTATTCAGCTGGGGCCCACACACTGTCTTATGTGGGTCCCACCTGAATATCGGCCAGGATCCACATAAGCTCCAGTGGCCAGCCCACTTAAATTAGCCCCTAATATTCAGTGCCGGTACAGGGACGTGGCCCAGCACTGAATATCTGCCTATTTCAGACTCTTTAGATGGTTTTCAGAAATTTTTGTTCATGTCAAACTTTGTTTAAAATTTTTTACATGTATAATTTTTTTCATGCAAAAATCAACTATATGTGGATTACTTTCTAACTCTTCTTACTCTCTTACCTATCTATATGTTACATCTTTGCTTTACCCTTCACTATCAATTAAAATGTTCTATTACATATTGTGTTGACATTGTAAGTAGTATACAATTCCATACTTTGTATTGTTATTTGAATATTTTTATTGCTGTAATTGCCTATTGCTCATGTTTGATCTATTCTAACTGTACACCACCTTGAGTTAATTCCTTCAAAAAGGCAGTAAATAAACCCTAATAAATAAATTAGCACATATAAATTTTGCATTTACTTTTTTGTGCCTGTGTAGGCACTCATAGGGGGGTCTTTTACAAAGCACCTATGATGGGTTTTCCTGTATGGTAGATTTTAATGTGGACCTGTACTAATGTCTACCATGTGTTAAAACCACTGCAATATAAAAACCCATTCTAGCTGCCTGACACGAAATAGGGGGGTGGGGGAGAGATAGGTATGACATGGGCAGGTCAGAGTAGTACCATGTGCTAGCTGTCACAACTACAGATAGCGTGGCTACTCTTATTGCCACCTCAAGAAGCATGACCACAGATCTAATGTTGCAGGACCTCAGCTCTCTTATTGCCACCCCACACATCCAGTTCCCTCTAACACCTCCATGATCTGATCCCCTGACCCTCTTATCAAATCCCCTTTTCTCTGATTCCCAGACCATCTTAGCAGATCCCCTTATCCCACTAATCCAATTGCTCAACCTTTCCAAATCTGATCCAACTGATAAGCCCCATCTAAATGTTCCCAAGGGAACTGTCCCCAACCCCTGGCCCTTCTCAGACCCTCCATCACTCCTGGGACTTACCTATAGGTGATCCATGGAAGTCCAGTGGACAGAGGCAGGAGTGATCCCCCTCCTTCCCCTCCAGGAAGCAAAATGGCTGCCATGAACCCTAGTGGTAGTCTCATACTTCTGCAGCTAGGGTTCATTCTTCCATATAAGGATAGCAGTCAAGGTGGCCATTGTGCTTTCCATAGCTGGATGAAGCAAGACTGGATGGGGACTGCTCCCACCCCAGCCAACTGGACTACCAGGGATTACCTCCAGGTAAGTTCAGAGGGTAACAGGAGGTCATGGAGTGGGGTGTTTCCTTGGGAACATGTGGGTGGGCTTAATTCTGGAGGGAAATTATGGTAATATAAGAAACCAGTCCAATTTGAATTTCTTTGTGTTTGGATCCTGCCTCCTGTCTATTGTGCTTTTAGCAAGGAGAAGAGGTGCTATGTCTATTCCAGCCAGTGCACTTGGAAAGGGAAGAAATGGGGAGCAATAACAGACCTGATTAAGCTGCTGGACTTGCCTAAGATCGAAGCTGGAATGGGTAACTAGCCCACTACCATATCCTTCCAAGGGGAGGAAGGATAAAACTCTGAAAGACCCAGTCTACAGGAACAGGAAGAAATCAAAGGACAGTCTCTGAAAATTTACCAAGATAAAACGAGCCCATAGGTTAACTGTGAGCATGATAATATTGGCTTCGCTGCCATAGTAAATTTATTTTCATTAGTGGTGAAGTGTGGGAAAATAGAATTTAAAGAAAATAATACTAAGGAATAAGTACTTAGAGATGGTATAAGTAAACTAGTGGGTAAAAGGGAGGAGCTGATGAAATAAGGGCTTTGTTTAATTTACAGTGAATTAAAATATAAATAAATACTTAATAGGAGGAGGATTATAGGGATGTGAAGGTATATTAAACATTTATTTTAAAGAGGTATAGGAGCAGTTGTTGCAATGTTGGGATGGAAGTTTTGGATAGCGGGGTCTGGAAGCAAATTGATTGGTTAAGCAGAGTCTCATGGGTAGGGCTTGGTGAGAGCAAGGGACGCTAAAAAAATAGGTGGGCTTGTTATCAGGAATTTTAAGGATGGCAGGTGGCAAGGAAGAATAACCTGAATAACCACTTGCAACATATCTTTATAATATGTTCACTAACAAAATAATTTTTTTGTACTGCTGTTGCAGATTATTTTGATGGTCCTACACATACTGAGCTTGGAAATGTTCTGCCAGTACCCTGAATCCTAATCAACGTTCACTCTTGATAACGTTGATTAGGATGAGAGTGAAGACGTGCCTTAAATTCCAGAATCCTTTACTAAGGTTAGGCTACTAGAGTAAACCCATATCCCAGTTCTAACTATATTCTGTTTTTTTAAATCTGTCTGTTGTAGCATTACCGGTACACCAGTTCAATCCATTTTTTAAGTCCTGCAGGCCGCTAGAACCTGAGGGCCCAACCCTTGGGGGACGGTAGTCAAACGCAGGTGAAGTCTGCTTATCCCATTTCCGACCTAGAGCCTTGATTCCAATCTGATCCATCTTTACCAAAAAGCTGCATGATATTTCCCATGAATGATCACTTGAACACTCCATCGCACCTGTGCACCTACAGTGTCTTTCCAACACCAGAAGAACAACCCGGAGTTCTGGAGATAAGTCAATCGCATGGACCTTTCTACATAATGATTTTTAACTTTAATTTTTCTACTTTCTACTGTGACCCTTTCTTTTGTGTCCTGTACTCTGTCATTTCTAGAGTTCAAGGACCATTTATAATTAGAAATAATACATCTGTCTTGCTTAATTTTGTGACCCCAACGCGCCGCTCAGCAATTGTTCCATTGCTTATATTGACTACCTATTGTGGGCTATAATGATCCCCTGTTTACCCTACTTTGGATACAGACTGATCTACTTTGTCCAACCAGTTTCTTCGTCTATTAGTGTTGCTATACCTTCCCCTCACACCGGAGTAGGATGGATAATACTTACTAAGCTCTGGTTCGCCGGATCTCAATAGTCGTGGCAGCGCTCCCAGAACCTCAGTTTTCCGGTGTGGGGAAAGGGCGACATCAAACTAACCACGTCTCAGACTCTCTAAGAGCCGTAGAGGAATTTAAAACTAAATTCAGGATTTTCCTTGTTTTGGCGGATAAGAAATAGAATCACACAAAATTTGATTTCTAAACTATAACATTTTTAATAGTGAAACTCTGACTTTTGTACCCCAACAAATAATAATGATAATACAATGTTCTTTCTTTGTTAACTTTTCTTTCAATACACTAGTAATAACAGTTCTCACTTAATCTTCTCTTTGTGTTTCAACAGGTTACTTTTGTTGGAATGTAATTGTATTTTTACATGCATTGCCTGTCACCTATTATTTCTCTGTGATTACTCTGTGACCTCTGATGTGAATTACTTAGAGAGGTCACACAGCTATGCAACTTCCTGTGGGGGTTCAGATGCAGCAGACACAGCACATGGAGCACATGGAGCTCATGATCTCTCCTAACCTGAGAGGATCTATGGTGGTGTGAGCATCCATTACCATCTAAGCACATGGAAGGAGCTGATAATACAAATGTATAGTAATATGTATATATAAGCCTGTCTGATTATAATCTAACTACAAACTGTGAGTAAACAGATGTTTTGTTACTTCAACTTTAAAGTGACTCAGCAGTGAATTATTCAGGGGTGAATGAGAGAGAGATGAAGAAAGAAATTAACATTTCTAAAGCTGAAGCTGTGTGTACTAAAATCTGCTAATTATTTACTACAAATAATCCAACAAAAGGGTTATGGGCCCAGGGTCCAGGAATTGAAAAAGAAGAGAAATATTACCAGGCAGAAAAAAAAGGCCACATTTTTCTCTTAAGTTTTAAAGGAAAGATTCAGTCTGTCTCTCTCTCCCCCCACACAGCAGACAGAAGGCTAAGAAAATGGCTGAGGGAAGAAATTCACCATTGTTCTATTCTCTCAAGGTGCCTAAATTAACTGAGTTTAATTATCAGCAATGGGAATTAAGATTCATATGTCTCCTTCGAGCAAAAGGATTATATATATGCTTAGATCAAGACAGAACAGCTGAAAATATGGCTGAATGGGACAATGCAAACTATTATGTGAAGTGCATGCTTTTGGAAGCTCTCTCAGAGAAACAAGCCATATTAGTGGAGGGAAAAGATACACCAAAGGACATTTTATATAAACTGAGAACTATGTATGCAACTACATATGCAAAGCAGCAACCAATTTGGTTGGCAGAGTTGAATGAAACCAAATTAAGGGATAAAAGTAAATGTAATGATCACATTATGCATCTTATGTCTTCATTTCAAAAGCTAGAACTTTCTGGAATTCCCATGTGTGATGCATTGAAAAGAGCATTTCTTTTTACCTCACTATCAAAGAAGTTTGATGTTTTTAGGTCTGTAAATGAGGCCATTGAAGGGCAATCTTTTGAACAGACAACATCAAAACTAAGGCAGGAATGCATAATAAATGATTCTGAGGAGATGTGTTCTCAAAGCAAGTCAGAGAGAAATGAAACAAATTTCTTGGCAAAGAACAGAGGAAGGCGGAGCTATGGGAAAACTCCACCCAAGGGCAAGCTGATTTGCTACTCATGTGGAAAGGAGGGACATGTATCTAAATGGTGTAAGGAAACACAAACCACTCCCTCTAGCTCACCTAAGCCAATGGAAGAAAAGAATTTTCCAACCAGGAAATGTATGAAAGACAATGATAAACAAAAGGGCTTTCTAATGGCAGAAAAATCTTTAACTATGGTAAATAATAATTCAAATGAAAGTACTTGGATTTTGGACTCGGGGAGCACATGCCATTTAACCAATTCTAAAGATTTCTTTCAGGAAATGTGTCCAGAAGAAGGTATTCTTAAAACTGCAAACGCAGGGACTGCTAAGATCCAAGCAAGAGGTATTGGATTCTTAAAATGCAAAGTGTCTAATGAAGTTAAAGAAATTCCTGTAAGTGATGTCTTGTATATTCCCCAAGCAGTTTGCAATATGCTTAGTGTATCTACATTAGATAAGAAGGGATTTGTGATTCATTTTGAAAACAGTAAGTGCACAATCTCTAAAAATGATGAAGTGTATGCTGAAGCTTTTATGCATAATGATGTTTATAAACTGAGCATTTCAGGTGAAGCCTCACATCTGGCGCAAGTAAGGAAGAATGATGGTAAATGTAGTCTGGAAATCTGGCACCGCCGCCTGGGACATCGTGATTCTAAGGTGATCCAGGATCTTTACAGTAAGCAACTGGCCACCGGCATTCAGATAAGTGCAGATGCTGGTAAAATGGAGAAATGCATAGACTGTGTTACACAAAAAGGTGTGAGACCCTCATTTCCTGCATACACAGGAAATAGGAGTAATAAAGTACTGGACTTAATACACAGTGACTTATGTGGACCGTTTAATATCCCATCATTGGGAAATAACAGATTTGTGCTGATATTCTTGGATGATTTCTCTAGATATTGTGTGGCCTATTTGCTGAAAGAGAAAAGTCAAGTCACAGACATGCTGAAGAAATACGTAGCCATGGTGAGCAATAAATTTGAAAGAAAACCAAAGGTTCTTCAGACCGACAATGGTGGTGAGTTCACTTCACAAAGCATGCACACATTTCTAGAACAAGAAGGCATTCAACATATCACAACAGTAGCTTATACACCAGAGCAAAATTCTGTTGCAGAGAGAAAATTTAGGTCAATTGTGGAAATGACCAGATGTATGCTGTCAGATAGCAATCTCCCTAAAAAACTATGGGGGGAAGCCATTCTCACAGCAGTGTACCTACAAAACAGAATGCCAACTAAAGGCGCTGAGCGCACACCACATGAGACATGGCATGGTAGGAAGCCAAACCTGTCACACATAAGAACATTTGGAAGTACAGCATATGCTCATGAACCAAAGCAAAGAAGGCATAAGCTGGATTCCACAACAGAAAGGGGCATTTTAGTTGGCTATGCTCCAGGACACAAAGGATATAGAATTTTGAATCTGAAAACTGGCATTGTTGGCATAAGACATGTTACATATTTTGATGAAAACAAAAGGGTTGATAAAGGCTGGATTATCCCAGATGAGCCTTATCATCCAGAATATGAAACTAGAACCATAATAGACATGCCAGTGTATATAAATGCCATACCAAGGCAGATGTCTGAAAGCAACTCACCTGTATCTAACGAGGAACAGGCAGAGGAAGCAGACACAGAAAGGATCATTGAAGAAGACAGTACAGTTGGAGAAGGGGAATCAATTGGAGAAGGACTCTCAGATATAGAGGATGCAGAAAGGTCAGACCAACCTGTAGTCAGACGCTCATCCAGGGAAAACAAAGGTGTTCCACCCCCAAGACTGTCTTACCTAATAAAGTCAGCAGAAGCTCAAGAGCCCTTAACATGGGATGAGATTGAGAAAATGCCAGCAGAAGAAGCTGCTGAATGGCATAAAGCTGCACAAGAAGAAATTGATGCATTGAATAAAAATAATACTTGGATTCTTACAAAATTACCTCCTGGCAAGAAAGCTATAGGATGCAAATGGGTATTCAAGTTAAAAAGGAATGCACAAGGAAAGTGGAAAGGTATAAAGCCAGATTAGTCGCAAAGGGATATCTTCAAAAATATGGAGAAGATTTTGATGAAGTGTTTGCACCTGTAGTGAAACACACGACAATAAGAACACTTCTGAGCATTGCAGTCTCAAAAGGCATGCAAGTCAACCACATTGATGTGAAAACAGCGTTTCTTCACGGAGATATAACTGAAGACTTGTACATGGAACAACCAACAGGTTTCATAAATACAAAACAAAGACAGCTAGTGTGTAAATTAAACAAAGGTCTTTATGGATTAAAGCAAAGTGCAAAATGTTGGAATGATAAATTGCATGAAATATTGACAAATTTAGGATTTAAGCAAGGTGAAGCAGATAAATGCTTGTACACTAGGTGCACAAATGGACAATATGCATACATTTTAGCTTTTGTTGATGATCTGCTCATTGCAAGCAAAAGTGAGCAAGAGTACAAGGACATTGTAAAGTGTTTAAACCTCAATGTTGAGATAAAAGAACTGGGTAATGTGTCATACTATCTTGGTATAGAAATTGAGAAACAAAATGATGGTTCTTATCTTCTAAGCCAGAAGCAGAAAATAAATGAGCTTATTGAAAGTTTAGGTATGCAAGATGCCCAAGTTGTAAGCACTCCCATGATCACTGATTTTCTGAAGGATGAAACAGTAAGAGAACCTTTACCAGATAACATCCAATATAGATCAGCCATAGGTAAGCTTTTATATCTAGCTACCACATACAGGGCTGATATAGCAAATGCAGTAGGAATTTTGAGCAGAAGGGTCAGCTCACCTACCAAATCAGATTGGACTGCAGTTAAAAGGATGGTAAGGTATTTAAAGGGTACCATTGATTGTAAATTAAAGATTTCAGCCAATAGTAATCCAAAACTAATATGTTACTGTGATTCAGATTGGGCAGGGGATCATTCTGATTATAAATCCACAAGTGGATATGTGTTTATGTATGGAAATGTACACATTTCATGGGCCAGTCATAAACAAAGTATTGTGAGTTTGTCTTCTACAGAAGCTGAATATGTGGCCGTATCGGAAGCGTGCAGAGAACTGATGTGGATTGAAAAACTTTTGCTGGATTTCGGAATAGCTGAAAAGAGACCAATCCAGATAATGGAAGATAATCAGAGCTGCATCAGACTGTCACAGAATGACAAGGTTCAGTCACGCACCAAGCACATCGCAACGAAATACCACAACGTGCGAGAGTTGGCGAAAGAAGGGGTCATCAGTCTACACTATTGTCACACCAGTGAGATGACAGCTGACATCATGACCAAACCGTTACCCAGAGAACATTTTGTGAATCTGCGTATAAAGCTTGGACTTTGTATGAATAAATAATTGCATGACAGTTATGCATGAGAAGGGGTTTGTTGGAATGTAATTGTATTTTTACATGCATTGCCTGTCACCTATTATTTCTCTGTGATTACTCTGTGACCTCTGATGTGAATTACTTAGAGAGGTCACACAGCTATGCAACTTCCTGTGGGGGTTCAGATGCAGCAGACACAGCACATGGAGCACATGGAGCTCATGATCTCTCCTAACCTGAGAGGATCTATGGTGGTGTGAGCATCCATTACCATCTAAGCACATGGAAGGAGCTGATAATACAAATGTATAGTAATATGTATATATAAGCCTGTCTGATTATAATCTAACTACAAACTGTGAGTAAACAGATGTTTTGTTACTTCAACTTTAAAGTGACTCAGCAGTGAATTATTCAGGGGTGAATGAGAGAGAGATGAAGAAAGAAATTAACATTTCTAAAGCTGAAGCTGTGTGTACTAAAATCTGCTAATTATTTACTACAAATAATCCAACAACTTTACCCATCTCATCCAATCCCTCATCATCAGATAAGTGTTACTCCCATCTAGTTCCTTTTATCCTCTTAACTCTTTTCTCAGTATTGTAATGTCTACTATACTTGAAGTTTTTAGACTTTTCAGTAGTGTAAGAATTTGATTCTTTGTTTTCAAATCCTTGTCTTACAGATTACCCCTGTTCCAGGAGTTGCAAATCTCAGACCAAATTTTCAGGTAAGTATATTTCTCTCTCTACTTTCCCCTTTTCCTCTATCCACTTTGATATTCAGTAGGTACTTGCTTCCAGTGGAGTTAAAGTTATCCCAGTACCAGGTGAGTACAAGCTCTATCAATTTGTGATGCTACTCAAAAAAGAATCACTTAGCTCAGTCCAACGCTCCCGTTGGAAGCAGGTTTTAAAACTTGTCTTTCTTGCGTGGGGGCCCTTTGTTGCTGATTCATCGGTTCCTCTTTCTGCAGTACTTCTCTTCTTCCTAAACCTTGCTTGTAATTGAACCAAATAGGAAACAAAACCCTGACTTCCTTTCTTCTTTTTCCAGGATTCCTGATTGAGGAACTTTAGAGACGTTACATTAGACTGGGTCCAGATAGCTAACTTAAACACAATTAATTAGAATGCTTCTATCTTTCCCACCTACTTCTCACTGAGCAGTCCCTATTCTAAATGAGCTAGAGGGATCTTCTGCACAATCAAACCTGTCAGATTCACCCCCTCAACATTCTATCCCTCAGTTACTCATCCAGTTACTATAAACCCCACATTCTGCTTACAAACAGGATTTGTATCTGTTCTTGCCTTAAACCTCACTTTCCCCCTTTCCCTAAATCATTCACAGCTCTATTTATCTCTTATCTCAAGCATCCTCCCTTATTTCTCATACCCTTCACTCACAACAACATCACCCAGTCAAACTCACTCTCAAATTACCCCTGAATTAATTCTTATTTATTCTCTTTCACCTCAACACCTTTCCAAGTAACTTTAATACCATACCCACACTCTCATGCACAGAACTTGCAAAAACACAACCTTTCTCTTCCAGCGCCAAGCTTCCTCTGACAACTGACAAGCTGCTCCGTTCCCTAGGTTATGGAACTTCAGCTGAAATTCCAGGGACCCCCAGCCAATTAGATGTCCCGCTCAAAATTCCAATTTTTTTTCTAAGCGATGGAATTCTTTACCGGCCAACTGAAATCTCCATTTTACCCTTTATTTTTCCCATGAAATCAATGGAAAAACCAAATATTTTAAAGAAAACCATTCAATTTAAACCCCAAATTACCGCAAATTTTCCCCAATAACTATATTCCTCATTTTCCACCAAATTGTCTTTTTAAAGTTTAAATTTAACCATTTTTTAAAGTCCGCCCAATATTACGTCCCCAAAAACCCATTTAAAAATCCCAGATTTAATTAAAAAGTATCCCAAAATTTACACACCTTCCCCTGAACCTACCCCATCGAATAAAAAGAATTAACCCTTTCACAACCCCTTTAAAACAACAACCCTTCAAAACACCCCCTAAAATATTAAAATGTAAAAACTAACCCCCCAGAAAAATCAATTAAAATCCCCGACCCCAAATCTGAAAACGAAATTTAAAAAACTTTAACCATTTAATTTTTAAAAATAAAAAACCTGATTTTCACATTTTTAAAGAAAATCAATTACAATTTTGGGCCAACTGACCCCTTACCTCATTCCTGATTTTTCACTGACGTGAAGACCCCCTTCGGATCTGGTCCCGCTGCTCATAATCTAAAAACGGAGCCCAAAACGAAACGACCCCGAAAACCGCCATTTTGTCTGGAGCTCTGGTTTAAATTCAAGACCCAGGCTTCTAGGCCTCGCCAGAGCTCCAGCAAAACGCGCACCCCCGATTCGTGCATGTGACCATGCACAGGTGCACACAGTCACATGCACCCATGCCAACTTCCTTCTTTTCCCCGGCCCTCTTCTTTGGCCTCCAGCCACGAAACAGCTCTCTTCACTGGCCGGAACCGGCCCACAAAAACTTGACGCTGCTCCATGCAGCGCATCACTCCTCCGGCGCTCCTTTGCTCGCCTCTCTCCCGACGACGCCTGCTGATGCTGACCCCGGGGAAGCCCCATCTTGCCGCGCCCGAGCCCACACAGGCCCCAACTCGCTTTTCCCGGACCGAGGACTTGTTCCGACGTCCCCGCACCTCCCGAAACTCGCGGCGCTACCTCCAGCGCTCTCCTCCTGCAGAACTCTCTCCTCTGGCAGCTCAAAGCAATGCCGGCTCCTCTTCTGAGCCTCGTTGACGCTGCCACCAGCCTTGAATGCACCGCTATGCTGCCTCCTGAATCGGAACGCCGGAGCGTCCCGATTCTTCTTTGGCCAAACCCCTCGGACCAGAAACGAGGCCGAAATCTCGGGAAATGCCCCGCTCGCACACTTTAATTCCAGGGACCTGCCCAAATGTCCCCGGAACCCCCAGACCGTCCCTGCCAGTCCCCACAGGCTCAGAATGGCCCCCAAAATGGACCCCAGAAGCGGACCAAACACCAGGGGAAGACCCAGAGCGTTTCTGCAACTCTCTCCAACCCCCCAGCAACAACGTCGACCTGGGCAGCAGCCCTCAGCCCCCCAGGTAAGTATAAAAATGCATTCCTTTAACCCCCCCCCCCCCCCCCGTTACATTAGGTTATTTCTTTATTCAAACACCACCAGCTTTAAGATTACTAAAGCTACTGCTTGATCCATGTTTTATTATGTTCCTGATTACCCTTCCCTTGCTTACTACCCCGTCCCTCCACACTCCCTTTACCCATCTCACTTACACACCCCCTTCCATGACCCATTCCTCGCCTTCTGACATGCCCCTCGACACCCCCCTACCACATCCCCCTCTGAAACTCCACCCCAGACACTCAACTTTACCCTCCCCCTTCTGAAACCGCTCTCCTTTCTGACACCACTCCCCCTTTTTGCCCCTCTCTCTTGAAGTCCCTCCGCCCCCCTGTACCGCCCATTTCTGATTTTTCTTCTACCTTGGTTTCCTCAGTGACTCTAGCAGACTTTAAACAGTGGAAGCTTGCCCCATTAATCCTGCTGGTATTTTGACATACCCTAAGGATCAATTGTGGGCCTCGCAGTACATGTTAACCCATTTACTACATGCTTTCCACTATTTTTTACATTTACATGCTAAATGCTAATACTATATATGACCAGCTTTCTTCTAAACTATAGGTTCCTCAACTATTACAGCAATGTGAAACTGTGGTTCAGAATTGTTTTAAATGTTTTCTTTATACTCCTTAGCGGGGATCCACTATTCCTCCTGGACACTTGCCCATTGTGCAAAGACCAACACTAGCATGTGGACTTCACAGATATGCAAACACCTGTAAGAGGTAAACCGCACTTGCTTGTCTGTGTGCTTTCTTAAGATGAATAGAGGCATTCCTATGCACAAGAGAAACTGCACAAGTGATGGCACTTTCTCTCTGCAATTAAATTATTCCCAGATTTGGCATTCCATTCAAAATTACTATTGTTAATGGAACATATATTAATTCCAATTCTTTAGCCAACTTCCTGGATTTATAACTAAACAAAACAGATGGTAACAATAGTTATCATAATATTTACTGCATATGCAATATTTTAAACTATTTTGATCACTATTTTTAGGGTAAATGAAATTTACTACCTTTCTGATTCTGTTTAGCAATCATCATGTGACCCCTTAGTTTACCTCCCTATGGTTTCTTGTTGTATTTGGAACCCTCTCTTTTCTATCTTCAAGAACATTTTAGGTGCCATGAAGCACAATGGGTCTCCAGCCTGCCAAAGTTCTTCAGTGACACAGTTTTTCAAGAAGCTAGAACCAAGTGACATTACATTTTGCTTCAGATACAGTGAGACACAATCAAAATGTAAAGTCCATAGACTGATCAAGCAATCTGTTGAGGAAATTAAATAATCAGAAATTAAATGTGTTTGGACAAGTTTTTGTACTATGGGTAACGGAAGAATTAATTGTGGAGCTTAATGATGTTTGGAGCTTCCTGTTTTGTTTTGTTCTGTTTTTGTTTTTGTTTTTGCATCAGACTTTGGACTCACAAAACTATGCCACTGCTAATTTTACATTATATATAGCCTATGAAAGAATTGTGCAACTTGAAAAAGTTGGAGAAAATATGGGAGTTGAAACCTCTGAGTTGATTACAAGTGGTATCATGCAAGCCATTAAGAAGTACAAGCTTTTGAAAAACGTAGTAGCACTGTTACATGACAGCACTAGCAAAAAAAATGTTGATCTTAACAGAACAGGTCAAGAAAATGTATTTTGTAAGATGAAAGAAAACCTGAAATAAGAATTGGCCTGGGCTGCTCAGGGCATATCCTGCACAATGCCACACGATTGCTATTGATGTTGTTCCAGTTGATGTTAAAGAAATAATCTTTATGGTATTCAAATACTTCCACATCTACACGTTTTAAGCAGAAAAGTTTAAAAGATTCAGGGGCCAATGCACAAAGGTCCTTGTAAAGCACCACTTACTATTTTCACCTCGGTAAAAATTAGCGAGTAATGCTAAAAAAAAATTTGCATGCAAATAAGCTGCTTGCAAACCATTGAACATCTCAGTAGGGAAATAGCTTACACATGATTGCAGCTTCCACCCGCTAAGCATGCATGCGCAGGATAGCCAATCGATAAGGGCGGCTGCTCTACGAATGCTCAGAACAGCCTGTGCTGCAAGCATGTAACTTTTTTTTCTTTTTCAAAAAGTCAGTACTACTGTCTCAAAATGGCAGAGTAACATACAAGCTTCACTGCAACTCACCAGCAAGTGAAGTGCTGAAGAGCTAAAGAAAATAATACTAAAATAAAAAGCTACTGGGTTCACTATCAGGCTTATTTTCAAAAGAGAAGGACGCCCATCTTTCGACACAAATCGGGAGATGGGCGTCCTTCTTCCAGGTCGCCCAAATTGGCATAATCAAAAGCCAATTTTGGGCGTCCCCAACTGCTTTCCATCGCGGGGACGACCAGAGTTCCCAGGGGCGTGTCGGAGGCGTAGTGAAGGCGGGTCTTGGGCGTGCCTAACACATGGGCGTCCTCGACCCATAATCGAAAAAAGGGTGTCCCTGATGAGCACTTGGATGACTTTACTTGGTCCTTTTTTTCTTACGACCAAGCCACGAAAAGGTGCCCAAACTGACCAGATGACCACCAGAGGAAATCGGGGATGACCTCCCCTTACTCCTTCAGTGGTCATTAACCCCCTCCCACCCTCAAAAATGCTTTTTAAAATATTTTTTGCCAGCCTCAAATGTCATACTCAGGTCCATCACAGCAGTATGCAGGTCCCAGAAGTAGTTTTGGTGGGTACAGTGCACTTACGACAGGCGGACCCAGTCCCATCCACCCCCTACCTGTTACACTTGTGGTGGTAAATGTGAACCCTCCAAAACCCACCAGAAACCCACTGAACCCACATCTAGTTGCCCCCTTTCACCCATAAGGGCTATGGTAGTGGTGTACAGTTGTGGGTAGTGGGTTTTGGGGTTTTTTATTTGGGGGGGGCTCAGCACACACAGTAAGGGACCTATGGACCTAGGACCAATTTGTGAAGTCCACTGCAGTGCCCCCTAGAGTGCCCGGTTGGTGTCCTGGCATGTGAGGGGGACCAGTGCACTACGAATGCTGGCTCCTCCCACGACCAAAGGGCTTGCATTTGGTCATTTCTGAGATGGGCGTCCTTAGTTTCCAAAAATCAGAAACTACCAAGTCTAAGGACGACCATCTCTATGGACAACCTAAATTTCCAGATTTGGGTGTCCCCAACAGTATTATCGAAACGAAAGATGGACGTCCATCTTGTTTCGATAATACGGGTTTCCCCACCCCTTAATGGGGAGATCCTGTGAGGACGTCCTTAGAAAAACTTGGGTGTCCCTTTCGATTATGCCCCTCCACGTGAAATACCTCCGGCCTTTCCTGAAAGTCTCAGAGATCTTGTGCCGCTGTACTCACCAGTAGGCAGGAGAGGTGCAGAGGAGCCACATGTCTCGATCCACTGACTGCCCTGTGGCCACCTCGCACATTTTTTTAAACTGTGGGTACTATGGAAGTGTTTCACAATGAGCTGCAGTCTTTTTTGTGTTCTATAACTTGTTTTTACGTGTTGAACACACGTACAACACATGCGTGCATACACTGCAGACTGCTCCTCCAACAAGCTACTGTCATCCCACTGCTGCTCTAGATGGCCCGTAAAATTTCTATTCTTAAAGCTAGACATGTTTTTCTATGTATTGCTGAGAAACGACTGTGAATCCCTCAGAATGCACATTTATTTTTATTTATTTATTTGCACATTTATATCTCACTTTTTTCCACAGGGATGCGGACTCAAAGTGGCTTACAATGTACCAATAAGGCAACAGCCAGACCAGTTGTTTTACAAATACAATGTCATGAAAGAGGAAAGAAGGAACAGAGTTAGAAAAAACAGGGAGAAGGCAAGAGAGACCAAAAAAGGGCTATGGACAGATTAGTAGGAAGGACTGTAGGTAATATTTGGAAATTCTGAAGATGGCAGTCAGAGATAGGCTGGTCTGTGTTGGACTCCGGCTGTTGAGACGGTTCAGAGTAGCTTGTACAACTGTCTGCAAGGCAATACATGATGGGGAGCAGGAGAAAGAAGCAGGCCACGATAAGAACCATTGAAGGCAGGAAGAGATGTCAAGTGGCCGGACTGGCCAAGCCGGAATAGCATGTTGCAAGGAGCGTTGGCTGCAACGACCAGGAGATGAGGTTCTAAGGCCCATCTGTGCTGCTGCAATTAACAATGGTTGGTGGATGGGCAGGAGCAAAGAAGAGGCAGGCTGAATTGCAGAAGGCACTGACAAAGTGCAAAAGAAGCAAGAAGCGTCCCAGAGTGATGAAAAGGGAACTGTGGGTGAAAGGGAACAGCTGGAGAGTGACGATCCTGGGAGAGTGAACAGGAACAGTTGTTGCCTGGAACCAATGCTAACACTTACAGCACGAACGGGACAGACCGCAGGTGGTCGGCGGCTGATCTGCAGAAACATCAGCAACGAGCTGATCCGACAACAGACCAACCAGTTTCCACGGCGCCCCGGACAGGCACAGGTCTAGCGATAAGGAGCACATCCACGGTCAAACGCCGGCGGATAACCCGAGGGCCCCCGGAAGCAATGACTCCCCATTCTGCTACACGGGCACTGATGATGTGATCGGGCAGTCAGCCGGCCCACCGACACACCGGAGATGAGCAATGCCGGCCGGAGCGCCACTTTGGTATTACGGACCGAAACTGATGATAAGGATTTCCTTAGCAACGAAGGAAGCCGGCACAAACAAAATTTGGCCAATATACAGCCAGACAATGGCTGAGCTCCAAGATGGCATCAGGTGCCAATGGTTCTTATGCCCGTTAATCAGCGGCAATTTACATACTAATTAGCACATTGCATTATTTTAGCATACAATTCACTTTAGCTGCTATGGCAAACAGAAAGGGGTACGCAGAACACCTTTGTGTATTACTCGCTGACTACTGTGCATGCTACACTGGATAGAAATGGTCAAAATTGCACGTTGCTGCCCCAGTCAGTTTTGTGCATTGGGGCCTCAGTGATTTTGTAGGGCAGGAGAATGGAAGTATCCTTGGACACAATCCCCCTGATATTCATTTGGTGACAGTCAGCATTTTTTTAAATGCCTACTGTTGCCGGCTAAATTAGTTCCCAATATTCAGTGCCACTAGCACTGAATACTGGGGTCCAATTTTGGGTAGGATTATGTGGGCCCAGCCGATATTCAGTTGGGGCTGCATAAGAGAGTTATGTGGGTGCTGTCATTCAATATTGGGCTGACACCCACATAACTAATTTTTTTTCTAAACCCTTCCTGATCCCTCTCCCAGCCTCTCTAATACCCTCATCCCTCCTCCACCTTTCCTGATGGTCCAGTGGGGGTCTTTGGTGGCAGGAGCACAACCTCCCCCACCCCACCCCCACTCCTGCTTATTCACAGTTACATTTAAAAATGGCAGCATGAGCTACAGTACCGCAAGCTGCTGCGAGAGGTTGCAGCAGCCATTTTGATAGGGAGCCATGAGGGTTCTGCACTCCTGCCCCCAAAGACCCCTGCTGAACCACCAGTAAGTTGGATAGGCCCACGGGGCCTACTGAGACATTCGGAGAGGGTGGGGTGGGGACAGGGGGTTCATTCAGGGGAGGGGAAGAACAGAGCATGTTCCTATGTTAGCTTGCGTTATCCAGTTAGCACACACTAATCATAACATACTAGCCAGATGACACGGAAATGACCACTGTCCATTATGACATGCCTCCTCAAAAAATGTTTTTCTTTTTTAAATAGTTAACGAGCTTAGGGCCCTTTTACGAAGTGGCAGTAAGCCCGATACCGGCTTACCACTCGCTATAAGGGAAGTACTGCAGCAGCCCGGCAGTAGTTCCCTCCCCCAATTTGCGCCATTTCCGAAGCTGCAAAAATATTTCAATTTTTGTAGCACCGGTGTGTACCTGGCTGTAATCAGGCAGTGCCGCGTGCTGCCCAGTTACCACTGGGTTAGCGCGGGAGCCCTTACCACCACCTGAATGGATGGTGGTAAGTGCTCCCCCCCCCAAAAAAAAATGACCACGCGGCAAGTGCTTCACTTGCCGTACGGCCATTCCTTGAAAAAGACCTGACTTTTACCCATTGCAGTAAAAGGAGGCCTTGGAGCACATCAAAAATACGTACCGATGCCAGCGCACACCCCCTTTTGCTGCAGCTTCGTAAAAGGACCCCTTAGTGTGTGAAAACAGGGAAATTGCCAGAAAATGCTTTAAAGAGTTTTTCGGTAAGCCATTTATCGCACACTAACCACAAAGTGAATGGGCTGTGGGCTGTGTCGGCGCTTTGTAAACAGGGGCCTGAGTCTTAACACTCTGTAGTATAAGGGCCCCTCTTTTGTTATTCCCCAACACCATTAATATTTTAGATAGTAAAAAAGCTTGAGCTATGAAGGTTCCCAGTATTCTGAACAACCTCATTGAAAAATTACAATCCAGAAAACATACAGACTTCATCCCCATGATGGAGAGTGATGGTGTGGTCTCGAAAAAAAAAGAAATGGAAAAAACTGTAAACTGCTATTTAGAAAATGTGTCCAATGTTTCTATCAGAGAAGATGTCCCTTGGGATAAGTGACATATGTGAAAAAAATGTTTCCATCAAACTGGAAAAAATAGAATAACCTGGAAAATCCTACATCTGTAGTTTCCAGATGGGCTGATATTTTCTTATTGTTTAGATACTAATTCATGCCATCTGGCTGGTTAAGCTGATATCTTCAGGTAAAAGGTCCAAACGAATGTATGTTCTGAGATCTGGACTCTTGAGAAAGCAAATATGAATTTTGTGAAGACTCTCCTGACTATCAAAATTTATTACCACAAGTCCTGCCAAACTTCTTTAAGAAAATGTCTATGAAAAAGAATATTGTTCACAGGATTAATTCCTATGAATTGTACCTGCTTTAATCAGGCTGTTTATTTATGTCTATAAATATAGGCCCAACAAGATTTAAGGATTCTTTTATAAAGAAGCACTAGCGATTCCTATGCCAGCTTAATATTGGGCCTAATATATCTGCTGGAGAGGGATTACGTTGCTGATACTGAGATGAAACCAGTATTGTGAATTCCTTTGGGGAAATGCTCTAGTTCATTTCTGCACTTGTTGAATGAAGAAGTCTCCTGTGTATGGATGCAGAATATATGCCTGCATTTAACACTGTGACAATGCAGAGTCAGAGGTCAGTATTTTTTTATATTAGAGTTCCAGGAAACATAATTTAACTCAAATAATTTTTGTTACATATAATCAATGGCAGTTTTTTGTTTTCTTTTGTATAGTTTGGGAATATAAATTACATTCTTTTTTCTGGGGCAACTGCCTGACTAGTGTTTAGAGCAGGGGCTCTCAACTCAGCCCTCAGGACACAACTAACCAGTCGAGTTTTCAGGATACCCACAATGAATATGCAGGCAATAGATTTGCATGCACTACCTCCATTCTATGCAAATCTATCTCATGCATATTCTGGATATCCTGAAAACCTGACTGGGCTGAGAACCCCTGATTTACAGCGAGGGAACCTTCTCACCCTCCTTCCTTGATCAGTTTTCAGGAAGCCCTTTCTTTTGGTTGCCATGGGGGGGGGGGTGCCACCTCATCCCTTGCTTTAGGCAGCAGACTGCTGTGAGCTGCCCCTGGGGGTAAGTGCTGCCTGTAAAGATGGGGGGGGGGGGGGGGGGTGGAGAGGAGGAAAGAGTGCTGACTGTGGATGGCCTCAGAAAAAAAAGTGCTGCCTGTTTAGTGGGGTATTTTAAGGAGGGACAAAAAGCTATGATTTGGAAGAGAAAAAGGGAGGGTGCTGGTGTCAGGCCTAGAGAACAGGGATTGTTTATTTATGTGAATGTGATATTTGATATGCTGGCTTCATATTCAGCATTTTAGTCTAGTGATTGTGTGTGTTGTTGTTTTTTTAATAACTATAATGAATATGTATGAGATGTATATATGCAAATGAATATGCTAATGTGCCAAGCCACACCCTTTGCCCTCTCAAATGAAAGAGTCAAACTACACCCATGCAAATGTCAGATGAAATTTAATGTGAACAAATGCAATGCATATTGGGAAGAATAATTCAAATCATAGTTACCTGATGATGAGGTCCACCTTAAGAGTCAGCACTCAAGAAAAAGATCTAGGTGTCAATGAAATAATACACTGAAATATTCTGCATAGTGTGTGGTGGCTGCAAAAAAAGGCAAACAGGATGCTAAGAATTATTAGGAAGGGGATGCAAAATAAGACGAAGGTTATTTATAATGCCGCTGTATTTCTCCATGGGGCAACCTCACCTTGAAATCTACATTCAGTTCTGGTTTCCATATCTCAAAAAAGATATAGTGGAATTAGGAAAGGTTCAAAGAAGAGTAATCTAAATGATAGAAAGGATGGAACTGCTCCCGAATGAGGAAAGGCTAAAGAGGTTAGGGCTCTTCAGCTTGGAAAAGAGATGGCTGAGGGGGAATTTGATTGAGGTCTATATAATCCTGAGTGGAGTAGAATGAGTAGAAGTGAATCAATTCTTCACTCTTTAAAAAAATACAAAGACTACGGTATACTCAATTAAGTTACATGAAAATACTTTTAAAACAAATAGGAGGAAATATTTTTTCACTCAACGAATAGTTAAGCTCTGGAACTTGTTGGAGGATGTGGTAACAGTGGTTAGTGTATCTGGGTTTAAATGTTTGGATAAGTTCCTGGAGGAAAAGTTCATAGTCTGTTATTAAGATGGTCATAAGGGAAGCCACTGCTTTCCCTGCGATTGGTAGCATGGAATGTTGCTATTAATTGGGTTTCTGCCAGGTACTTGTGACCTGGATTGGCCACTGTTGGAAGCAGGATACTGGGCTAGATGGACCATTGGTCTGACCCAGTATAGCTATTCTTATGTTCTTAATGTTCTTAAGGGTGCATTGAAGGTGCAACCAACATATTTGTTCAACTTTTCCTGTGCAGGTGAGAAATTGAACTCTGAGGGAGAGGCTGGAACCAGCAGCCAACAGCCAGTGCTACAGCCTCAGTAGAAGGAGGGCGAGTCTGTGGCAGCCGAGGGCTCACAGGAGGGCTGTTATAATGCCATTGTATCGCTCCATGGTGCGACTGCACCTTGAATATTGTATCCAATTCTGGTCGCCGCATCTCAAAAAAGATATAAAGGAATTGGAGAAGCTGTAGAGAAGGGTGACGAAAATGATAAAAGAGATGGAACGACTTCCCTATGAGGAAAGGCTAAGACGGTTAGGGCTTTTCAGCTTGGAGAAAAGGCGGCTGAGGGGTGATATGATAGAAGCCTACAAGATAATGAGCAGAGTAGAGCAGACAGATTTGAAGCATTTGTTTACACTTTCAAACAATAGTAGAACCAGGGGACACAAGATGAAGCTAGTATATGGTAGATTTATAACAAATAGGAGGAAGTTTTTCTTTATTCAGCGTGTAGTTGGACTCTGGAATTTGTTGCCGGAGAATGTAGTGACAGCAGCTGGCCTTACGGAGTTTAAGGGGGGTTTGGACAGATTCCTGAAGGAAAAGTCCATTGAACATTTTTTTTGGGGGGGGGGGGGGAGGGAGGGTTGCCAGGTTCTTGAAGCCTGGATTGGCCGCTGTCAGAGACAGGATGCTGGGCTTGATGGACCCTTGGTCTTTTCCCAGTATGGCGGTGCTTATGTGCTTATGGTAGCTGAACAGCATGCAGAGAACACCAGCCAGGAACTACCTGCAGGGGAGAAAGAGCAGGCACAGTCAGTGTTGAAACCCACACCCACAGCTGAATTTGTCAGATGTCCTATAAAGGCTGAGGTACAAGATGAGAAGCCACACCTGGCCCATATGGGACCTTCTTTTCACAGGCAACAGGTTTTGTGGTTGGCTACCAAACTACTGGGCAAAAATGTGAGACTGACTGACTACCGGTGCCAGAAGCTACATCTGCTGTATGACGGTGTTCAACTTCAGCAGCGGAGGCTCTGAGACTAAGAGGACTGCCTACAGGTACTGCATACCATGCAGCAGGAGATTCAGGATGCTGGGTATAATATTTGGCAGCAGCTTCTTGGGATCTGGTGAGATCTTCACAATTACACTGAGGCCTTGTCCAACATACTATCCACGCAGCAGGCATCTGACCCATTGGAACTGGTGAGGCCACTATTTCACCAGCACCTCTGTACATGTTGTATTCAACCCTCTCCATGCTTCACATATGGGGGGGGGGAGTATGGGAGTGCATGATTGGGATTGCTCATCGCATCCTTGATTCTATGCTATCAGAGACAGGGGCTAACCGCCTCATCCATGAGGTTCTAACCACACTGCTGGCAGAAGTGTCCACCATCATCAATGCAAGACCTTTGATCCCAGTGTCCTCTGATCCAGAATCGCCTTTGGTCCTGACTCCAGTCATGCTCTTAACATGAAAAACAAGTGTGCCTCCAAACCCGCCTAGAGACTTTGATGAGAAAGATTTATGCAGACGGCAATGGAGACAAGTTCAGAGCCTTGCCAACACCTTCTGGAACTGCTGGAGATGAGAGTACCTCCCAACCCTACAGATCCGTAACAAGGACAACCAGACTCAACACAATGATTGGCCCTTGGCATTAGTCATAAAAAACTATTCCCAGTAAAGATGGAAACATTAGAAAGATTGAAGTCAAAACTGTGAAACAAGGAACAAAGAACTTCTGCAGACCCATCACTGAAGTTGTGCTTCTTGTACCACAAGCACAAAGATCCAGCGTCCATCCATGAATACAGAGACTTAAAGACTCTCTCTCTTTTTTGTGTTTAGTGTTGTTGTTGTTGTCTGTCTCTCATTGCAGGCCTTGAGTGGTGAAGAAGATGACCCTACAGCTGATGGATAGCCTGAATACAGATAATGGACTTTGCATGTTATTAAGCTGTTAAATTGTGATAATATTGATAGTGGTATCTACCGATACCAGGCAGGGAGTGTTCTGTCCTTTGACAGCCTTACCTTAGTTATAGTAGGTTCCTGAAATGTGTTTAATGTGTTACTGCAGATCTGTCTTTAAGTTAGAGGAGCAATGCATTATGTGTAATATAGTTCACAGCTAGTGCAGACACACTGTTTTAAAAACTGTTATCATTGATGTAATGTTGCCTGAACCTCTTCTCCTTCTCAGCCTAGCTTGACTGCCTTGCTACCTGATGGCTCTGTCTCATTGGTCTTTATGCTCTTGTTCTTTGGGATTGGGACCCCCCCTGCTTTTCCTCTTTTTATGTGATAATCATGTCCATGTGATGTTTATGCCACTTGGGGGACTTTTTTCCTTTTCAGTATAAGCCTTTATGTGCCTACTTTGATGTTCCACCCAGTACATGCCTATCCTCTACCCAAAACACACCCTTTTTGGAGGCATGGAGGCATGTGCTTCACTTTCTGTTACCAATATACACATAACATAGCATTGAACAAATATCTATGTATACATATGCATCCACCTTGGAAACACACTTTTATAAAATTACCCTGTTTTTCTTTGTTTGGTACTCTGTATGCCATATTGTCAAATCAATGATTCAACCTCCACACTGAATAAAGGAGGGCTGTACCCAAGAACTATTTTTGATTCCAATTGTTTTGATGTTTTTATTGTATTTATTTTACTAAAAGCTACACACAGCTGCCAGAAGCATAAATGTAAAGTCAAACATCACATTGTAGCTGGAATTATGAATATTTGACAAGGACATTTATTCAAACTACTCTATTGTGATCAAGATAGTTACTAATGCAGACGTGTTTGCCAGAAAGCAGCTTATTTTATCTCACATTGATTGTCAAAGTCTATTACACCGCAGTTTATTTTCTTTAGCATGCTAGGCTTGACAATATAATAAATTGATGTCATAAATAACATAAAATGTAAAAGGACTAGCACAGGCAAATAAAAGTAATGTTGTTTGATGGAAGAGATAACCATAGCTTAATGGGTCAATATTCAAAGGGATGTTGCTAAGCATATATGTCCCCTATCTATGAGTTCCAAGCGACACTTTACAGATAGTGATGGTGAAAATTCCATCTAAATGCTCTGACACTATCTGGATAGTACTGGGCAGAGTAGGAGTAAAGCAACTACAAGCACTTATGCCAAGTACTTATGACCTGGATTGGCCACTGTTGGAAGCAGGATACTGGCCAATGTTGGAAGCAGGATACTGGGCAGGATGGACCATTGGTCTAAGACAGTATAGCTATTCTTATGCTGTTATTAAACCTGGCTATATGTATAGAGGTGATATTCAGTCACTATGGGAGTAATTCTATAACTGGGTGCATGTATTTAGCATCCCAAGGCCATGCAGAAGGAGAACATAAGAATAGTTGCACTGGGTAAATTCAGTGGTGCATTTATCTCAGTACCCTGCTTCCAATAGTCTCCAATCCAGTTCACAAGTACCTGGCAGATACCCAATTAGAAGCAACATTCTATGGTACCAATCCCAGGTCAAGAAGTCACTTCCTCCATGTTCATCTCAAAAGCAGACTATAGACCTTTCCTCCAGGAACTTATTCAAACCTTTTTAAAACCCAGATACGCTAACCGCTGTTACCATATCCTCCGACAGAGAGTTCCAGAGTTTAACTATTTGTTGAGTGAAAAAATATTTCCTCCTATTTGTTTTAAAAATACTTCCGTGTAATTTTTATTGAGTGTCCCCTGGTCTTTGTACTTTTTGAAAGAGTGACAAATTGATTCATTTGTACCCGTTCTACACCACTTGTATTTTAATAGGACTCAATTATATCCCCCCTCAGCTGTCTGTTTTCCAAGCTGAAGAGTCCTAACCTTTTTAGCCTTTCCTAATATGGGAGGAGTTTCACCCCCTTTATCATTTTGGTCGCTCTTCTTTGAACCTTTTCTAATTTCACTATATCTTTTTTGAGATATGACGACCAGAACTGAACGCAATACTCAAGGTCGCACCATGGAGCATATTCTGTAATGAAACATAGGCATACGCCCCCTAATTCTATAAAAGTCGCTAAATGTTGTGTGTGCAAATTTGGGCATGTGCCCAATTTGGGCATGCAATTTAATTGAATAACAAGGTAATTAGTGCCAATCATTGGCTTTTTAACAAGCAATTATTGGTGCTAATTGAAATCAATTAACATATGCTGGTGCAAATTTAGGCATGTGATCCATGCCGAAATTTTACACGTATCATGGAAAAGAGGGCATGGAAATGTGCGTGTCATGGGCATTTCAGGGCAGAACATGGGCACAGATTTCAGTTATGCATACAATTATAGAATGAGGGTGTCCCACACATAAACTTAGGCAGGGGTATTTTCACCACATTTTCATTGATGCAAATGGATGTGTCTAAATATACATGACCCCTGTTCTTAAGTGCTATTCTATAAACCGTACCTAACCTTAGGCACTGCTTATAGAACAGCGCTTAAGCGTGAGGTGGGGGGGGGGGTTCGGTTTTTTAGGCGCAAACTGTAGAATTTACCCCATGGTTCCATTACAGAATTTTAGTGTAACTCAGAGTTTGTGTGCCTAACATTTAGGTGGCCATACTCACACCAGCCACAGAGCTTGTGGAAGTGTGGATACCTAAATGTGGTTGGGATGTGCGTAACTTACAATATTCTGTAAGATATCTATGTAATCTATGTGATAGGAGCCCCGTCCAAGTCCCATCTGTGCTCTGCCCTTTGCAAATATGTGCTCTGCATATTTCCAGAATATGGTAACCACTTACCAATATAGTGGTGCTAGCTGTGCATGTTTTTATGTAGTAAATCCCTTACTAAATTGTTATTGTTAGCTTGGAACCCTGCTCTTGTTATTCAAAGTTTGTGTATTGTATTATTATTACTTATGCTAATACTAATTGTATTGTACTTTTTGCAAATAGTTATTGATAGTCACATTGAACCCAAACTTGTTTGGGATAATGCGGGATATAAATGTCATAAATAAATAATAAATAACATAAACAGACGTTAAGAGAACACACTCACCACTCGATTCACTCGTTTTTTCCTTCTAGAATGAATGAAATAAATATAAACTAGTTTCACTCAAAGATGGTTTTTAGCACATTGTATGGATGTGCACTCAAAAATCTTTTGGTTCATTTCCAGCTTCCTTCCCCAGTTTCTGGATATCTTTTCATTCATTTCACAGATTTGTTTTAATTAAATCAAGTGATGCCCTTTAGCATATTTCAACACATAATTGACCCGATATTCAAAATGACTTAAATGGTCTGGAGAGGCTCCTGGTTGATTAAATCACATGTCCTGGGCTAGGCGAACCGGGAATTGTCAGCATTCCTTAACCAGATAGCACCACGGAAAATGCCTGGTTAGCATTCAAGTTGAAATTGGCTACTTTGGGGGCATTCTGGGGGTGGAGTTGGCACTTAACTGGTTAAATGTAATATTTGGCACTAGCCCCCAAATTCTTTATAGTGCACCTAAAGATCGGTGCCAAAATTGGTGCAGATTCTATAACAATGCATGTAATTTAACAAGCTTAACAAGCTAATGAGCTCTGATAACAGCACTTAACACGCAATAATGAGAACTAATTGACACTAATTAGAATTTAGGCATACAACTCGCTAAGCATATTCTGTAATGGCGTGCACCGAACTTCTAATGCAAGCAGGCAAAAACGGGCATGATTATGGTATCTCATGGGCGTTCTAAAATGTATGCGCCTAGTTATAGAATATGGCCTAGTGCCCCTAAATCTACGCACAGGGATTTATACCAAGTTTTTGTTGGTGTAAATGGATGCACGTAGATTTAGGCGTTGAAATATGAACTAAGCATATTCTGTAATTGTTGCCTAAATCTAGGCACTGATTTCAGTGTTGATTTTTTAGGTGCCATACAGTGGTGTGTTGGAGCAGGCTCTCACAAGCTCTCGAGAGTCGTTTAAGTTTTTAAGAATTTTGGGAGCCGGTTCTCCATGGCTACTTTAACAAATGGATCCCAAAATGTGGGCTTGGGCCCCTCCTGAATTCTCTTTTAGTTTGCTGGCGAGAGAGAGCCCCCTGTTAACAATTTACCAGCACACCCCTGGTGCCATATATAGAATCTCCTCCTAAATGGTTAAAAAATAGTCCTTATCTTTATGCAGCTCTTTATAGCCAGTAGGGGCTGTTTTACTAAGGACCACCAAAAAATGGCCTGCGCTGGTGTAGGCGCATGTATTGGATGCGTGCAGGTTCATTTTTAAGTGTGCCTGCAAAAAAGGCAAAATTAAAACGAGTGCGCGTCCAATTTGAGCCTGAGACCTTACCGCCACTCATTGACTTAGCGGTAATGTCTCATGCGTTAACTGGGCAGTAATTTGACGTGTGTTGAATGTGCATAGGTGCCTACGCATCTTAGTAAAAGGGCCCCTTGCCAAATATTGCTCTTAACTGGCTTTAGGCCAGCTTCCATATCCAGAAATTCATGCTGGAGCCTGGATATAGCCCTGTGTAGAATTCTCAGGTATAATGCCATTGGCAGTCAGCAAAATGCTGATTACCACTGGCTGAATTTCGGGACCAATGTCTATTAATTAATTTGTTAACAGTGTTAAATTGATTTAGCATGCACAACATTTTTTAAGGTGTGCTAATAATGTATAACTCTGCTAACAGTTCAAAACAGGAAGAAAGTTTCCTTCTTTCCTTCTCCATGTTTAATCAAAAGCAGCTTCAATCAATTTTACAGAAAAAAAGATATCTGATTTTGTTGCCTTTTTGTCTGAACCACATCTATATAAATCTATAGGCCTCCTTTACCAAACTGCACTAGCAATTCCCATGTGCGTTAGCACGGTTTGGTAAAAGAGGCCCTATTTCTGTCTCTAGAATGTCATCAGCCAAAGGCTGTCATCACCATCAGCATAATTCATCGCCATATCAGCTCCCAACCCCTAACCGGCTCTTCTGTTAGTGTTTGTCATTTCAAAGTTTCTCATTTTCTTCCTCATGTGAGGTTTGAAATCTCCATGCACTCTGCACTTAGAGATTTCACCCATAAAGCTCCAATATTCCCATTCATCCCTGGGGTTTCTGGCAAATGTACTCACAGCCTATTTTCTAAGCTTAGATTTTTCTTGGAGGTTAAATTGCTTCTTCCTGAACTTTGATCTCCAGTTAAACTGCTTCTTCTTTTCCCCAGCTGTTGCTGTTGATGGAATATAGTTTCTGTCAACATCCACAGCTATACTATATAAACAATTGGCCTAAGAAAATTTTCGCTAAACAGTACAGCCAGAAAAATGATAATTTTTTACTAGGTCTACATTTTCTGTGATCACAAAGAAAACTAGAAAAGCCTAGAACAGGATTTTCAGGATATCCCTAATTAAAATACATTAGTATCTATCTGAAACCTGTTGATTTCACTGCTCTATCTATATAATAAAATCTAACAATTATAATTTTAAGTAATTGGTGCTCATTACATCCCCATATTGCACCGCTAGGTAATAATGGTAAAGAATGATAATCTCTGCATCAATAACGCTGTAAAAACATCAACCATATAAGAGTTACGTTTTTACTTATCTTGAATGATGCACTATTGGAGTGATGTGTTCCAAAGAAAAATATTGCCCTCTGCAATAAACTATAATGTCCTCATGTGACACTTCTCTTTTGCTGGGTGATCCAAATACTTTATGCCAAAGAAAGTTTTTGATACTCAGTTCTCTCCTGCCAAAATCCAAAAAAACTCTACACCATGTGCATAGTACTCTATTGTTCTTCTTGTGAAAACGCATCCACAAAATTCAAAAACAAGAGCGGCTGTAAATCCAATAAAGAAAGATCCCTGACAAAATAACCTTTTAAACTTAGAATTATCTTCCCGATGAATCATTGATATTCCCACAATCTCAAACCCAACTGAAGATTCATTCCGAAAACCATTCCCATCTACTGAATAACAGTAGGGGTGGAGTTTGGAGTTAAAAGTTGCTGTTGTGCAGAGTATGTGGTCTTTGGTTGCCTCTTCCCCCTGTGAGAAGGGGGTGTCTGGTATAGACCCAATAACCTAAAGCTGAACTAAGTGGAAATTTCTACCAGTAAGAGCTTTATAAGTGGAGCGGAGGAGTGCTCCGGGTGGGAAGCAGAGATGACCCAGCAAGAACAGGGAAGGAGTCTGTTTGGTGCCAAAGGCAGTAGTCCTAAGAGGTACACCTTTGGAAGAGAGAGGGCAGACAGGGAGGTTTGGTCTTACCTAGTTGGATACAAATTGACTTATATATATATATATATATATATATATATATATATATATATATATGTGTGTGTGTGTGTGTATATATATATATAAATATACATATACATATATACATATACATACATATATATATATATATATATACACACACACACACACACATAGATAGATAGATAGATATAGTTATAGATATATAGATATATATATAGAGAGAGAGATATGGGCTGGAGTATTTCTTTAAGTGAGAGTGAAGATTATTTACTTCCAGACTAACAACGGAAAGGTAAAGAATAAAAGCCTGGCTTAACATCCTATGGCCTACTGTATTTTATCTGGCCCCGACCTGCGACCAGCTCAAGTACAACTTTAAACTTTTGCTGGGACCCTGGTTTTGGGTGCTGACCTGAAGAGCTAGCTGGTGCCCAGAACTTTATGGTGAGACCAGGGTTACAATAACTATTAGGGTTACCCTTAAAATCTGGTCTGTTTGCGTCCCTCAAAGACTGAACTTGGACAAGTTTGCTCTAGAAAGGTAAAATTACTCAGGAAGATGATAGAGACTGGAAGTGGCTCAGTAAAAAGAGGGGAACGCTTAGAGAAAGGAGATATTGGTCCTATAGGAGACTGAAATAAATATAAATGGCTGAAATTTTAGTTCAAGAGGAAGAAATCAAAGTGGGCTATTTTTAGGACTCAGTAACCTGGAAAGTAGGATGATGTGAACCTTGATGGTGAGCCCTAGAACTGTAGCCGGACACCTGAGCATGGCAGACAAGTCACTTTCGGAGTAGAAGGCGAGGAGGCAAGACATGAGCTTGGCATAGCAGGAAGCTAGAAGATAAGGCAGAAACTTGGCAGAAACTAGCAAGCAGGGACCAGGAGCCAAGCTGGACTTGGCAAGCAGGAACCAGCAGACAAGTGAACTTGGCAACAAGATCCGGGAGAAAAGGGACTTGGCAGCAGGAACCACAGGAGACAAGCAGAACAAATTGTGAAGGCACTGGAGTTAGGGCTGGGCTTGTCTAAAAGCACCCTGTTCCATGATGTCATTCCACTGCACCCCTCCATCATGCCGCTGCTAGCCCTATGAGTCTAATGAAGCAAACACCCACAGAAGGTGATTTCTCCACAGGAGAACCAAAGACAAACGAACAACAGTGGGTCTAATAAAAACCTCTCACAGTTGGAGTCCTTCTAAACAAGGTCTTTATTCAAAATCAAAATCACATGACGTGTTTTGGCCGAGATGGCCTGCGTCAGGGGTCTATTAGTCTTTCATGTAAAATACCTTGGGAATCAGATGACTCTCAATGAAAAAATGTTAACAAAGATATCATATGCGATAGCGTTTGGCAGAGACAAGTGCAGCGACCCATCACATATGATATCTCTGTTAACATTTTTTCATTGAAAGTCACCTGATTCCCAAGGTATTTCACATGAAAGACTAATAGACCCCTGACGCAGGCCTTCTCGGCCAAAACACGCCACGTGTCAGGTTGTTTTATTGATTTTGAATAAAGACCTTGTTCAGAAGGACTCCAACTGTGAGAGGTTTTTATTTGATCCACTGTTGTTCGTTTGTCACTGTTAGCCCTATAACACTTGGGCTGTGGCACACACACATACACACTAGGAGGGCGTGCGTGACAGCGGGCATGGAAGAACGCTGTCCCCAACCCACTCCATGGATAAGTGTGACGGGGTCGTGGCTGGGATCATGGCGCACTGTGACATAGAAATATTCATATAGATGATTGGTTACAGAAGTAACTGTTACTGAGGGCGATAAGATTTTAAAAACTAGTTTTACTTTTGAGCATACTGCCACAGCTAGAAAACTAGACTGGAATATACATTTCTAATAAACTTGTGTTGGATGTGTTTAAAACACAAGTAATGCTTGTAAATCGATGTGTTACATATTCAGCATGAGCCAATCCAGTTTTGAGGAGTTTCAATGCCTATAAGAGATCAGTTGGTGAGTTTGGGTGTAGTGTTGGACTCACAGCTAACCATGCAATTATAAGTTTCAGTGGTGGTTCAGTTTTTGTTTTTCTAGCTTAGGATGCTGAGTAGATTGAACCCATGCTCCCACATTTGATTTTCAGTCGGTGATACAGAATTTTATGTTATTGAAGATGGATTATCTACGTTTTAATCTACACTGGCTACCTGTGCAAGAACGAATCACATTCAAGATCTGCACTCTGACACATAAAATAATCTACGGCTTAGCTCCGGAATATATGATTCCTCTAATAGATCTCCCACCTAGAAATGCCATCACAACAGCATGCACCTTTTTACAACTACATTATCCATCTTGCAGGGGTGTTAAATACAAGCTTCTTTTTGCCTCTACTTTCCACTACTCCAGCCCGAAGACTTGGAACGCTCTTCCCCTGTACCTAAAATCGCAAGCTGACCACCTTCTTTTCAAGAAGCTGCTGAAAACATACCTTTTTGAACAAGTGTATTCTATTAGTAATTCTGCTGTTTAGCCATCCTAATTGCTGCTAACGTTTTATCCTTATTCTACTGTTAAATTCATGTGTTGTATCTTTTAACGTTTGTAATTCATGGAAGCCACATTGTGTCTGCATTTGTGGGAAAATGTGGGGTAGAAATGAACCATAAATAAATAAATAAATTCTTGTAACGCTTTATGTGCGGGTATATCTGAGGATAGGTGCAATGCTCTTCAGGGTGTACAGAATGCAGCAACACGTGCGCTGGTGGGTTTGAATAATTTTGAACGTGTTACACCACTACTGAAATTGCTGCTTTGACTGCCAGTTGCTTTTATAGTGGATTTTAAGTTGCTGGTTTTTCAGTCTCTTGCTGGCTTGTCATTGCAGTACTTTCAGCAAGTATGTGTAGTTTATCACTCCTCGGAGTGTAACACTCTGAGGGAAAACAGTTACTTAGCTTGCCAGATACATTATGCAATTACAAGAAATGCTGCCTTTTCTGTTTGTGGCTCAGTTTGTGGATTAAGCTGCTTGCTTGGTTGAGAAATCTTACAGATTTATCCACTTTTAAGACACAGTTGGAAACTCATTTATTTGTTCAGGTGTTTTTTTCCTTGATCTTTCAATGCGCTGTATTCTGAAGACAGTAGGTATCTGTGTTGTATTGTTTAGTGACGTTTTATGTATGTTTTATTGTAACCCACCTAGGAATAGGTGGGCTAGGAGTATTTTTTAAAAATAAAATAAATAAATAAATATATTTTCAGTGGAGTTGTTTTAAACAACATTATATTTGCATTTATTTTGTTCTTCTGGAACATGATATTGCAGTAATCAATATAAAGGACAAACAGACTGTGAAACTGCAGTGCAAGTTATCAGAGAACTTCAAAAAATACCTCCAAGTGCAGAAACAGACAACAATACTTACTAATAACAGGGTAAGAAAATTGCAAAATGAGTAAACATTCAAATCCAAAACCTATTCTCTGCTAATTCATACATAAAGAGCAAGTGTTTCTAAAAAGGAGAAAATGTTGGTAGATGACAGTATATATAAGCGAAACATCAAAGCATTTCAGTGACAGTCTAACAGGATGGGGGTGGATAGGTGAGGGGGAGACAGGAGAGCAGTGCAGTTTACAAAACAATACAATTTTATGGTTTATATTGAGCTAGAAAACCCAGATCTTTGTTAAATCCTATCTGGTGGGTGTCAAAATATTTAATCATTTTGACTTCAAAGGTCTTACGTTCCTGTATTGTTTTAGGATCCTTACCATAAAATCACTGGTACAGTGTTCTGGTTTTGTAAAGTGCTGTCCCACAGGTGTGACATCTTTGTTTGTACTGGCATTTTTCATATGATGTCTATGTAAATTAAATCTCTTCTTTAGCATCTGACTTGTTTCTCCAATGTAGCAGCCTTCATCATACTTTTTACACTGAATGATATATACCACATTGGATCAGATACTTAAAAATGTATAATTCAAAAGGATACCCACCACAATAATATAATACAATGGATGTTCAAAACAAAAGCTGAACAGTGCAAAAAATCACACGAATGGTGCAAAAAAAGAGAACACTTAAAACAATACCTTTCACTATTGCTGATGTGATCCAGTTCTTTGTATATGTAAATATACCGGCAACAACTAAGAAAAAAAGGAAAAAGAAAGAAAGAAAGAAAAAAATGAAACTGTAAATCAAAAAATATAATTGCTAATGCGGTATGCCAAAAAAAAGAAAAGTAAGGAACGTGTAACTATAAACAAAGCGAAAATAAGATAAGCCAAATGTACATCTTATATAATAATTTGCTATGTGAACTTTCTAAAGTGTCTCACTGGGATCGTAACCACCTACTGATGTCACTGGCCAGCAGTAGAACCCTGCTTGCCTGACGTCAGCAGGGGGTTATGATCCCAGTGAAAGACACGCATTGAAGAACAACGGGAGCGGGCAGAGATGTTCCTAAGTGCACATCGCCCCCCCTCCAAAATCGCCAACCCCCTCTGCTACCCTTCCCTCCCCCTCTCTTACTGGGGTCCCGGCGGCAGCAGTGAAGAGCCTCGCGAGTCTGCTGCCTTTCCTTCTCTTTTCTCTCAGCTCTGACTCTGGTCCGGTCCTTGCAGAAACAGGAAATGAAGACGGGACCAGAGTCAGAGCTGAGAGCGAAGAGAAGGGAATGCAACAGACTCGCGAGGCTCTTCACTGCTGCTGCCGGGACCCCAGTAAGAGGGGGAGAGGGGAGGGTAGCAGAGGGGGGTTGGTGATTTTTGAGGAGAGGCAACGTGCACATAGGGGGATGGGCGAGGCCAGCTTCGGGGCGGGGAGGGCCGCTGGTGGAGGCATCACAAGGACGTGTCTGTGAGACAGAGAGAAGGGGGGACTGGAACTCGGGGGAGGGACAGAGGGAAGGAGAGAGAGGGAGAGGGAGGGCCTGGAAATTGGAAGGGAAGAAAGGGAGACATGGGACTTGGAGGGGACAGAGGGAGAGAGCGAGGGAGGGAGAGAGGGATAACCTTGCTAGCGCCCGTTTCATTTCATACCAAAATGGGCCTTTTTTACTAGTGTAAGCATAACCCAGAACCGATCAATGCATATACAGGATCCAAAGAATATTATGTATCTAAATAGTGATATGTGATTGCATGGCATGTAGGGGTTACTAAAACCAAACTACACTATAAAGGAAGTGAAATGTGGATACACAATGTGACTGCGAGAAAATGTATAACAATCAGTGACATAAAAGTTAATACCGAAAACAATACCATTGGCAAGGAAGCTACACCCTAAAAACTGTGAACATTGAGTTTACAGATAAAAAGATTAAAACTTACCCAGAAGGTATTTTACTGACCACAGAACGCTAAATCCGAGGCGCTCTGTGCTAGGTTTTTGCACTTACCATGCTTTAACAGCAAATATAAATGTGTGGTAAGTGCAAAGGCTGTCAGTAATTATTGAAGGTGTGCCCAAAATATCCTCTGCAGTTAACCCATTTAAATATCCTTCACTGTTCATTAATACTGTTCATTAATTCACATGACTCCTCTTGAGGAGGATGTAAGTACACCCGTGCTAACTCTACAAGTGTCAATGTTCAGAAAGCATCATTCCACGGATTCTATATAGCGTGATGTAAGTTGCGCACGCAAATCCAGTTGTACTCTGGATTTGCACATGCAACTTAATTAGTTAACAAGGCAATCAGCACAGATAATTGCCAATTAAAAAGTAATTATTGACATTAATTGGCTTTAATAAAAATTTACATGCACAACTGTGCAATCATATTCTGTAGCGCGATGCGTGTAAATTCTAAGTCGCATAGTTGAAAATGGGGTGTGGCCATGAGCATGGAATGGGTGGGTCTTGGGTGTTTCTAAAACCTATGTCTGTTGTTATAGGATACACTCGTTCTGCTCCTTAGTTTTACTTGGCGTGATTGACCGCTATTAATTTAGTTGTGTGGATGGGTGTTCAATGTATTCTTTAAACTCCACAGAAATGTAGGCCTATTCTAAAATGTATGCCTAAATTTAGGCATATTTTTTTTTATCTGTGGCAAATGTTTAGGTGCGATATATAGAATCTAGCCCCATGCGCTTACAGTAGTGTGCAGCCCATGCTTATTCTCACCCAGTTCTTGCTCTCTAACACAACATGCAGTTGAACACAAATTATTAAATGTTGTTATGGCACCTTAACAATTACCACAATCATGCAGAAACAGCATACACTTATTTGTGCATTAACCCCCAGATTCTATATAGTGCAACCAAAATTGCGCACATAAATCCAGTCATATTCTGGGTTTGCTCGCACAATTTAATTACTTAACAAGCCAATCAGTGCCGATAATTGCCACTTAAGAAATTATTGACATTAATTGGCATTAATTAGAATTTACATACAGAACTTGCTAGGCATTTTCTATAAATTAGTGCTCATAAATTCTAATGTGCACTGCCAAAAAGGGGGACTGGCCACGGGCGTGGAAAGGGCAGACCATGGGCATTCTGAAAATCTATGAACACAATTATAGAATACACCTGCTCTGTGCCTAACTTGGTGTAAATGGACACATCTAGTGTTAGGCGCAGGCATGGCTGCTAAGCATATTCTATAAACCACGCCTAAATCTAGGCACAGTTTACAGAATATGCCTAGGCAGAAATATTTTCAGCGTCAATTTTTCAGACGCTATATATAGAATCTAGTCCTAATTGTTTATTACAACTTAGCAAAAGCTCCTATGTAGGGGAAAAAGAGAGGGCAGCAATTCTATGGAGGCCAAACTGTCTTTGAAGGGCATTGTGAGGGACAGAAGGACTGTGGAAATTCAAAGGTGCCTTTGTGAAGCTGGCCACCTGAAGATCATCACATATGATCACACTGAAGTCCTGCTCCTCTTTCATGCACAAAAATAGTTCACCTCCTAAGCTGTACCACTCTGTTGGATTTTTTTCAGTCCAAATGTATGATCCTGCATTTTTTAGCATTAAATCTTTGCTGCCAAATTCCAGACCATTCTTCAAGTTTCACCAGAAGGTTCCTTCTCATGTTATCCACACTATCAGGGATATCTATTGCAGATTTTGATATCATCCGCAAACATTGTGAGATGGCTGTTCTACAATATTTCTTACAAAAATGTTAAAAAGAATCAGTCCAAGCACTAAACCTTGACGCACACCACTGGAAACATCCCTTTCCTCAGAGTTCCATTTACCATTACCTTCTGTTGCCTTCCACTCAACCTGTTCCTAACCGAGTCAGTCACTTTAGGAGTCATACCAAGGGCACTCAGTTTATTTATAAGTTGTCAATGTGAAACCATATCAAAGGCTTTTTAAAAAAATCAAGTACACCACTTCCAGTGCACTCCCTCGATCCAACTCTCTGGTCACCCAGTCAAAGAAAATAATCAGATTTGTCTAACAAAACCTGTCTCTAATAACACCATTCTACCTCAAGTCCTGCAATCCATTGGATTCCATAAACCTTTTCTCTGTTTTAAGAGGACATTGAAGACATAAATCTGTTTTAGCATGCTGTTCGAAGGTCAGAAGAGTATTGAAGAACTGGGGATTTAGAGGAGATTCCCTACCATAACCAGCCCTTTCAGTTTGGGTTGCTTAGTTCAGGGGATCCAGTGCTGTTCAATGAGGAAGTTCAAATAGCCACAATCAGATCAATATTTGAAAGACCACATGATTTTAGATCAAAGAATTTATAAGACCATCCAATGCTTCACTTTTGTCCATAAAACTGCTAAAAGGCCAAAAGCTTCAGGGGTCAATATTTAATGCTAGTTATCTGGTTAGCAGCAGCAACACATTTAACTAGTGCTCACCAGACCCAGACAATTATATTCATCAGTATTATCTGGATAATGGCAATGAATATCATGTTTACCATCTCAGCACTAACCAGGTAGTGCTCTGGCGGTCCAGGGACAAAGCTAAGATATAGCTGGAAATTTGCCAGATTTGTAGAACCATTACCCAGATAACTATCCTGGCAAGTTAAGTTAGACCAATATCTGTCCTATTGCAATAAAGAAAAATTACAAGAGAACTTCTTGCAAGTAATATGATATGGTACTAAACAAGAGACAAATTTCAAAGCTCTGAATAGCAGGAAAGCATGAAGGGGCCCGTTTACTAAGCTGCACTAAAAAGTAGCCTGCATTATGACTAGCCCGTGGATTCCCATGCTCTGAGGCCACTTTCAGCATGGCTGTAAAATTACTGTATTTTCTATTTCCTCAATTAATGCTGACACAGTAATTTCCCAATTAGTGCGTGGCCATTAGCGAGGGAGCCCTTACCGACCCTTCTTTTCCAGGCGGCAAGGGCTCCTGTGCTAACCACGCACTAGTCAGTTAGTGTGTGGTGATACAGCTGTGCTGATTAGCGCTGGGCATGCCTACTCTCCACTCCTAACATGCCTCCATTGCTAAAATATAAAAAGTATTTTTTAGCACATGGGAAGCACAAGCAGTTGCCAAAACAACTGTGGGATGCCTAAGCACAGCCCACAGTAATGAATTTTAACCTGCGGAAAGCACACAGTGCTTACAGTAGCTTAGAAAAAAGGGCCCTAAAAAAAGGTAGGACTCAAGCGGGAGTTTTTAAACAAAGGATAATTTAAATAAGGAAAAGTCCTAATGTGCTTAACAACACAGCTCTTTGTTGGAACGTTTAGAGAGGATCAATCTGCTATGCTATGTTATAAGTGATGAACAGTATTATTTCCTTGTTTCTGGTTTTAAGTTTGTACGTCATGTTTTATTATGTTTTTGTTTTTTTTATTTTTTTACTGCCCAGGGATTAGGTGGTGTATGAATTTTTAAAATAAATAAGTAAAACAGATTATCTTACAAAATGGAGCCCAAATCATTTCACCTAAACACTGTCATACAGATACAATGGTAGGTACTCTTCTACCCTCAATAAAGCTTCTCAGCTGTTGTGGATCAAAAAAAGCAATCTGATATCCCTAGTTTTAATAATACATTTACAAGGATATCTAAGAGCAAAAGAGAAACCCAAAGATCTAACTTCAGTATGCATTGCCAAAAATAATTTCCTGTGAGATTTAGTGTCTCTAGTTACATCTGGAAAAGTCCAAATGCACTGCTCCATAAACAGCATTTGTGCAAAATTATAATCTCATAATTAAATCCAGATCCTGAGAAAAAAAAAAAGCAAAAAAACAAACAAACAAGCAAATGAAATCAAGAGAGTTTCTAGGTCCATTATTTTTCTATGAGATTGCTCCAATATTCCAGTCATATTTAGACTATCAGGTGAAGATAAATCATGCCCTCTTGAACCTTTTCTCTATTCTGAGGGGTTGCTGGGAAAAATATATGTTAGTGAAAGGTGGAAATGCACCTTCTGGTATTTCAAAATCTCAGACAAATATAATTTTAAAGTATCTCTTGGTGTTAGTCCCAAAACTTTAGAAGAATTCAAACATATCAAATTCAAACTTCTAGCATTCTCTAGCATCTCCAGTTTTTAGTAAATCAATTTTTTATTTCAGTCAAAGTAGCGTTAACTTCTTTAATTTCACCAATAGTCTGCTTCATGACTTCCACACGAGTCTGTACAGCTGCAATTTTTGATTCTTGAACCTGGATGAGTATCTCCATATTTTAGCCATGTCAGATATATCACAAAGGTCAGTATTTTAAGAGGCATGAAGATTATCCAACATCACACAGATGGCATCTAGGGATGGTTGAAGAAACTCCAGCAAGAAACCAGGTCCAGGAGATGATACCTCCAAAGATGCACTAATAGGTTGAATTGCTCCTGCATTCAACACCTGGCCAAAGCTTAGAGATATGCCAGAGGTCAACACTGCTTCACCACATTGTGGTGGGATAAACCCCAAATTGCCACCTCCAGGGAGTGGTCCTACAGCTGCCTGTTCAGGTTGCATGACCACATCCCTCACTATATTGGGAGTTTCCATCTGGCGTGCACTATGTCAAACTGAAAGATGAGGAGGAAGCAAGGCTCCCTCATGTAGCATTCCAGGGAGAGTCTGCTCCAGCAAATCCACATCTGTTGCTTGCTGATTAAATAACATAATCCTAGTGTAGAAGTAATTGGAGAGGTGTGAACTACTCATTTCTGTTTCTTTGGCATAATTACCTAAGGAGCCCTTTTACTAAGCAGTGTAGGCATCTACGTGCATCCTACATGTGTCAATTTTGAACTACCGCCCGACTACCACATGGCCCGGGTGGTAATTTCATTCTTTACATGCGTCCATTAAGTGTGTGAGAAATTTTCCAGCTCACGGTGCTAACCAGGTGGTAATAAGCATTGTGAGTGCATAGGCCATTACCGCCCGGTTAATGCATGAGACCTTACCGCTAGGTCAATGGGTGATGGTAAGATCTCAGGCCCAAAATGGACGCACGCCAATTTTTATTTTAGCGCACGTCCATTTTCGCCCCCCTCCAAAAAAAGATTTTTGCAGGTGCATTGAACAATGGACCTGTACGTGTCCAATACACGTGTCTACATGAGCGCAGGCCATTTTTCAGCGCACTTTAGTAAAAGGACCCCTTAGAGAAGAAAAGTTCTATGGCAACCCTCCCCCCCCCCAAACAAACAAAAAAGAAACCTCTCAGGATTAAGCATTGAGAATAGTGCTAGCATCTTGATCCACCCTCCTGAAAATCAATATCTGTCCCAAGTTGGCAGGATAACTATCTCGTAAAGAATACCTAGATATTTAGCTGTATACCTAGATATTTAGCTGAATACCTAGATATTTACCTAGCTATTTAGAGTTGGTATATAGGTACAACCCAGCACTGAACTGTGAGGAAGTGCCAACATAAAAGTGGAAGACACAATGAATGAGTCCCAAGATGACCAATGGCGCAAAAAAAAAATTCTTCAGGTGCCATTGACCATCTTGGGACTCATTCATGATGTCTTCTATTCTTGTGCTGGCTCTTTGACTTTTTGTGGAAGGATTTATTTCTTGTTTTTACTCATTGTGAGGAAGAATCAGTCATGCTTTGAAGTGAAAAGCAGAGGAAGCAGAAGCCCTCTATAAACCAGAAACTATCCTTTAATTTCCCCAGCCCCGAGGATGAACTCTCATTACCAGAAGCTTCTTTCAATAAAGCTAGGTAGAGAGGCAGGTCAGAAAAGTTGTTGTCTAGTAGCAGAGAGAAAAAGAGAGAAGTGGAGAAGTTGGGAAATCTCTTGCTTGCCAATCAATATGCGATGAACCCTCCCTGGAAGGGGTGAAGACCTAGAACATTAATAGGCTGCTCCTGCATTAATAGACTTTGAGGAGGACCATAATCTTACTCTGGATGAGTCAGAGAATCAATGGGACTGGGAGAATAAAGCAGCAAGGAATATGTTCAGAGGAAAAGTAGGTTGGTTCACCTTTTTGTTTCCTCTTGGCTTTTGGAACTGACCAAATTGTACTCATATAACTGTGGAGAAGGGCATGACAAGGAGTAGCCTGCCTGCTCATGAGCAGATTTAAAGAGAGCCTGATAGATCTGCTTGGCTAGGCTTGAGAAAAGTCAGGCAGCATTTGTGTGTGTGTGTGTATGTGTGTTTATTGTTTTGCACCTACTTAATAAAGGAGTTGATATTTCCGCATACTATTGGTGCTTGATTTATTTTTTGACAAAGACAGTGATATGGGCACTGACTTGTTGATGGAGTAACTTGACAACAGTGCTGTTAACAGTCCTAAAGCAGAAAACTGAGAAGTTTTCTTTCAGACACCTTAAGTCTATGGAACAATGGCTTTTCTTGGACTAACAAATCTATAGGGAAGGGGATGTCATATGAATTGGGTTATAGTGAAAGGGGGCATCATAATTTTTGTGGAAAGTTTTTTTGGGGTGAAGTGCAGGATTAAAGCTGAGTTTACCAAAGTTCCCTTAACCAGAAGTAGCATTTTTTTTTCTTTTCCAAATGGAGGGGTAATGTTCAACAAATTCCTCCTCAGAATGGGAAAGGCAGCATCACAGTGGCTTGGCAGGCAGATACCCTATCACAATATCCAGGTACAGAAAAACTCAGCGGCCAGCATTAAAAAAATAAATCTGACTGCTGTGAGTTAAATATCACCCTATTAATATTTATTTTCAGATAAGCCATATGCAAAGGGAAAAGATATATGGACATCAGTGTAATTCAACTGCTCTTTATAACTCATACATTTAGCTCTGAATACACAAAAATCAGGTAGAAGTTTTTATAGATAAGAAATCTGGACTATATATTAATTTTCAGCTGTAGAACATATGTTCAAATTAAGCGGTCAGAAGACCACAGAAAGTGACCTCACTGTTTTATATTCAGCCATAATAATTCTGTCATGTTCTCTCTCATTAGTTCAGTATATCTGGTGTCAAAACCTGTTCTGCTAGCATTAAAACCAGCAGGTATCTCATGTTGCTGTTATTTTTAAATCTGGTTTTTACATAAATCTCTGTATTAAATAACCTAACATTTAGTAGATCAAAATAAATCAAAGAATTTAACAAGATAACACACAGGTATGTAGAAGACCAATACACAATTCAGCACAAGAAACATGTTTTTTCTTTTAGAGACTGATTGAGAAGGATCAAGAATATGCACGTAATATTTTCTGCAAATTGTAGCCAGCTTTATTTATGTTACTGAATCCCATACCTGTCCAATTGACCTCACAGCCAATCAGGTTTCAGGCTATCCGCACTGAATATGCATGAGGTAACTGTGTATATCCTAGGTCAACAGTGCATCTTTACTGTTAAAATCTCAAAAATATGACAGGCAGTGGGGGGCAACAGAAAAGGTTTGTGATCAACTGATTTATACAGTGGTAAACAATTGAAAAATAGCTTTCCTATAGGAACCAGCAAAATAATAATGTCTTCTCAGCAAGCAAAGTAATAGGTTCTTTTCAGCAGGCCAATAATGATGAAATAATACTTCACCAAGATTTTTATTTTTTATCAAGCCTGGGAACATGCTCTCATTTTAACATGGCTGTTGGCTTATCTTGCTTAATACATAGACTTTCAAATTAAGCAGTCTTGGTTGCAGGCTACAGAACAGAAAAAGAAAAAGAAAAAATATATATAAATGTAATTTTTTTTCTCACCGATGTTGTATGTAGCAGGAAAGTTCCCAGTCTATTTTTGCATGGAACATGTGGAGGGGCATTTTTGATATGATGCTTAAGTCAAAGAATGGATGTTTTCCACAAAATGTCCAAATCCGAACAGGAAAGAAGGTCATTTTTTAAAAAGAAAAATGTCCATATATATTTTTTTTTATATTGTTTCGAACAAGGTTTTGTGCTGTTGGATATTTTGCTTTTTTGTCCATTTTCAGCAACAACAAAAAAATAAGTGCAAAACGTAGAGAATCATGCCATTAGGATATAGGAGGAGCCAGCATTTTTAGTAGACTGATCCCCCAGAAATCACGGGAGTGCAATGGGGCACCCTAGAAGTCACTTCTATGCACTTCATAAAAATGTTTCCACATACACATCTCACCTTTGCTCCCTTATCTTGTCCCTTGAGCCCTCTAAAACCCATCTAAAACCCCTTACCCCCCCCCCACTGTACACCACTAAAATAGCCCTTATGGTTGAAGGGGGCACCTATATGTGGGTACAGTAGGCTTTTGGTAAGTTTGAGAGGGGTCAGAGTTTCCACCACAAGTGTAACAGGTAGAGAGAGATAGGGACCTGAGTTCCCCACTTCATAGTGCACTGCACTGACAACTACACTACTCCAGGACCTCAATGCTGTTCTAATAGAACTGACTTTAACATCTGAGGCTGCCGTGGAGGGGCATAATCGAACACGAATGCCTATCTCCATGGGCGTTTATCTCCGAGAACGGGTCCGTGAAGGGGCGGACTGAACCGTATTTTCGAAAAAATGGACGTTTTTGAGCTCGGCGTTTGTTTTTTTTAGCAATAATGGAAGCTAAAAACTCCCAGCTCAAAAACATCCTAATCCGAGCCATTTGGTCATGGAAGGAGCCAGGATTGGTAGTACACCGCCCCCCCCTGATATGCCAGGACACCAACTGGACACCCAAGGTCAGTGCGGTGGACTTCAGAAAAAGCTCCCACATGCATAGCTCCCTTACCACGGGTACTGAGCTCCCAACCCCCCTCCTCCAAAACCCACTACCCACAAATGTACAACACTACCATAGTTCTTAGGGGTGAAGGGGGCACCTACATGTGGGTACAGTGGGTTTTGGAGGCCTCCCATTTACCAGCACAAGTGTTGCAGGTGGGGGGGATGGGCCTGGGTCCACCTGCCTGAAGTGCACTGCGGTACCCACTAAAAGTGCTCCAGGGACCTGCATACACTCAGGCCTCTAGGACTTGCTGCTGTATAACATTGGCACACCAGTTGACACCTGAAGACTAATCTCTCCGAAAACGTCCTTTATTGGAATAAGCACGTTTATTCACAGTTAACTGCAGATCAGAGGTTGTGCCCCACTGGCAACGAGTCTCCCTGGTACTGAGATTAGCAGTAGGTCAGAGCTAGCAGAATGCTGTACAATGCCCTCTTTCAGCCAAATTCAAGGGAAGAACTAAGTTCTCTAACGTGGCTAACACAGGAAAGGGAACTGGGCTGGGAGGACGTACAAGAAGTGGAAGGGCAGTGGTCCAGGCTGAAAGAAGTAATAAATAGGGCCACAGACCTTTATGTAAGGAGAGTAACTAAAAGCAAGAGAAAAAGGAAACCGATATGGTTCTCCAAGCAAGTGGCTGAGAATATAAAGGCTAAAGAGTTAGCATTCCAGAAATATAGAAAATCTCAAGAAGAGGAGCACGGGGAGGAATACCGGATGAAACTGAAAGAAGCCAAGAGAGAGGTACGTCTGGCGAAGGTGCAAGCGGAAGAACAAATGGCTAGAAATGTAAGGAGGGGCGACAAAAATTTCTTCAGGTATATTAGTGAAAGGAGAATGACTAAAAAGGGAATTGTGAGACAAAGATACAGCGAACCGCTATGTGGATAAGGGAACCCTCACAGCTTAAAACTGTGGGGGTGATAACATTGACTGATGGCAAAGTCAGTCAAAATAGGAAGAGAAAACTGGGAAAGGAAAGGGGGTGGGGCAGGGCAGAAGAGGGTAGGCAGGTTAGCAACAGAAGGGAAAGGGAAAAAGATTGGTTAAAGAGGAAGGAAGGGGATTGGTGGGAAGAGAGAGAGGCTGAGATAGGGCAAAGAGGTTTTGGCGCAAAAAGGCATTAAGTGGGAGGGTAGGAGAGGGTGAGGGTGGATAGAGGGGAATTTGATGAAAGAAAAACGTGTTTTTTACCTGAAGTGTGACCGGGAAGGAGCTGGAGGGAGGCTCCGAGGTTGAATTTCGAAGCGCGAGTTTACTGTTGGTTTCGCGTTGGGAAAAGCTGGTGCGGAGTTGCAGGACGCGGTGAGGCAAGAGGAGACGGCGGTAAGGTCGAGCAGGAGGCGGGCGGATTACGAAGAGAGTTGAAGGAGTGGGCGGTGACGTGCACAAAGCAGGAAGTGGAGCGGGGAGAGCGGAGGAAGGCTGATTTGGCGATTGTGGTACGAGTAGGGGATGAAGGAAGAGCATTTGTGATTGGATTTTGAATGGGGAAGTGGGGGTTGTGTTAAGGTGAAGATCGGTGAGTTTGGGTAAGGTTGGCGATACGATTGGGGGGGGCGGGGCCAGAGTGGGGTGCAGTGGACAGTAATGCTGTCGGGTAGTGGGAGCTGTATTAATTGATTATTTGAGGGGGAGGTGTATGGTGGTAATTGGGAGGGGGAATTTATCACAAGGGGTAAATTGTTGGGGAAAACGGGGCTGGAGTGTGGGGTAAACAAAAAGGGAAAGTATGGGGTGTTTTTTATAAAATTTAAGTGGTGCGATTGGGAGACTTGAGTAGTGGGGAAGGGGAGTAGGGGCGGTTGGGCAAGGTGTGGGGGCACAGTGTTGTGGTGTGATTGAGATACTTTGGGTGTTTTGGTTACGATGGGTCCCAAGAAAGTGGGAAAAGGTGGGGGAAAAGTAAGTGGCAAGAAGAAAAATTGTACGGGAGGGGCAGTTTCTGGGGGTAGGGGTAGGCATATGGTGAGAGAAGGGGAGGGTGTAGTAGGGGCCCTTGGGGGACAGCTAGTGGATATGGGGTGTCAAGTGGGCCAGAGCTTGGAGCAGGACAGAGCTGCAAGGAGGGAAGTAGGTGCTCCTGCAGGACTTGGCCTGAATGGTGGTGCTCGGTTGCGAGAGGCAGGACTAAGTGGTGTCGAAGCTGGTGAAGATCCACTGGAGGGGCCTTCTACAGGGAGAGTGACTGGTGAGTTGGAGGAGTTTGGTGCAGCTGTGTATGGAGTGGGGAGGGAGGGAGTGCAGTTGCGGGAGGGGATTCGGGGGAGGAGTGGTCGGGAAAGAAGTGTGCATGGTCGGGGTTTGCGGAAGAAGTTAAAGAATAAAAAATTTTTGCGTAATTTGTGTCATGTGGTTAAAAGATTGGAGAAGGACAAAAGGCAGCGGAAGAGAGTGATCGGGGATCCGTTGCAGGTTTGGGAATCGTCGGATTCCTGGGATTCATCGGGGTCATCTTCCTCTTCTTCTGAAGACGGGGAAGAGGACAGAGGGGCTGGGGTGATGAGTGTGGGGAATAATCAGATTGCAGGTGTGGGTGCTGGTTCAAGGCTGGGTCATACGTTATGTAATATTGCACCTTTGGATAGTTATATCACGGTGAAGTGGCGGCAGCGAATTTTAAAGGGTAAATTTATTGATTTATTTGCATTGCTGGCGCAGGATAAGGATGGTAATGGAGGGAAGGATGGGGGGAAAGAAGAAGGAAAAAAAGAAGAAGGGAGAGTTGCGAAGACGATCATGAATTGGTTGCTGAGCTTTCATGTATTTGCGAGTGTGTTGGGAGATAAGAAGCCTGAGTTGTATCCAGGTTTGTGGAAATATTGTGATTTAATATTAAGAGCATATAGAATGTATGGTGGTTGGGGTTGGGTTAACTATGATGAGCAGTTTAGGCGGAGTTTAGCACGGGATAAGTCTGAGAATTGGGGTGTACGTGATGTGGATTTGTGGATTGCGAATTTTACGCCCACGGTTAATGTTCCCTTTCGTTGGGGAGCCTCTGCTGGAGTGCCCGGGTATGGTAGTGGCTCAATGGGATTTGCCGGGGGATTGGGGGTGGTGCGAGCAGGTAATGTCGCTTCAGCAGGAGGAGGTGGATTGGGCTCGAGTGGTTTTGGAAGTAGGGGGAGTGGTCCCGGTAATGCGTGTTTCCAATTTAACGCAGGAAGGTGTACTCGAGCTGCCTGCAGATTTAGGCATTGTTGCACCATCTGTCAGGGACTTCACCCAGCGTTTAAATGTACCAGAGGTGGATTCGCGGGTAGGGGGAGGTTGGGTCGAGGAGGAATTCCGAGTGGGCCCGGTTTGGGCTGGCAAGGCCCCTTCTCCCATTAACTTGTTGGTTTTGGAAACCTGGTTGCGCCGGTATCCACTTGGTGGGGAGGCATATTTGCTCTGGGTTGGGTTTTCGGAAGGTTTTCCAATTCCGTATGAAGGACCTCTGTTGGTGCATAATTGTGAAAATTCGGTATCAGTGGTTCAGCATGTGGAGGTGGTTAAGAAAAAGTTGGGGAAGGAGTTGAGTTTGGGTAGGATTGCAGGACCTTTTGTGGCCCCTCCAATTCAGGACTTGGTTATATCTCCATTGGGGGTGATACCGAAGAAAGAACCAGGTTCCTTCCGGTTAATTCATAATTTGTCTTATCCGGAGGGTTATGGGGTCAATTCTTTTATTGATCCTGAATTCTGTTCGGTGCAATATGCAAGTTTTGAACGGGCGGTGGAGTTGTTGAGGAGGATGGGTCAGGGTGCATTGATGGGGAAAGCAGATATTGAGGCAGCTTTTCGTTTGCTCCCAGTGCACCCGACGGCGTTCAGGTTGCTGGGGTTTAAATTTGCAGGCATGTTTTATTTTGACAAATGTTTGCCTATGGGGTGTTCAATTTCATGTAATTATTTTGAAGCCTTTGCTACATTTTTACAGTGGGTAGTGCAACAAGTTAGTGGTTTGGATTCTATTGTGCACTACCTAGATGATTTTCTTTTTGTTGGCCCAGCGAATTCCGATCAGTGTGCTGTGTTAATGTCAGCATTTGGTACGGTGGCAAAGGAGATGGGGGTACCTTTGGCAGCGGATAAGAGTGAAGGCCCAGTTACTCGGTTGGTGTTTTTGGGAATCGAGCTAGATTCTGTGAGGATGGAGTCGCGTTTGCCCAGCAAAAAGATTATTGCGCTGCGGGAGGAGATTGATCGGGTGTATTCCAAGCGTAAGGTGACTTTGAAGGAGATTCAGTGCTTGCTGGGGCATTTTAATTTTGCTACGAGGGTGATTCCCATGGGTAGAGTATTTTCCAGACGGTTAGCTTTGTTGTCAGTGGGGCTAAGGCGGAAGCATTTTAAGGTGCGTTTGACACAAGCAGTGCGGGCGGATTTGCAGTTGTGGAGAAAGTTTTTGTCGGTATTTAATGGTATATGTATTTGGCAAGAGGTAATAGTTTCTAATGTGGATTTGCAATTATTTACTGATGCATCAGGGGAGATAGGATTTGGGATTTACTTTGGAGGTGCCTGGTGTGCGGAGGTCTGGCCGCAATGGTGGAAAGAGAGGGGATGGTGTGCAAATATTGCTCTGTTGGAATTATTCCCAATCTGGGTGGCATTGTGTATATGGGACCGGAGATTGAGGAATAGGAGGATTGCTTTCTATTCGGACAATATGTCAGTGGTATGGGCCATTAATAAGCAATATTCGCGTTGTCCGCTGTTGATTGAGCTGCTGCGGTTAATTGTGTTAAAGTGTTTACAGTTAAATGTATGGTTAACTGCTAGACATGTGCCTGGTGTGTCAAATGAGATTGCTGATGCTTTATCTCGTTTGCAGCTACATCGTTTCAGAGCTTTGGCCCCGTCAGCCGATTGGGAGCCTACAAGGATGTCCGAAGATTTGTGGCGCAATTTTCAAGAGGTTGTGAGACGCTGCTGATGAGGGCGCTAGCTGCAAATACGTGGAAGGCGTATGGAGTTGGTTGGCGTCGATTCTTAACCTTTCTGGAAGAACAGGATTGGGATTTGGTTTTTCCGATTGGAGAAGAGTGGGTTGCTAGATTTATTGCTTTTGCGGACATAAAAGAATGGTCGTGTGGGATGGTTTCTCAGGCTATTGCCGCATTAGCATTTGTTGCTAAATTGCTGGGTTGGAAGGATCCAGCTCGAACATATTTGGTCCGCAAATTGTTGTGCGGTTATTCTAGGAAGAAGCAGATTTCACGGGTGGAGAGAGTGAGGCTGCCACTGTTCTATGTGCAAGTGGTGCAGCTGTGTAAAGTTTTACCGAGGATTTGTTTCTCGGAATATGAAGTGAGGTTGTTTCAAGTGGCATTTGTGGTGGCGTTCTTTGCTGCTTGCAGAGTAGGGGAATTGGTCGTTTCCTCTAGGAGGTCGCAGGGTATGGAGGGTTTGCAGCACAGAGATGTGATTGTAGAGAAGGGAGTGTTGCGTTTGTATTTACGTAAGTCAAAAACTGATCAGGCTGGCAAGGGCACGTGGATTATATTGAGGGCAGTTAAAGGTTTGGAATTTTGTCCGGTGCAATGTGCAGTGGATTACAATGGGATAAGGTCGGTGGGTGGGGAGGTGTGGTTGGTGCATAAAAATGGTATCCCATTGACTAGGTATCAGTTTGCAGCTGTGCTCAAAAAGGGTCTTAAGCAGATGGGTTTGGAGCCTGAGGAGTATGGGACGCACTCGTTTAGAATTGGAGCGGCGTCTAATGCAGCTCAGGCAGGGGGTTCGGGTGCTTTGATACAGCGTTTGGGGCGTTGGAGTTCTAACAGATATAAAGGATATATTCGTGAAGGAAAGTGAATATTGCATGTTAATTGTTTTAGTTTATTTTGCAGATGGATTGCCTCCTGACATTTGTGTGTGGATTTGTGGCCATTCATATGTCTTCTGGGCGCACAAGCAGGCTCTGGAGTCCAAGTGGGGATCCAACTTGGGACTGGTGGAATTCGGTATTCGGATTCGATGGTTGGCCATACGTGGTATGATGTGGAAGCAGTTGGTGCCAGCATTGCTACAAGCCCGGAGATTTTCATCCCCAGTTTTAATTTGTATTCATCTGGGGGGTAATGATTTATGTAATATCAAGGGAGTGGAATTAATTAGGGTTATGAAAAAAGAATTATTAGATGTAATGTGCTATTTTCCAGAGGCGATGATTGTATGGTCACATATCATTCCCAGACGAGTGTGGAGGGGGGCTCATAATCCTAAGGGCGTGGAACGTTTGCGGCGTAGAGTGAATGGGGAAGTGTCTAAATTTATGGGAAGAATGGGGGGTTTGGTGTTAGCGCATGAGTTGATTTCTGAGGATTGCGCAGGATTATATAGAAAAGATGGAGTTCATCTTTCAGAAATTGGGATGGATATATTTTTGAGTACACTCCAGGATCTCTTGGAGGATTGTTTAACCAAGGATTTGGCTGCAGCTTATATAGGGGGGGAGCGGTGACAAGATGGAATCTGTCTCCGCTTGTGGCCTGTTTGAGGGGTTAAAGGCCCGGACGCGGGTAAAGGAATATTGTGAAATATATGGAATGAAAAGAACTCGGGGGCGGCACCGCCACGAGTAAGATGTGGCTTGACGGCACCGTAAGTCACATGGGGAGAAAGGGGATAATATGGGGGAAAAGTGAGCCAGTTTCGTTACCGAATGGCTTAACACTATGGAACCGCTATGGGCAATTAACTTGGATTAAATGATTTAGATGTTACAAAGACAATGTTAAGAGATGTTGAAATATTTACTGATGTTTGGTGAATAAAGCTGCAGCCAAATTTTATTCCAAAGAAAGTGTTATGGCGTTATTTGATTTCTAATGGGAGTGTGTTGAGAAGACTGACTGAAGTGCGAATGTCAATGTTAGGGAACCCTCACAGCTTAAAACTGTGGGGGTGATAACATTGACTGATGGCAAAGTCAGTCAAAATAGGAAGAGAAAACTGGGAAAGGAAAGGGGGTGGGGCAGGGCAGAAGAGGGTAGGCAGGTTAGCAACAGAAGGGAAAGGGAAAAAGATTGGTTAAAGAGGAAGGAAGGGGATTGGTGGGAAGAGAGAGAGGCTGAGATAGGGCAAAGAGGTTTTGGCGCAAAAAGGCATTAAGTGGGAGGGTAGGAGAGGGTGAGGGTGGATAGAGGGGAATTTGATGACCCTTCCCAGCCCGCCCAATGTATGTGTGGAAGGGTGTTTGGGAATGGGAGCGAGTTAGTGAAAAGGGGAGGCTGGTAAGGGGGGAGGCGGGGGTATTTGGGAATGGTAGCAGCTTTGTGAAGGGTGCCTGTTTGAGGGGTTAAAGGCCCGGACGCGGGTAAAGGAATATTGTGAAATATATGGAATGAAAAGAACTCGGGGGCGGCACCGCCACGAGTAAGATGTGGCTTGACGGCACCGTAAGTCACATGGGGAGAAAGGGGATAATATGGGGGAAAAGTGAGCCAGTTTCGTTACCGAATGGCTTAACACTATGGAACCGCTATGGGCAATTAACTTGGATTAAATGATTTAGATGTTACAAAGACAATGTTAAGAGATGTTGAAATATTTACTGATGTTTGGTGAATAAAGCTGCAGCCAAATTTTATTCCAAAGAAAGTGTTATGGCGTTATTTGATTTCTAATGGGAGTGTGTTGAGAAGACTGACTGAAGTGCGAATGTCAATGTTATGATGAAGAAAAAGCCAATTTGCTAAATAGATACTTTTGTTCTGTTTTCACTGAAGAAAATCCTGAAGAAGGACTGCGAGGGACTGGCAAAAGTACACCTGAGAATGGAATGGATATAGCACCGTTCACGGAAGAGAGTGTGTATCAACAACTTGGAAAGCTAAAAATAGACAAAGCCATGGGACCGGACGGGATCCACCCCAGAATATTGAGGGAGCTCAGAGAGGTTCTGGTGGGTCATCTTAAAGATTTGTTTAATAAATCCTTGGAGACGGGAGAGGCTCCTAGGGATTGGAGAACGGCGGAGGTAGTCCCTCTTCACAAAAGTGGTGTTAGGGAAGAAGCTGGAAACTACAGGCCGGTAAGCCTCACTTCGGTTATTGGAAAAGTAATGGAAGCCATGCTGAAGGAAAGGATAGTGAATTTCCTGGAAGCCAATAAGTTGCAAGATCCGAGACAACATGGTTTTATCAGAGGGAAATCGTGCCAAACGAATCTCATTGAATTCTTTGATTGGGTAACTGGAGAATTGAATCATCGACCTGCTATAGACGTAATCTACTTAGATTTTAGCAAAGCTTTTGACACGGTTCCCCACAGGAGGCTCTTAAATAAACTAGATGGGCTGAAGATAGGTCCCGAAGTGATGAACTGGATTAGGAACTGGTTGATGGACAGACGACAGAGGGTGGTGGTAAATGGAGTTCGCTCGGAGGAGGGAAAGTGAGTAGTGGAGTGCCTCAGGGATCGGTGCTGGGGCCGTTTCTGTTCAATATATTTGTGAGTGACATTGCCGTAGGGTTAGAAGGTAAAGTTTGCCTATTTGCGGATGATACTAAGATTTGCAACAGATTGGACACCCGGGAGGGAATGGAAAGCATGAAAAAGGATCTGAGGAAGCTAGAAGAATGGTCTAAGGTTTGGCAATTAAAATTCAATGCGAATAAATGCGAAGTGATGCATTTAGGGAGTAGAAACCCACAAGAGACTTATGTGTTAGGCGGTGAGAGTCTGATAGGTACTGAGGGGGAGAGGGATCTTGGGGTGATAGTATCCGAGGATCTGAAGGCGACGAAACAGTGTGACAAGGCGGTGGCCATAGTGAGAAGGTTGCTAGGCTGTATAGAGAGAGGTGTGATCAGCAGAATAAAGGAAGTGTTGATGCCCCTGTGCAAGTCGTTGGTGAGGCCCCACCTGGAGTATTGTGTTCAGTTTTGGAGGCTGTACCTTGCGAAGGATGTTAAAAAAATGGAAGCTGTGCAAAGAAAAGCTACGAGAATGGTATGGGATTTGCGTTGCAAGACGTATGAGCAGAGACTTGCTGACCTGAACATGTATACCCTGGAGGAAAGGAGGAACAGGGGTGATATGATACAGACGTTCAAATACTTGAAAGGTATTAATCTGCAAACAAATCTTTTCCGGAGATGGGAAGGCGGTAGAACGAGAGGACATGAAATGAGATTGAAGGGGGGCAGACTCAGGAAAGATGTCAGGAAGTATTTTTTCATGGAGAGGGTGGTGGATGCTTGGAATGCCCTCCCGCGGGAGGTGGTGGAGATGAAAATGGTAACGGAATTCAAACATGCATGGGATATGCATAAAGAAATCCTGTGCAGTAGGAATGGATCCTCAGAAGCTTAGCCAAAAGTGGGTGGCGGAGCAGGTGGGGGAAGAGAGGTTGGTGGTTGGGAGGCGAGGATAGTAGAGGGCAGACGTATACGGTCTGTGCCAGAGCCGGTGATGGGAGGCGGGGCTGGTGATTGGGAGGCGGGAAATACTGCTGGGCAGACTTGTACAGTCTGTGCCCTGAAAAAGGCAGGTACAAATCAAGGTAAGGTATACACATATGAGTTTATCTTGTTGGGCAGACTGGATGGACCATGCAGGTCTTTTTCTGCCGTCATCTACTATGTTACTATGTTAAAACTGGCTTACAAGAGAGCGCGGGCCCCTCTTTTGGGGCCTGGAGGACAAACATGATCGAGCTTTTGAAACTGGAACTATGTGGAATTACAGATTTCTCCTCTGCTGAGGGGAAAAAGCTGGTAAAAACCTGGGCGAATTTTTGGGACACCTTACAACCAGCAGCACGAAGCAGAATTTTAAATTGAGAGATTGTGTAGGAAGATGAGAGGACTTGAATACCTGGGGTTTGACTAGTAGGTTCATAGGTTCATAGGAATGGGGAGGGTGGAGGGAAGGGGTTGAGAGTGGGGAAGGGGGGTTGGGAAGAGGGATGGGGTAGTGGGATATGTTTGTAGCACACCTTGGTCAGTAGTGTTAATGTGTTAACTTGTAAAAGAACGGAGCAAATATGTACACTGTTTATTTACCTGTTTCTAATAAAGATAATTGAAACATAAAACTGGCTTACAAAAATGGCCACTACCGCATGGACTACAACAGGAAACACAACAGGGCACACTCTGACCCAGTAGGCAGGGGGAAAAGCACCATGGGAGAAGAGCCTACCAACTACCAACATCGTGAGACTGTAACACAAGCTAATGAAATCACGGAGCCCAATACCCTACACCCACCACAATGCAATGCTGATGTGACCCTGTAGTGCACCCGAGAGACACATCTGACCCAGGGAAAGGCTGTGAGAGGATCAAAGACATTCTGCTGTCATGGAGGTGGGTACGGTATTTGAGGCTGACATACAGGCTGGGAAAAAAGTTTTTAAAGTGGGTTTTGTTTGGTGGGAGGGGGTTAGTGACCATTGGGGGAGTCCGGGGAGGTCATCCCCGATTCTCTCCAGTGGTCATCTGGGCATTTAGGGCACTTTTTTGGGACTTGTTCGTGAAAAAAAAGGGTAAAAAAAAAGTGACCCAAAATCACGGTAAAAACGCCTTTTTTTCCGATTATCAGCTACAGACGCCCATCTCTCCTTGGCTGATAACCACGCCCCAGTCCCGCCTCCGACACCCCCCCCCCCCCCCGTCAACTTTATTTGTTTCCACAACGGAGTGCAGTTGGAAACGCCCAAAATTGGCTTTCGATTATACTGATTTGGGCACCTTTGCGAGAAAAACACCCATCTCCCAATTTGGGTCGAAATATAGGCGTTTTTCTCTTTCAATTATAAGCTGGATAGAGTCTGGTAAGTCATATTTTTATTCACATTTTGGGGGGAGTGGGAGGGGGTCAGTGAGCACTGAGGGGTATTGGAGGGGTCACCCCAAATTTCCTTCAGTGGTCAGCTGGTCATTTAGGGCACCTTTTGAGCCTTATTCATTATAAAAACAGGTCTAGCTCAAAACAACTTATCTTTAGTCCTGGACGATTTTGTTTTGTTCATTGCGGCTGAAAAATGTCCAAGTTTTAGGAACGCCTAAATCCCACTCTTAACATGCCTTGATATGCCCCCTTGATATTTGGACGCAGTGCACAAAAACAATATAGAAAAACTTATAAAAATAGGTTTTGAAAATACTAGTTTGGACATTTTTGTGAGAAAAACGTCCAAAAGCTGCTTTGTGGCACTTTTTAGACATTTATCTCTTTTGAAAATTGGCCCCAAAGAGGGCCATAATCAAACGCGAACACCTATCTCCATGGGCGTCTATGTCCGAAAACGGGTACGTGAAAAGGAGGGACAGACCGTATTTTTGAAAAAAATGGATGTCTTTGTTTTGTTTCGAAAATACGGTTTGTACGGACCAAATGCCATGGATTTGTTTGTTTCTGAGCTGGGTGTCTTTCTCTTTCGAAAATAAGCTGGAAAGTCTACTAGCAGTCTTAACCCTAAAAGCATGTGCCAACATTATGTTTAAGTAGCACTTAAATGATACTTCTTCTCAAGGTTCTGATAAAGAGGAAAATACATCAGTCTCTTAGCTTTTCTCTATCCCTAAGCTGCAGTGTTGTTTAGAAAGTTGTATCTAATTTTCCCCATCACTCCTACTAGTTGGGGATGATTTATTTCCCTATAGCAAACATTAGTCTCTTGTAGCTCTTGTTTCGCAGGGTTAACCATCTCACTGCCATATATTTTGTGTCTACTTATCCTCACACATGGAAATGATAAATAAAATGGACTTCCATCTAGCACACATTCAGACAAAATGTGCATTTCTCCATTGGATACGGTGTGTGGTCACGTGAAATCTCTGGCAGAGTTACACATGTACCAAGATCAGAGCAGTGATGCTGTAGCATGCTCATTCTTTCAAACTAGAAAGAGTGTAAAACCACACTTATAGCCATAAGCATTCCTATTACCATTCATTCATGTAAATACAAGCAGTAATCAGAATTCACCTACTTTAGATCAAAGTACCTATTCAGCCCCTGTTGCTCATTTTAATCTCACATCAACATTCACTCACTTCATAATAGAGCAGTTAGCCATAATATGATAACATATATTACATATATAATATATCCCTAGAACAGAATCCCTCTGATATTCAGCCAATGGTGAGCGGTGGGCCAATCAGCACTGTTAACAGCACTTAACAAGCAATAATGAGCACTAATAGTCAATAATTAGAATGTATGCACATAACTTGCTCAACATATGCTGTAATGAACTGCACCAAAATTCTAAAGCAGGCAGTTCAAAAGGAGCATGGGTGGGGAAATGGACATTTCATGGGCAGTCCTAAATTTAGGCACATTGCTATAGAATATGGCCTAGTCCGTGTAAATCTACATGCAGGGACTTACGCCATGTTTTCATTGTAAATGGATGCATGTAGTTTTAGACACTGGGATATCAGCTAAGCATATTCTATATACCACAGCGAAATCTTATAAAATGTGCTTAGGCTCAAATAATTTGCACATGGATTTTTCAGGCACCATATATGGCACCTAAAAAAATCGGCACTGAAATCGGTGCTGACTAAGCCTATTCTAAAATTGTGCCTAGATTTAGGTGCTAATTATAGAATACACTTAACTGATATTTCAGCGCCTAAATCTACATGCATCCATTTACACCACTGAAAATGTGGCATGATCTACAACCAGAACCTATTGTCTTTGAAGTATGTTCTGAAGTCCCTGGAGCAGAGTTGGGACAACCTATTCAAATGCCAGATCTTGCAGTGCCTGATGGTGTGACCCAGGATAATTTCGGTAGCTCAAGTGGTACAGTTGAACGAATTATGCAAGGTCCGACATTAGGAATCATCACTCAGGAAAATAATTTAGGTGTCATCAATGATGACACATTGAAACCCTCTGCTCAGTATGCAGCGGAGGCTAAGAAGGCAAATTGAAAGTTAGTAATTATTAGGAAAGGAAAGTAAAACAAAAATGAGAATGTTGTAATGCCTTTGTATCACTCTGGGGTCCTTTTACTAAGCTGCGGGAAAAAGGGCCCTGTGGTAGGGGTGGGGGCTGGTTTTCCCACATACCAGGGCCCTTTTTACTGCAGCCAGTAAAATATCCAAAAAATGGTCACGTGATATGATAATTCTTTCTGTGTGGCCATGCGGTGGTAAGGGCTCCTGCGGTAACCTGACGGTAACAGGGCAGCACACAGCAATGCCCAATTACCGCCGAGTTACCGTCACACTAGAAAAAAATTAAAAATTTCTGGAGGGTCAGAAATGGCGCACACTCAACCTGGAACTACCTCCGGTGGCTGCATTGGGCTGACGGTAGTTCAGTTTTAGCATATGGTAAGGCTTACCGCCACTTTCTAAAAAACCCTTCCATGTTGTGACCACACCTCAAATACTGTGTGCAATTCTATTCACCACATCTCATAAAAGATATCGTGGAACTAGAAATAATAAAGAGAAGGGCGATGAAAATGATAATGAGGATAGGATGACTTTCCTATAAGGAAAGGCTAAAGTGGCTAGGGCACTTCAACTTGGAGAAAAGACAGCTAAGGAGAGATATGATAGAGGTCTATAAAATACAGAGTGGAATGGAATGGGAAGATGTAAATCACATGTTTGCTCTTTCCAAAAATATTAGGAATAGGGGGCATGCAATGAAACTACTAAGCAGTACATTTAAAACTAGCTAGAGAAACATGTAATTAAACTCTGGAATATATTGCCAGAGAATGTGGTAAAATCAGTTAGCTTAGCAGGGTTTGAAAAGGTTTGGATAATTTCCTAATAGGAAGTCTGTAAGCCATTATTAAGATAAACTTGAAAAAAATCCACTGCTTATTTCTAGCATAAGCATCATAAAATCTGTTTTACTGTTTTGGGATCTTACCAGGTTCTTGTGACCTGGGTTGGCCATTTTTGGAGACAGAATATTGAGTCTGATGGACTTTTGGTCTGTCTCAGCATTGAAATTATTTTTCCCCTTTCACAATTTTTTTGTTAAACTGTAACATAAGGGCTTTTCCTGATGTATCCAGACCAGTGGCGTAGCCAGACATGACTTTTTGGGTGGGCCCAGAGCTAATCTTGGTGGGCACTATGTATATAGGTATGAGTAGTGTTTCTTGGGATACTACAAAATAATGCCTTAGAATGCACTTGATGATGGATTTCTACATAGTCTGCCCAATAGCTGCCCTGCATCAATACAAACCACGCACATACTTAATGGAAAAATTGATATTTGGAAATATAGTTACAATATGCGCAATGACATATAACAATGTATTCAAATTCTGGTGGCACCTCAGTAATAGCAACAAAACAAGTCACTGCCAGGTACTTTGTGAAATAACACTAAATCCTGCAAAGAGGCTTCTTAGAGCCTATGTTGCAAACCTTAACACCAATTCCAGTAACAATACCTTACAAAGGCAGCAGTATATACAATAGCACTATGCATTCCATTGGAAAAGCCAGACAAGTCAGACTCATGGATCCCCACACAAACCATTTGCCAGCAGAATTTCTCACCTACTCGGTCACATGCAGAACACAGACCAACCCTCATCAATTACAAAATAAAGGACCAAAATTTAGAAATTGTCCTGTAACCCAGCATCAGCACTTCCCTTCCCTACCCCCATCCATCCCTGTAGCCCGGCATCAGTAGTTCCCTTCTCTACCTTAACCCTCCCCAACCTATCCCCATAGCCCGGGATCATCCCTTCCCTTCCCCACCATCCATCCGATAGTTAGGCATCAGCCCCTCCCTGTAGCCAAGCGTCAACCCTGTCCTACCTCTTACCTATCCCCCTATGGTCTAGCATCTCTTTCCCCCACCCTGAAGGACACTAGCATTATATATAAGACAAAGGTCTTATATATAATGCCTTTATTTTTTTTTAATGTCCTGGATACTTCAGAGCCCACCTTCACCCAGAAACCCGCCTACATAAGATTTAAAATTAATTTTTCTTTTACATTTTAACCCAGGCACTGCAGAGAACATCCCCACTTAAAAACCCACCAAGGCACCATGACAAATATCCAACCTTTTTAAAATTTTAACTTGGGTACTATTAAAATGTATTGATGGTGGGTCTGGGTGGGCTCCTGCTGCCTGGGGGGGGGGGGGGGGGGGGAAGTATATTTAATGATTAAAATGCCTTTTTTGGCCATAGGCAGTGAGGAACCCACCCAGAAGCCCACCACCAGCCAGCATTACACTGACTGGTCACTGTACATGTTACAATTTAAAAAATATACGTTCATTTTATCTGTGCAGCTGGGCATCGGTGGTGGCACTCACTGTGTCCTGCTCCATTGTTGTGGGGCTGCGGGGGAGTGCTGAGGACTGGGGGGGCACATGGTGAAGGATCCGCGAGTCCGTGAGCTCAGCGGCACCGTCGTGCGCACTGGGTGGGGTAAAGAAGCAACAAGGCATAGCAGCAGTAGTAACGCCAGGGAATGAGCGCCGGAGTAGCAACGCCGGCACGTAGTGTGCAATGGGGCCTCCATTTCCATTTCAGGACCTGACCCAACTTGACCTGCACTACAAAAAAAAAATATGTAAGCAGTAGGAGGAGAAGGAGGACCCGGAGAACTGCCGACTGCCTGGGTGGGCCTGAGCCAAGGCCCACCCATAGCTACGTAACAACTGCCACTTCTGGACCTGGCCCGCACTACAAAAAAAAAGGAAGCAGGTAGGAGGAGGAGGACCGGAGAGCTGCCGGCTGCCTGGGCGAGCCTGAATTGAGATTGGGTGGGCCTGGGCCCAGCCAGGCCCACCCGTAGCTATGCCCCTGATCCAGACCAACACAGAAGAGGCATCAATGGTTTTTGAAGCTATGCCCGTGACTTTAGCAGTCATATGGGCTTTTGTTGGTTAAATTTTCCATGTAAATAAGTAATTAAACTGAATTATGTCAAATGTGTTCTTTGATCCAGAATACTTAAACACTTTTCTAGATTCAAAATCCACTGATTCACCATTTCCAGTATTAGCCCTACACTCAACATCTACTCCAAGATAGAACTACTAGCTTCCTCAGTGTTTCTAAAAGCTCTTTTAGACAAATGTTTTTATCTTTGTGATGAATAAAAATGTGACTTTTTATACATTCTTCCATGATCTGCTTCCTTTCTTATGCTATGCAGAAAAAAATTCTGCCATTTTAGAGTCACACTAAAAAGTGGCTGAGTTGTTCAGGAAACCTACCACCAGCCACTTTTTAGCGAGGCTTAGTAAAAGGAACCCATAGTTAATCGTTCCTCTATTTGTACTACTGCAGTATTACTCTGCCTTTTCCGTATAAAGATTCTTTCTTGGAAATATTTAATTGTAAATTGCTTGAAAATAAAAAAAAAAAGAAAATATTAATTATCCTGATAAAAACAAAAATCCTACTCATCAATGGGTAGAGATCTCAGTGAAACTGGAAGATGTAGTATAGGAAATTATTAAACTAAGAGTAACACCTGGATCAGTAGTACTGAAATAACTCAAAAATACAATTATAGATGTATTAATTAGTAATTTATAACCTTTTGTTAAAATTGACTATGGTACCTGAAGATTGCAGAATAGCCAATGCAACGCCAATTTTTAAAAAGGGTCTGGGGTGATCTGGGATATTACAGACCTATGACTGGATGTCACGCTAGGAAGTGGTAGAATCCATTATAAAACACAAATTTGAGGCATATTTTCAAAGCACTTTGGGAGGCTAAGTTCCATAGGTTTCTATGGAACTTTGGGAGGCTAAGTGCTTTGAAAATGAGCCTCATGATTAACAAGCACATAGGAGCCTTTTTTACAAACTGCAGCAAAAAAATGACACACCACGGGACACACTATACATATTTGTAGGATAAGCAGCATGAAATATATTGTACTGTTTTGGGATCTTGTCAGGTACCTGTAACCTGGATTGGCCACTGTTGGAAACAGTACACTTTTATGTACTTATGAATATGCCCAAGTTTCCACACAGATAATAGAATATGCGAAGCACCTGTCCATGTAACTAAATTTACTTGTTGGCAGTTACACCATGTAATAATTGGTATAAATACCAATGCCTAAATTAGGTGCGGACCAGGTGTATTCTATAATAATGCACATTTAATGCTATATACTCCAACTTTCCCATCTTATTTTTTAGGCCTGTTTTTCCTTTGATCTACAAGCTGCTTAGAAGTTGAAGAGGATAATGTGCATCCTTTATCCTGCTCTCTCATTAAGCACACCTGGCTTACTTTCAACATTGTTGAAACCACTTTACTGGGATTCCCTAAACATCCTGTTTCAATAGTATCCTCCAAGGATATTCCACACCGAACCATGCTCCCAAACGAGTCTAAGGTCCTAACCTTTCTACTAAGGGATGCCGAGGCATGAGACCTGGAAATTCTAGCCCATTTGAGAGCGGATTCAACCACCATAGAATAGAGAGTCAGATGTGCCTTCTTGAATCCAGGAGCATTTTGGATATGGTATTGCATATCCACCTTCTTGTGTGTGAGCTGCACTGAGAGGGGAGATTCCCAGTTGTTCATCAGTGTGTACTGAAAGATATGGTACAATGGCAAAGTGACCCCCCTATTAGGAGATGATTGTAGCCCAGAACAATTAACATCTCTGCTCTGGGCTCTTCCTCTGTCTCTAACTTAAATGGGACAGCAGCCAACATGTCCCTCACAAAACCCATGAAAGAGAGTCCCTCAGGTGGGGATTTTCATCTCTCTTGAGGAGAATAGGGATCAGAGGGTAGTCCATATGATTCCTTCTCTGAGAAATAATGTAGTTCTTTCTCTGAATCCCAGGAGTGGTCCCAATCAGACTTCTCAGCATAGTCATAGTCTGCTGTTGGAGTCTGTGTCTAACTCAGCATGGTGGAGACATGTCCATGCCTCAACGGGACTTGTGACTCAGTCCTGCCTTCTGACCTGGGGGAAGGTTATTCCCCTGATGTCAAGGAGAGCCCTGAGTGCTTCAACTTTGACATCAACACCCACCAAGGCACTGGCATCAAGGATCTCTGCCCAGGCATTGGTAGCTCCTCAGAGATAGGCTGGGACTGATGCTCCTGTGTCTTAAGCACTCTTGATGCTAGAGCAGACTGCATCTTCAGTAACTGCACCAGATCCTATCTGACAATTGCCCAGAATCATTCATCGAAGGCAGGCTTCAGCAAAGTCATGGACACTGGTAAGGTGGCAGTCAAAGCAGTTGTCAGGGTCAGACCAGAAGCTGGTATCTGACTGCATGGAGACTGGTGCACTGTCACCTCTTCTATAGGGGGGGGTGCTCTTCTGAGTGCCAGCGCTTCTCAGGTACTGGTGCATTTGATGTCCCTGTTCTCTCGGCATTGTTCATGGAGGAAGACTCATGCTTGTGCTTCTTGGGCTTCCCTCAAGGGACTGCATCATGGTCATTCAGTGCCGATGAGGATGTCAGGTCTGATGCTGACCGGTCCTGGGGTTTACTATCACTGTTCGATGTTGAGAGAAGTGGAGACCTTCTCGATGCTGGTGTACTCCCAGTTGATGTTCAGGTCTGTACAGCCATTGAGGTTGATGCTTCCAGAGCTGATGTCGATGCACTGGACTTCAAGAAGCAAAAAGGCTTTCCTGCTGGGCCTGCCATGTCTCTGTGTCCTTAGCTGCATTTGTAAACAGAGAGAGCAAGAAGCACCCGATGCACCATGAGTGCAGGTCCATCATGGAAATCACTCTGCTATACTGGGCACATCTTTTGAAGCCACTTGGCACCTTCTGGGACATCAAAAAAAATTGAGGCCAAATTAAACTCCTCAATTTTGGCATAAAAAAATCGGAGTATTGGCCAAATTGAGGTCAGGGATTTGGCCAAATCACGGGCTTAGCCAAATGCAGAATTCAAAGAAAACTTAAACAAAAATAAAAATCCACAAAAGACTAAGACAAATAAAAGAAAAGAAAGAATAGATTTTAAAAAAAACTGAGAAAAATAAATAATGTGGGTAGAACCACAAGGGAAGGCACTTGAAAAATCTAAGTCGTATCATGAAGAGAAGCTACATCCTCTCAGCGCCGTAGAAAAACTAAGACTGAGGTGATGGTGCTTATGCATCAGGCAGGAAGGCACCTGCAGTGTGGTGCTGCTAGAAAGTTCTACACATAGCTAGTCAGCATCCACACCAGGCTACATCGGATGATGTCACCCCATCTGTGAGAATACAATAGCCTGCTTGTCCTCGGAGAAAAACAGTTTAAGTTGGCATTTTTTTTCTTCAGATCATCAGGACACTAATTTACAGTTAGATGAGCCCTCAGCCAGCCTGGACATCCAAAGCACCCACCCTCCTGTTCCTCCAGCCCTTACAGAAGGTTGGCTAGTGACTCAGCAGGAGTGATCCCTAGTTGTACCTGTCCCATTGGCTGTTGGCTTCAAAGTGTCACAGCTCAACCCCTAGCAATAGTCTCATGGTAATACTCTTATGAGTTAGACTGACAAATAGCCCCATCATCCAAAAAATGTCCTGTCAGGGTTTGGAGGCTTTGGATAACAGGAGTGTGTGTGTGTGTGTGGGGGGGGGGGGGGGGCAGAGGCAGAACGTGCAGAATACTGGGCTTTGAATGTTGGGGCTGAAATGTTGCTTTGGTAATCAAGGTGTCAGGGGCATCTGGGATGTTGGGGATGGGGATCTCAGGTATCCTGCTGTGTGGAGTTAATTTATTCTACAACCAGTACCTCTATGAGACTAAAGGCCTGAGTTAGCAGCTGCTATCTTTGCATTATATGTGGCCATGAATATAGGACATTCCCAGCCAGGTTTTCTGGATATCCACATTGAATATACATGAGAGAAATTTGTAAACAGTGGAAGCAGTGCATGCAAATCAATCTCATGAACATTCTTTGCAGATATCCAGAAAACCTGACTAGCTGGTGTTCCCCTAGGCCAGATTTGGGAACCAAGTTATCCAGATAGTTATTCAGATACTGGCACTCAATATTACCAGTCTCTGAATAACTCCAAGCTCCACCTCATGTCTGCCCTAGCACCCTCCAGATAGTGCTGGGATGGTCTGCAATGATTTTCTGATAATGCTGCTGAAGATCTTTAGATGGCCCTTTTCAGTTGTTTATCCAGCTAGCAGATGCTGCTATCTAGATAACTACTGTAGCTTTGAATATCAGGCCTTTAGATTTTGAACACTCATTCAATCAAGATATGAACTTAATGCAAGTCAAAATCAAACATATGCTATGCTCCTGCCTACAAGGGACTTATAATCTACATTGTGCCTGAGGCAGTTGAAAGATAATTGACTTGCCCAAGGTCAGAATGAGTGGAAAAGGAGAACATTGAACCTTGGGTTCATCAGTCCTCAGCTTTCTGCTATCTTCTACTCCACCAATATTATAACTTATGTACCACCTACTGGACAGACTAAATATTATGATAAAAGTATATTTCTATATCACTCATACAATCATCCTCTTCTTTCCATGCTGGTCCCAGTCTCCATTTGTGCTTTTTGCTAACAGCAATAAAATCTTCAATTTACTCTCATTGGATTCTATAACAAACAGTCAGCAACTACTTAAACACAGCAGAATAAATAATTCATTGTGAAGAGATTCAACAGAAAGGTCAAATAGCAGAAAACACAGTGAGTGACTTTGTGAGCTGATTCTTGTTTTGCAAAAATATAGCTTTTTAAGTATGATATAAGCATTGAGGGGGGAGTGAATTTGTGTCTAGAATCAAAACTATTTGTTTTAATTTTAAAATAGCACATTTATTATAGATACGTTTTCAACATAAATCAAACATTCACAGCACAAGATATGCTAAAAACCTTCAGTGCCATTTAGTTTGAATTATATTAGCATTATATTGTCATTATGCAATTATACTATGGCAGAGGGGTTAAAAAAAACATGTAAAGTAATTTCAGGATAGCGGCTCTCCATTTCCTGTATTTCAGGGAGTGTTAAATAACATTGGCATGATTTAGTATTGAGAATAGAGTCATATAGCATTGCTGATCCCATCTGTGCTTTCTTTCTTTTAACTATAAATGGCACAGCATGCTCAAGAGTGACTTTGGATTTCATTGCATTTATTTCTAACTTGGTGGTAACCATAAGATCCCACATTTGGACAATTTCATCTTAATCATAGGTATCAGGAATTAATATGCTTGCCATTTTATTAATCTAAAAGTTTGGAGGATTTGGAGGGGTTGGTCTGTGAGTTTTCTTTGCCAAAATATTTTGTGTCTTTCTTACTGTTGGGCATATTAATGAATTCCGATTTAATATTACTTAGAGCTGAGGATAATCTTCACTCTGAATGGGACTTGTGCCCTTTCATGTGATTGGTTCATGTAGGAAGCACCACGAGGTTGCAGTGAATCATTCTGACTCATTACCTTCAAGTAATAGGTTAGCCTTTTTCAATTTCATCTGCCTGCAAATGTGATTTGAAACTTTTTTTAATGTATTACCCTCTAATCTTGAGCTGACAAGGAAATAAAATAGAGAGAATAAAGCTTTTCTTATTGAACCTCCAATTTTTATACCATAATTTCAGCCAACAAAATAGTAATTATAGTTTATAAAACTTGCTTCATATGAATTGCATTGCCTCCCAAAAAAATTGTCATTCTATGAAGAATCATGATTTCTTCGATTTTCTTTCATTTAAATAATCATTTTCTGAACTGGCAGTCAAAGCCTTAATTTTGACCTTGAAATACAAGGGAAGAAGTCAAGTCACTGGACTGAAAATTAATGAATTTCTTTTCTGTAGTCACCATTTCATTTGGCTTAAATTCAACTGTATTTGCTGATAGCAATGAATATTGAGGTATCTAGAAACAGAAAGAGAGCGAGAGTAAAAACAAAGAAATATAGGTGGGCATAGTTTTGTTAAAGCTGATTCAAATCTTCTGTCTGAGTTATAGCCTAATTAAAATGCAGCTGTTCTGAAATGATGTTTGCCACAATACTTGTGAAACCTTATAGCTTAAGTTTTACCGTATTTAGATACCATATAAAAGAGCCAGTGTTGTGAATATTTTAGTGTTCAGCTAAAAGTAATCATATATATATTGCATAGTGTGTGAAAATATTCATGATGCCTAGCTCAAGTGGATTCTATAAATACACCATAACCAAAGCACCTATGGTCCTACAACTCAACTGAAATTTTGGAATTATTCTACCAAAATGTTGGAAAGCATTTCTGTGTCATTCAGTGCTCTTGTTTGTGATTCAGAAAAAAAATGTCTGTCCCAGTACATAATAGCTATTGTTTTGTTCCTATTTCCCTGCTCTCCTTTTCTTCAATCCATTTTCTTCTCCTTTGTTGTTCTAACACCACCGAGAACCCTTCTCAGACCTGAGCCAGCAGGAGGGCTCAGACTTATCTCTTATTGGCTTGACATCCATCATCGCTTTGATATTAAGCACTGCAAAAGCAACATGGGGCATTGAACCAATGGGAGTTAAGAGATGGGGGACACTACTGAGAGAGGGCTTTTCTATAACATAAGGCAGATGGTAGGGAGATTTGGGCATGGGCAATCTTTGTGTGTGTGTGTGTGTGGGGGGGGGGGTTAACTTTTTTAACATCAGTTGGGTGTGTGGGGGTGGTGTTCATTAAGTCTTGGACAAAAAAAAAAGATAGAACAGGAAGGTTGTCTGGATTGCATGTTCCAGAAGCAGGGATAGTGGCTATATTTCAGCTACCTACATTCTTGCTTCATGTTGGCTGTTGAGTTAGGAAGCTAGAACTAAACATTCAGTTCTAGTTCCCTAATTCATCACCAGAGGTACCTATTTTTGAGTTACCAGATTTAACCATCTGGAACTAGGAAACAACATTTAGTAACTGAAAGCCAGTAAATATTCAGCTGATCTAACTCTACTGGAAAAACTGGATGGAGGGAGCCAGACCAAAGGAAGAAAAAAAAAGAGTGCTGAATAGCCCATGTAGCCACATCCCTGAATATCTTGGTTAGCCGGGTCTCAGTTAAATGAGATTATAAGAAAATAGGAAGTTTTTTCCCAGGAACTGAAAGCCTACCTAATCCCTCTTGTTGTTTGAGTCTCACATACGAGCTTCTCTGATTCCATGCAATATAGATCAGTCCTACCATCCTCATCCCCCCTCATCCTGTCCAGGGACCTGAAGTGGAATGTTAACATGCCAAATGTCCTCTCAATGACATTCTTGGTCTTCCAGTGTGCTGCATTATGTTTGTCTTCAGTAGGGTCCTTGGGGTTGACTATGGGGCTCATCTGCCAAGTCCTGAGTAGGCAGTGTCTGTAACCTGTAAGGGAAGACAGAGGAAAATTTAATAGCATACCTGATGTTGTAAGAGTTGGCATATTGGTGAACCCAGAGACTTGAATGACTGGTTGTTGTACATGTGAGTCATCTGTGGGAAGAGAAAAAGCAGGTTAGTGATTGTAAAAGTATAGGTGAGTGTGTGTGTTATAAGCTGACCTAGCAGTCATCTTCTATTGATCTGGTCACTGTTAAAGCTATCATGCAGCCTAGATTGTTTCAAGAGCATAGCTATCAAGTACATACTTGTGTTGTAATGTAGGAAGCATTGCAGACCACCTACAAAGTAATGGATTGGTAAAACGTTTTATTTCTATTAATGGCCTACTTACCTGCAAGTGGTCTGACAGCAATGTAGGTGCAGTCTATTGCCCTAAGCACTGAAGATAAGTATGTCAGCTCAAAGAATTCTGTCATAGTTTGTTGTTGCTGCTGCTTCTGTTCAGGGAAGAGAATGTATTGAGTGTCTTTCCTGAGAAATGTCAGTAGAAACTGAACTATATTGCATAAAGTGTCTTGTTGGCTGATGCCTGATGAAGCCCCAAGGGTGTTTGAAATCCAGTGTCAAAGAATGCTAAGGCTGTGGTGACCTTCAGTTAGACTAGCATTGGGCTGTAGATCCTCTTCTAGCTGGTTGAACAGGTGCAGTACAGTCTCTTTATTAAACTTCAATCTGTGAATAAGCAGCTCTTCAGGTCCATGAACTGTGATCTGAGCCTAGATCATTTGAAAAGGAGCCCTCCTCCTTCTCTGTTATCTCTCTCACAAGAAGGCCAGCACTGGAACTACAACTTGCTTCCATTCATACTTGAAATCAATACCAGTTCCACCCAGAACCCATCACACACAAACACACATACAGGGTGACAAAGAAACTTCCAGATACAGAGACATGATGACAAAATAGTGGCAGATGTATACACCTCGTAACAACACATTATCTGTGCAAGAACTCCTAGACCTGATTACTCAAGTGACCCTGAATTGCCCTAGGCAGGTGATCATGGGAGACTTCAATCTACACATCAAAACCCCAGATACCACCACAGCTGCTTTCTGGACACGATGACAGCACTAGGATTTACACAGGTAATCATTTCTCCAACCCATGAAAAGGGTCACATACTAGACCTGGTATTCTACAAAGGGGTGGATATCCTAGAATTCTGGGATAACAGTATTGAAATAACATCCCTATCATGATCAGACCATTTTCTAATTAAATTCTCCCTAAGTGACCACCTGAAACAAATGGCACCTCCCAGAGTTTGGAAGGAGATCCGAGACAAAAAAAACCTGACCACTGAGAATGTCCTAGAGGCCTTGGACTATCCACATATAGATGAAAAGATAAAATAATGTCAGAACAAGTTGACATTTGGAATACACACTTAGCCAAGACCTTAGACAAAACAGCACCACTAAAAAAGGTTGTATGCCCCACTCACAAACGCTGACCTTGGTTTTCTCCAGAACTTTGGATCCTTAAACATGAAGGACGAAAACTGGAAAGGAAATGGTGCAAATTTTGCCTGGATGAAGACAGGCTAAACTGCAGGAAGCACATGGCAAAGTACCGCCAAGCCTTAACAGCAGCCAAAAAACAGTATTTTTCTCAATGCATTGCACAGGCTGCCAATTCATCCAAGCAGCTGTTCAGTGTAGTAAACAGCCTACTGCAACCCCCACAACAGAACCAGCCTGCCCAGTCTAAACTGAACTGCAATGATTTTGCTGCATACTTTACCAGCAAAATTAAAAGTCTCCACCAGGATATACAGGCAATCCCACCCAGTCCCCAATCAGTCAACCAGGGGTGCACAAACTTGCCCACTCCTAACAGAGACAGATGTGACACTTTTAGCCCAATGACAGAGGAGAGCCTTGACAAAATCCTAAGAGACCTTCGACCAGCTACCTGCTCCCTGCCCATCAAAGATAGTGCAGCAGGCAAGTATGGGCCTCATAGAAGGCGCCACAAAAATTGTGAAAACACCTCTCTTTCTAATGGGCAACTATCAACAGCATTAAAAAGGACAGTGGTTCGCCTCTGCTGAAGAAAAACAATCTTGACCAGGACAAACTTGAAAGTTACAGGGCAGTATCCAACATCTCATTTCTAGGGAAACTCATAGAACAAATAGTCAGTGTTCAACTTAATGATTGGCTAGAAAAGAGAAAATAGCTACATCCATCTCAATCTGGATTTAGACCTGGTTATGGAACAGAAACTATCCTCATATCCCTACTAGATGATCTTCACAGAAACCGAGACAAGGGATTCACCTCAATGTTAGTACCACTAGATTTTTCAGCAGCTTTTGACACTGTGGATCATGATATCTTGCTAGCATGACTGACAGAAACAGGTATCAATGGAACAGTACATGCCTGGTTCAGATCCTATCTATCAGACAGGCAACAATCCATAATGTTTGGCAGCAATTCATCATCACCATGGACTCTGACCTGCGGGGTACCACAAGGATCGATACTATCACCTATTCTGTTTAATATCTACCTCAAGCCACTAGCTGAGTTGATTCAGTAAATGGACACTCAGCTCTACATCTATGCGGATAATGTGCAGCTACTCATACCCATTGAACCTGACTTACCTACAGCCTTGAATAAACTGATTACCTGTCTAAACTCAATTCAAGAATGGGCTAAACACAACAAACTTTCCCTGAACCCAAGTAAAACTGAGCTTCTCTGAGTCCCTAACACAAGTGGCTATATACCTGATATCAAAATCCATTTTGGGAAGTATGAATTCCCCCTCAAATCACAAGTCAGGAACCTTGGAATACAGATTCAACACTTACTCTGATTCCCCAAATCCAAGCAACCTTCAAGAGCTGCTTCTAATATTTGTGACAGCTATGCTGCCTCTCTCCTTACATCGAGAGGGTAAATCTTATTCTAGTTGTGCATGTCATGATAACATCAAGACTGGATTACTGCAATGCACTATGCAATAGTCTCACTACAAAGGACCTGCACCAGCTCCAGTTGATTCAGAATGCAGCAGCAAGACTCATAGAAGGTTGCAAGCGACGTGACCACATCACACCATTTTAGCAAAAACTTCATTGGCTACCAGTACAATACAGGGCTAAATTTAAAACTCTATGTCTAATCTTCAAGGCCCTGAAAGGAAATGGCCCTGAGTACCTGAAGAATAGGATGATCCTCTACAAACTGCCAAGGACACTCAGGTCCTCCCAAGGACTTTCACTAACCACAACCTCTCCAAAAGACATTACACGATGTGATACCTACAAGCAGGGGTGTAGCCAGACTTCACCGGGAGGGGGTCCAGAGCCTGAGGTGAGGGGGCACATTTTAGCCCCCCCCCCCCCGGCGCTGCCGCCCCCCACCATTATCGACTGCCCCCCGCCCGTGCCACCGCCAACTTTGACGACCCCCCTCCCGCCGCCAACCCTCCCCCGCCATGGGCTACCTTTGCTGGCGTGGGACCCCAATCCCCGCCAACCGAGGAGGTCCTCTTTTTGCTCCGAAGGCTTCGTTCTGTTTCTGACATCCTGCACGTTGTACGTGCAGGACGTCAGACTCACAGAAACAGAACTAAGCCTTGCAGATCAGCCAGGCTTCGTTCTGTTTCTTTGAATAAACGTCTTGCTCCTCATACATTGCTGTATACCCAAAGGGAACAAAGAACACTTTGATGTAAATACACAAAAGTGAAAAAAAGAGAGGAAAAAAAGACCCAGAGGCATCAGATGTTCATCAGTGGCAAAGCTATTAGGTCTCCTACAGTGTAAAGCTATTCCAAACCCTTGAGTCTACTGCATGTAGTCAATCGTTTGCCCCCAGGGACCAAAATCTCTGTTTTATTCATCAATTTTTTTTTTTAAACAGCTATTATAAAGACATTTAAATTCAAATATATTAAAGAGTATTAGTGCAAAAACTCAATCTGCACAAAAAGCTTCTAAAGTCACTGCACTGAGGCATTAAACATAGAGCCACACTAAAATTTCAACAAAATTGCAATAAGAAAATGAGAAGAAAATAAGTGCATTTTCAGGCTCAGCACTGGTCAAGGAGTTCTAACACCTAATGCTTGCGCTTATGTGAAATACAGCATTTTGATCAAAAGACCTGTTTCTGGGGACTTTAAACTGTCACCTAGACTGAAAAACAAAGGAATGAAAATGTGATAAGAAATATCAATATCACAGAAAAAAAATAATATTAAAGAATTTACTGAAAGTTGTATCGGTGGCAAATGCCGTCCAAAATAAATGGCTCAAGGGGCGGGAACAATCAAATTACTGAGTTTAAAGATCCCACATACATTGTGGTGAAATATGCACTGAAAAAAAATATCTGAATAATAATATTGAAAAAAGAAAGAAAATCAAAATCAAAATATATATAATCAAATCAAATATCTGTAGTCTGATTCAAACCTTTGGGTGTAACTATCCAAGAAATGGTTCAACCGGTGTTCTTTTATACATAAGATCGCATCTATATTGCCACCCGGTCCAGGTAATTTACTACTCTTTGATTTGTCTATTTGGCTCAGTACATCTTCCAGGTTCACCAAAATTTCTTTCAATTCCTCTGCATCATCACCCTTGAAAACCATTTTGGTACAGGTAGATCTCTTACATCTTCTTCCATAAAGACTGAAGCAAATAATTCATTCAGTTTTTCTGCTATGGCCTTGTCCTCCCTGACTGCCCTCCATAAACACTCTTGGCTTTCTTTCACTATTGTTGAAACCTCTATATTGGGATTCCCTAAATGTCCTGTTTCAATAGTATCCTTCAAGGATATTACACACCAAACCATCCCAAGTTAGGGATACCACAGGCCACATTTTAGCGCTGCTTGGTAAAAGAGCCCTACAATGTTTTTATTTTGATATTTGTGAGGATAACTTCATTTGATTAAAAATAGTTGGGGCCCAAAATTCAAAAGAGTTTAACCAGGCAAAAGAGGTCCTTGCCCGGTTAAACCCCAGTGAGTTAGCCATACACCAATATTCAGCGTCACTTTAAGCAGTAGTGCTGATGAATATTGCCTTTGACTGCTGTGGCACTGTCTGGTTTGGGCTGGAGTGATCCAGGAGTCAGGGCAGGATAGACACTATATTAGGCCCTAGGCAAACATATATTTTTGGGTCCCCTACCACGGACCCTTCTTTTCTCATCAAGACCAACTCCCTCCCCCTCACCCACCACATTTCACCTCTGCAGAAATAGCAGAGAAAAGTGCAGGGCCTAATCTGTGGGCATGGTGGCTGTAATAGTTTGTGAGTGAGCATGGGGACTAAGCAAGCACATACTTCAAAAGGAATGAATTAATGGTTAGAGCTAGAGAGCTGTCAAATTACCAAGTTCCAAAAGGGGATTCTGGGCCAGTCCTGCATTTCTGACAACCCTATCCTACATTATGGGACCTGAAGTGCTGATTTCAATTGGCAGTATGAAGGACTATAAATACATCAAAACTAGGACTGACCATAAGTCTTCCTCCTGGGACTGGGCAACTTGGCAGCTCTGCAATAATAGCAGAACTGCCAGGAGGCCGAAGTTTTGAGAGGGAGATTTTTGTAGGTGACTCAGCTCCACCCAACTCCATCCTAGTCCTGCCCCTTGCTCCTACCCCTGGCATACCTCAATCCCACAGCCATTAAAAAACAAACAAAACAAAAAAACAGTATTTACACTGGTGAACACAGGGATGGATGAGAACTACAAATAACCATTTCCCATATTGTTCCTGTCATTGCCTCTCAACTTTACTTTTAACATAGCTTCCCTATCAGTCACTTTCCCTGTCTTAGAATGTAGGACAATATGTAAATATTATATTAGGCCCTAGAGCACCAATACAGCTACTGTTGGGAAACTAGAACAAGCTTGACTGCTACAGATCCCTGTATAGGAACTACATGCTTAACAGAATCCTTTATATCAATCACACAAGCAAAACCCAGAACAGACTCTCATCCAATATAGAATTACAAAGAAACAGACAGACAAAAAACTGAAATGGAAACACCTAAGAAATCCTGACTCTATAAGCAGTACAATACCCATAAATGAGAAACAGAAATTAATTTTCTCCTGTATGCTTCAAAATACAAAAATAGAAATACACACTTTTCCTAAAGCTGATTCATTCCACTTCCCAAAAAATCTAAATGATGTCTTAATTTTTCTACCATTGTTGTCTTCACATTTTATTTTTTTAACTGGGTTGGTTGCCGTCTCTTTTGTGCTTTCCTTGTGTGATTCTCTTAAATTCTGTTTTAAGGGTCATTTTTCCATTTTTCTCTCTTCTTGACTTCCCTTTGTCCCAATCTCTCTCTTTCCTTTCCCAGCCTAATTTCCCTTTGTTTTTACTCGCTCCCTAGTCCCCAATTTCTATCCTCTATACTCTTCCCCTCCCAAACCTTTATCTACCTTTCTTTGACTCATTTCCTCATCAGCCCTAGTTTCTTCCCTGAAACTCAACCCTTCCTGACATCAAGGTCATTTCTTCTTCAAGTTCCATTTCTATATTCTCTGCACCCTTCCTAGTTCCATCTCTTAACATTGCTTCTTAACTCCCAGCTCCCTGATCCTTCACACAATATCTCCACACCCCCTCCAGACACACTTTCCCCTTTCTCCATTCCCTCCTTCTCACTAAAGGCTATTCTCCCTGGTCCCTCTGTCCTATTCACTAGTGGCATGTCCACATCCTCTCAGTCTCTCTAACTGAAGCTCATTTATTTATTTATTTTCTTCTTTCCTTAGTTTCTTTCTCTATATATCTTCTTTTTTTTTTTTTGTTTCTTCCTTTCTTGCACTCTCTCCACACTAGAGACTACCCACTCACTTGATGTTTATCCCCTACTTTCACCCTCACTCATTCACTCACTCCCAACCCACTAGAGGCACTTCCCACCCTCTAGAAGGGTGCTTGTATTTCCCTTCTCACTCACTCTATCCCTGTATTCTCCATATTCCTCTTCTCTCACTCTTTTCATTCCTGTCCTCAGTCCCCCTGGAATCTTTTCCACTGTCTTTCTCCCTAGTTCCGCCTATCTTGCCTTTCCTCCCCATGAGACTTTCTCCATTCCCCAGCATTGCTGACCTACCTCCTTCTCCAATATACATTTTCTCTGCTTTTCCTCATTTCTTTCCTCTAGTATCTATCCCTCTGCTCCTCCATCTCCATCTTTCACTGCATATGCCCTGGATCCCTCCCTCATGTCTGTCCTTGTCTTCCTTCTCCTCATCCTCCCAGCATATGCCCTCTTTCTTCCACTGCCACCTGCCAGCATCTGTCCCTTCTACCTGCATTAGTCTCTTATTCCAAAATCAGAATCTTTCTTCCAACTCAATCACCAGACCCAGCATTTGCCATCATCAATCCCCTTATTCCATCCCCACTAGCTGCCAGAGTCAGTCCCTGCTCCCATCTCCATTCCTGTATCAGCCTAGATCCCCCATCTCCCAGCCTTTGCATCAGACTTCTCCCAATTCAGCTTCCATCCCCAGAATCACAAGCATCATCCATCCTCTCCTACCTCCAATCTTTGACAGATTCAGCCCCTTCTACATCCCTTTTTCCTAGCCTAAGCATCAGACCTTTTCTCCTTAAATCATCCTCCTTCTCTCAGCTCAACAGTTGTCCTAACATCAGTCCCCTTCTTTCATCCCCAACATCTGCCAGTTAGCCCCTTTTTCCCATCTCTAGCACCAGAAACTTGTTCCTATGCTATCATCTGCCAGCATCAGCCTCCTTGTATCTCTCCTTTCCTCTTCCCAATCTATCATTTTCCCTATGTCTCTCTTATCTCCTTCTTGTCCAGTATCTCCCCCTCTCCCCCTTCCCTCACAACCTGGTCCAGCATCTCCACCTCCCTCTCTACTCCCTATCCAGTCTCCTTCTGTCTCCCAATTATCTCATTCTTGGTGACCATTATGTCTCCTCTTCCAGCCCCTCTCCATCCAGCATCTCTCCTTCTTGTCCCTTCCTTCCCTTCCATCTCTCAAATCTTGCTATTGTGGCTTTTTTTTTTAGTGATAGCATCCTGACCACATGGGTCCCACCACACTCAACAGGAAGTATGCATCAGAGGGGGAGGGAACTGGCAGAAACTTGACATGCACATGAATGTGAGGCTCTACAGTACATTTCTTTTCATAGTCCTGACACTGTCATGGAAAAAAATAAAAATAAGCTATGACAGCAAGATTTGAGGGAATGAAGTAGACCATAGAGAGAAAGGGGCAAGAATGGAAAATGCTGGATGAGGAGGGCTGGAAGAGAGGAAAAATGCCCAGAATTGTCCTCTGTGCATCAGTAGAAGACTCAACTTCCCCAGCAGGAGTGCAGGAGAGGGCTGGCCAAAGTGAGAGATTTAACAGGTCTGTAATAGGCTGAGAAGCAGAGAAACTGGGCAAGTCACTTTCTCCCTCCATTGCCTCTGGTACAAACCAGAGGTTCCTCCAAGAGTGCACTGCCCCAGAGTGAGATTTATTGGCAATGAGTCTGAAGTATAAATTGTCTGCCCTCCATCATGTACAGTTCTTGAATTTGCTGCCAGTTTGTTTCCTCAGCTTCCAGCAGACCCTTCACACTTCCCCATTCTTCTTAAATCCCTATTACATTTCAACAACCTACCCCAACCCCCAAGTATGCTCAGTGTTTCCACATTTTTCTCCAAAACCCTGTACAGGGCTCAGCTTTTACCTCCTCCCAATACTCAAAAACTTGCAGTTCAGCCCCTCCTTCTTGTGACTAAAGCAGCCTTTTCATTAGATGGATCCTATCACAGCCTCTGCACTGGAAGGTGGGTGGGGGGGGGTGACTGGGGAGCTACAGAGGGCTAGACTCTGAAAATCCACACACTTTAGTCATTCTTATGGCTTCAAGAGAGAGACCGTTGAGACCCGCAAGACTACCGTGGGAAGTCTTGGCCGAAATTTTGAAAACACAGCAGCACCAGCAGGTGGGGGGAATAGTGGCAGCACAGCAGGCGGGAAGGAACTTGCTGCCCCCTCCCACAGAAGCCACCAGACTATCAGGACCCCTCATGTAGGACCGGGCATCGGCTGTGGCAGCAGGGGCAACAAGGAAGGTGTTGGGCAGTGGCTAGGCATGGAGCCCAGACCACCCTCAGTGCCTGAGGCCCAGACTACCCTCAGTCCGCCCCTGCCATGCTATTGAACTGAATTATGTCACTGAAGGCTAATTGCTGTATTAATCATCAAAGGAACTGTAGAGGCATTTACCCTAGAAGCAAAGATATTTCGACAATAAAGGTTCTAAGTACTTTCTTTTCAGAGGGAGTTTTGAGAAAAGAGGAAGCTTAACTGACTAGCTAAATATTACTTTACTGAGAGATTTGGTTGACTTAAAGCTTAAGACACAAGAGACATTGTAGAGTTCTTGATTACCATCTGTTTTAATTTCATTAAATAAAGCAAACTTTAGTTAGTAGCTTGTTTAAGTAATCTAAGATTCTTCCCTTGGTTTCCATTTAATTGTTAGAGTCCTAGAGCAGTACAAAAAAAAAGGTAGATACTTAGTAGATCTACATAATTTTGCCTTAGTTTAATCTTCTTTTCCCCTTCTCCCTACTCCCCAATTCCCAACCACTCCAGGCATGTCTCATAGTTTATATTTAATTATCCTAATTAAGAGGACAAGAGAGAAATTTCTCACCATGGAGTATTTTATCAGCAAATGATTTACCCTAAACAACAATTTATTTGCAGTTTGGTGAGAAGAATAAAAGCACAAAATATATGATTAATCTTAAGGCCCTTTATATTAGTTTACTTTAGGGCTATTTCAGATGTTCATCTATGCATATCATCTGTAGTGCATCCAAATCACAAGGGGGCATGTCGGGAGTGTTGCAGAGGTGTGCTTAGGGCCTTAGGACATGCCTAATACTTGCCATTTAATAGCCATAATGGAACAAAACGAACATGTCTAGGGCAAAAACACCAACATTTTGGTCTAGACCTGTTTTTTTACAATTAATAAGGCACAAACAAGTGCCTACATGACCAGATGAACCCCCTTACTCCCCAAATGGTCACTGACCCCCTCCCACCACTAAAAGATGTGAATAAAAATAGTACTCACCACCCTCTATGACAACCTCAGATGTTATAGTCAATTCCATTAGAGCTTCATGCAGGTCCCTGGAATAGTGCAGCAGTAGGTGCAATGCACTGCAGACAGGAGAACCCAGGCCCATTCCTCCCCCTACCTGTTACACTTGTGGTGGAAACTATGAGCCCTCCAAAGCTCACCAGAAAACACAGTACCCACATATAGGTGTCCCCTTCACTCATAAGTGCTATTGTAGTAGTGTACAGTTGGGGGTAGTGGGTTTTGGGTAGGTTTTAGAGGACTCAGGCCCTCATGATCAAAAGCAAACTCTGGCGCTAGAGGTTGTTAACGCCATACTAGCGCCGGAGTTTGCAAACCACCCATGATCAGAGCCCTCGAGCGCCTGCAACAACACACTCAAGGGCTCTTAACGCAAGTAGCATGCAAATGCATGCTAAACAGGGCTTCCAGCATTCATCCCCAATGATCAGCGGCCAGCGCGCCAAAGATTGGGTCGCTGGCCGTGGCAAAATCAACACCAGCTCTGAGCTGGCGTTAGACTTAGCGGATCATTGGGGAGGAATGGTGAGCCCTGTCCAGCATGCAGTTGCATGCTGGCAGGCCCCTGTTCCCCCTCAAAGCAAACGCAAACAGGGGACTGGAGGTCCGGTGGACCTCCGGTCCCCCCGATGATCCGAGCCCCTCCATGCCCAGGGAGGGCTGGAGATCCGGTGGGTCTCCAGCCCCCCCCAAACCCCCATAACTCATGGTGGCTGCCTCCGGCCAAACGCTATCCCACCCTCCTTCCCACTCAGCGACGGGGGGGGGGGGGGCTGGAGGTTCAGTGGGTCTCCAGCCCACCCCAACTCCTCCCCCCCAAGCATTCTGAATCCATGGTCCCCCCAGCATTCTGATTCCCTGGTGGTCCGTGGTCACCCACCCTCCCTGCCGGCCCCCCCGGCTGGCCCCCTACCTTTTGTTGGAGGAGGGACGCAGCCTGCCTGCCTCCCTCCTCTTTCTGTCGACGCCACTGCAAAATGGCGGCGCCCAGCCCTGCCCATTGCATCCTGGGATGCGGTGGGCGGGGCAACAGACCATGTAAGGGTTTTGTTTTTTGGTCCATGTTTTGGGGGAAAAAAACAAATAAATGCAAAATGTAGATATTCATGCCTTGGGATTTAGGAAGGGCCAGCGTTTTTAGTAGACTGGTCCCCAAGACATCCCAGTACAGGAATGGGGCACCCTAGAGAGCACTTCTGCATGCTTCATAAAAATGCTCCCAGTTACACATCTCACCTTTGATTTCTTATCTTGTCCACTGAGCTCTCCAAAACTCACCCAAAACACACTGTCCCTCACAGTATACACTACAATAGCCCTTATGGGTGAAGGGGGCACCTATATCTGGGTACAGTAGGGTTTTGGGGAGTTTGGGAGGGGTCACAGTTTCCACCACAAGTGTGACAGGTAGAAGGAGATAGGAACCTGGGTCCCTCACTGTGTAATGCACCAAACATTACACTACTGCTCTAACAGACCTGCCTTTAACATCTTAGGCTGTTACAGAGTCTGGTAAGTCATACTTGAATTCACATTTATGGGGGGGTGGGAGGGAGTCAGTGACCACTGAGGAGTATTTTGGGGTTACCCTTGATTCCCTCCAGTGGTCAGGTGTGTAAAGGGCTATCTTATTTGTTAAGTACTCTGGCCCATTTTGTCTGAGGACCTTGAAAATCAAACATAGAGTTTTAGATTTATCCCTCTAAGGTACTGGTAGCCAGTGTAGTTTTTACAGGAAGGGTGTGATGTGGTCACGTCACTTGCAGCCTTCTATCAGTCAGGCTGCAGCATTTTTAATTAGTTGCAGCTGATTCAAGCTCTTTTTGGTTTGACCAGTGTGCAGGTCATTACAATAGTCTAGTTGTGATGTTATCATGGCATGGACCATGGTGGTCAGACTCATCATTTCATTATATGGAGAGATATTTTGTAGCTGCTGTAGGTGATGAAGACAGTTTTTAAAGGTTATTTGAGTTTGTGGGATCAAAGTGAGTGATGAGTCTAGCAGTGTCCCAACCTAACAGCCTATCCTATCGACCCAACTTAATTTACGACCCTAATCCACACCACTAACATAAAACATGCCTCAATCCTTCCCCCCACATTTCTTCCTCTTGTCCTTCTCTATACAAGTGTATTATCTTTATGATACTTTGTACTCATACATTGTGCTATCTCTGTGATACTTTGTACACATACATTGTAAGCCACACTGAACCTGCTATCGAGCAGGAAAGAGCGGGGTATAAATGCTATAAATAAATAAAAATGTAGGCACCTTTTTGTGCCTTATTTGTTCTGAAAACAGGTCTAGACCAAAACGTCTTAGTTTCAGCCCTGTTTTGTTCCATTATGGCTGTAAAATGTCCAAGTGTTAGGCATGACCTAATCCCGCCTTTGAAATGCCCTTGACATGTACCCTTGTGATTTGAATGCACTGCAGACGAATTGCATAGATAAACAGCTACAAAATAGGTTTTGAAAATGCCAATTTGGATGTTTTTAGAAGAAAATGTTCAAATGGTGCTCGATGACACCTTTTGGACAATTTTCTCTTTTGAAAATGAGCTCCTTGGTATATTAAATGGAATAGGAGAAAGATGTGAACCCTGAGGGACTCCACTACTAAGCCTATAGGGTTCAGAAAATACTTCTTGTTGTTTCACTCTATACATATCTTCATTCAGAAAGCTCCTAAACCAGTCAAACACTTTACTTGAAATGCCTATATTACTCAGCATGTCCAATAGAAGTTTGTGATCTATTATATCAAAAGCAGCAGGAGTCAAACTGCTGAATTGTGATCACACTCTGTGCTCTAATTGGAGGTATTGCTGATCACTAATACCTTTGATTTTGTCACCCCCTACAACTACTTGTGGCTTATACTGAAGCCAATATCAGCAATCTACCAGATTCGACTGACTATTCCAGGTCAGACTTTTTCTGTTGCTCTAAAAACATTCCAAGCTCCAAAAAAAAAAAAAAAAAAAAAAAATACACACACACACACAAAGTGAACAAAAAAAAAATGATTGTGTTTGAGTCTATCTAAAACTTTGTCAGTTGTGTTTGATTATATCTAAAACTTCATCAGGTTACCTCTCTAGGGCAAGGCTATTCCATTTAGCCTGTGTGCATGTCTCTACACAGTGTTTACTGAGCCCTAGAACCCTGAAACTTAATGGATGTATTTATTTATTTATTAATTAGGATTTATTTACCACCTTTTTGAAGGAATTCACTCAAGGCAGTGTACTGTAAGAATAGATCAAACATGAGCAATAGGCAATTACAGCAGTAAAAATATTCAAGTAACAATACAAAATATGGCATGGTATACTACTTGCAATGACAACACAATACGTAATAGAACATTATAATTGGTAGTGAAGGGTAAGGCAAAGTTGTAACATATAGATGAGTAAGGTGACTGATTTGAAGAAAGTTGCACATGAGGTCAAAGAGATGGTTAAATATTATCTCAGTTAGGCTGCAGTATGTGCAGCCCGAGTCAATCGTTGTGTGTGTGTGAGTGAGACTAACAAGCGTCGTTATGCTCATATTAGCCCTCTCCTCAAGTCACTTCACTGGCTTCCTATCCGTTTCCGTATACAGTTCAAACTCCTCTTATTGACCTATAAGTGCATTCACTCTGCAGCTCCTCAGTACCTCTCCACTCTCATCTCTCCCTACATTCCTCCCCAGGAACTCCGTTCACTGGGTAAATCTTTCTTATCTGCACCCTTCTCCTCCACTGCTAACTCCAGACTCTGTTTCTTTTATCTTCCAGGCACCATATGCCTGGAATAGACTTCCTGAGCCATTATGTCAAGCTCCATCTCTGGCCGTCTTCAAATCTAAGCTAAAAGCCCACCTTTTTGATGCTGCTTTTAACTCCTAACCCTTATTCACTTTGTTCAGAACCCTTATTTTATCATCCTCACTTTAATATTCCCTTATCTCTTGTTTGTTCTGTCTGTCTGTCCTAATTAGATTGTAAGCTGTGTCGAGCAGGGACTGTCTCTTCATGTTCAAGTGTACAGCGCTGCGTACATCTAGTAGCACTTTAGAAATGATAAGTAGTAGTGGTAGTTATGTCTTCCATTAAAGGCTTGGTTGAAGAGCCAAGATTTGTCTTCTTTTACTGAGAAGTGCAGATTCCACAACCAGAACCATTGTGATAGTATGGGTGGAAGACAGCCATGGAGCCTTCACAGATATTGTCAGCAGAGAGGGGCAGTCAAAGCCAAAGTCTTTAATATGAGCGGTAAGGTCTCATGCAGTAACCGTGCGGTATTCGTCTACGCGTGTAGAATGACAATTACCGCCCAGTTTCCTCTGCACGCCAGAAAATACAAATTACTGCCCAGGCCTCATGGCAGCTGGGTGGTAACTCCAAATTGACTGGTGTTGGGCACGCTTAGGCATCTACACGGCTTAGTAAAGGGGCCCCTCAATATTTTTCTCTATAAAAAATACAACTTAATATTTATTTCCTCTTTTGAATTGAACTTACTTTTCAAGGTTTTCTCAAGAAATTGCTTACTTTTTCTCTCTTGTTAATATCTGCTTCCAACAGTGATACCAGTCATGCTTCATTCCTCAACTGTGATATTATATACACTAGTTTTAATGTTCAGTTTATTTTCCATGGCCACCCATTGTCTTGCTTTACTGGGTTTTTCCAACCTCTAATGAGTTGCCCTGCAGATACTAATGCTATTCTTGAAGCAGTTTCCATTTTGGAGAGAAAAACAAATATATTAATATCAGCAACAACCCAATATGTTGAAAAAATGTTGTGTTTTGTAAAATCAGCATTCATATATCCGCATCCTTTGAATTTCTGCCACAATCAGTCCTATTTTGCAACATTTCACTTTTTATATTTCATATGAATGGTTTCAAAACCTAGGTCCCTGTTTACAAAGTTACGCTAGTGGTACTGCCGACACAGCCCATTCACTTATATATACTGTACCCGCTCCTGTGCCCTCATATTTATTTGAAAGATGGAGGCCAGGAGAGAGAGAAATTTTAGTGAGAAGGAATCACATAACATTGACATTCGCACATTGTCATTCATTTCCCCCTCCTTCACCTAACTTCAACAAATAATACTACCAGTTTTTCTTGGCATAAATGTGGCCGCAGCTTTATTAAAATTATATAATTCTGTGATATTACTTTAACTTTAACACAATACATTAATTTCTTTCAGTAAAATGTTGGCATCCCAGAGCAGTTTTGAACAATTTGGAGCCATTCGGTAACAAAACTAGCTCTGTACCTTATCCCCAATTACCCCTCTTCAGTCCATGTGACTCACGGTACCGTCAGCCACAGTTCACTCGTGGCGGTTCCGCACACGAGTTACTCTGTAATCAAACATCTTTTAACCAAATCCCGCCACAATTGGTGACAGATTATGAGGGGCATTTTCGAAAGAAATGTCTAAGTTGGAATTTGGATGTCTTTGTAAAACGTCCAACTTTGGAGGCGGGGAAAAGGCCATTTTTGAAAAAAGATGGATGTCCACCTTTGTTTTCGAAAATACCATGGACGTTCTTAGATGTGGACGTCGTTGGATTTGGACGTCTTTAATTTTCGGCCATTTTCGAACATAACATCCAAAACAGAGGAGGAGGAGTGGTTTAATGGTTAATGCAGCACACTTGGATCCTGGCAACATGGGTTCAATTCCCACGTCTGCTCCTTGTGACTTTGGGCAAGACAAATAAACAAGAGGCATTTTTGGATATGATATCTGAATTTGGACATTTTTTTAAAACATCCAAAATCAGAACAGGAAAGGTCATTTTATTCAAAAAAAGTCTATCTTTTCCTATTGAAAGTGCTGTTTGGAAAAATGTTTTGTAATTTGGGGGAGGAAGGGGAGGTGATCCCTAAGTCCCTCCAGTGGTCATCAGTCATTTGAAGCACCTTTTGTGTGGAGTAGAGGAGTAGCCTAGTGGTTAATGCAGCAGACTTTGATCCAGGGGAAGTGGGTTCCCACTGCAGCTATTTGTTAAAAAAACAGGTATAGTTCAAAACATCTAAGTCTTGGATATCATTAAAAAATACCAATGTCTTAGGAACACCCAAGTCCCACCTTGAGCACACACCCTTCAGATTTGGGCAGTTGCGTTCCTAGGGGGGCTGACACCCGGGGCGGATAGCCGATGCGCCCTGTCCCCCGGGTGCAGCGCCCCCCCCAGATGCAGCGCAGACCCCCCCCTGGCAAAAGGACACCCCCCCGTAAAGGACCCCCTGGGTGCACGCCGCTGGGGGGGGGTGCCGCATGCGCCTGTCCTCCGTTGTTCCATGCGTCTTCTCTGCCTCGGAACAGGAAGTAACCTGTTCCAGGGCAGAGAAGAAGCATGGAACAACAGAGGACAGGCGCACACGGCACCCCCCCAGCGGCGTGCACCCGGGGCAGACCACACCTACCCCCCCCCCCCCAGGAACGCCACTGGATTTGGGCATCCTTCTGGCAGACTGCAGTTGGAGACATCCACAATTGGGTTTCAATTATACCGATATGGACATCCATGTTCTGATTTATGTCAAAAGATAGACATTCATCTCTTTTGAAAATGAACCTCTATATCTTGTCACCGCTCCCCCTCATTTAATGCTGCGGCCAAATCCCTCTTCAAATACTCTTCCAACAAATCCTGAATAGTACTAATAAAAACGACAAGACCAATCTTAGAAAGATACACCCCATCATTACGATAAAGTCCAGCACAATCAGAAGATATAAGATCTTGAACCAGCACCAAAACCCCCAACCTACATATAAATTTAGAGATTTCAGCATTCACTCTACGATGCAAACACTCAATACCCAAAGGGTTTCTTGCTCCTTTCCACACTCTTCTGGGAAGAATATGGGACCACACAATCCGGGTATTAGGGAATTGACACATAACAGATATCAAATCCTGCTTCACTTGGAACAAAGCCACTTCATACTCAGAAAAACATATTGTCGGTAATACCCTACACAGCTTTACTACTTGCTCATAAAATAAAGGAAGATGTACCATTCCAGCACAATAAGAAAATTCAGACCTCAAGTAACCACAGAGTAATTTGCGGACAAAAAATGAACCCGCTGGATCACAAAAACCCACCAGCTTAGACACAAATGTTATAGCTGCCAGAGATTATAATACCATCTCAATAGACCATCGTCGAGCAGCTGCAAAATATATAAATTGCACCACTCGCTCCTCCAAAATTGGCATGACAAACTCAACTTATCTCTCTTCTAAAAATGTGAAAAAACTGTGCCTCCCACAGCATAAATCTTCCATGTGTTTGATGCCAAAACCCTTATTAACAAGGACTCACAGCCGCGTGAAAAATGTTCCACAACTCTTCTGACATCTTGAAAGGAAAAATGTCTGCTAATAGAGCCAAAGCTCGGAATCGAGTCCACTGCAAATGAGATAATGAATGAACATTGTCATTGTGGATACCAGGGGCATGCCTAGCTGTTAACCATACATTCAATTCCAAACAGCGTAATACAATTAAACGTAACAGTTCTACCAACAATGGATGTTGAGAATATTGTCTATAGCCCACACCACTGCTGTATTATATGTACATACCATAATATGACGATTATGCAATCTGTCACCCCATACACCCAGTGCCACCTACACCAGAAGCAATTCCAATAGAGCAATATTAGCACACCAACCAGCCGCTTTCCACCACTGGGGCCAAGGTTCCACACACTAAGAACTACCAAAATATATCCCAAATCCAATTTCCCCAGAGGCATCTGTATATAATTGCAAATCAATAGTGGACACAACTGCTTCTTGCCAAACACATACCTCATTAAATGATGTCAAAAACTGCTGCCAAATACGCAAATCTTCTCTCACCCCTTTTGTTAAATGTACAGTACACAAAAATGTGATCAACGCAAACCAATGGACAACAATGCCAACCTTCTAGAAAATACCCGCCCATGGGAATGACTCTGGTAGCAAAATTAAAATGACCAACTAACAATTGAATTTCCTTCAATGTAATCTTACGCTTAGAATAAGCCAAATCAATCTCCTCCCATAGTGCTATAATTTTTTCTTTAGGCAGGCAAGATTCCATTTTTACAGAATCCAATTCAATTCCTAAGAAAATCAAGGTAGTAGTCGGTCCTTCAGTCTTATCCAAAGCAAGAGGAACACCCAACTCCTCTGCCACACAACGAAAAGCAGACATCAAGGCAGCACACTGACCCAAATTACTAGGTCCCCCAAACCAAAAATCATCAAGATCATGCACGATCAAATCCATCCCACTGACCTACACAACTACTCAATGTAAAAATGAGGAAAAGGATTCAAAATAAGTATCAGCTCCTCATGATCCTATTTAAACTTACATTATCCAGAATGCAATGGACTTAAATACAAGTCAACCTATGCATCCCGCTTTTCTTATATACTGCTACTACTTATCACTTCTATAGCGCTACAAGGCATAGTATAAAACTATGGAATGCGTTACCTAAAACCGTCAGATCAATTCATAACCATTCTCAACTTTAGGAAGTCACTGAAAACCACACTGTTTAAGAAGGCTTACCCCTCAGACCCAACTTAATTTACTACTTCTTATGATATAGCAAAATTCATGGACCATTACTGAACTTTTTTATTACATCTGTTGCTTTATATTCAAGTTACTTACAGGATTACTATTATATTGTCTATTTGCATTTTAATTTTTTGACATTATGTAAGCCAAATTGAGCCTGCAACTAAGTAGGAAAATGTGGGGTATAAATGTGTTAAATAAATAAATAAATATCCTGGTTATTTTGGATTATGCCGTTTGCTATCCAGAGGTCCTGGGTAATATTAGTCCTTTGAAGAGTATGGTTTTTGCCATTATATTAGAGATGTTTGCAAGGTCTTCACTTTTAACAGGGTACACACTTGCTTTATAACTCTAGACATAAAGGTGGTGCCTTGGTCAGTCAATATTTCAGCTGGAATTCCCATCTTGGAGAAAACTTCCAACAGAGCATTCACCACTGTGGCAATTTTCATATTATGCACTTTCTTTTCCTTTTTGGGACATATGACCAATTCTGATAGGCTACATAAATGCAGTGCTTTTTTTGTGCCGGTATGGTGTACTGGCACCTTTTTTCTCAGATCTGGCTCACCTGCTCACCCTCAGTTCCCTGACTTTCTGTTCATGCCGCCCTGCATTGAAATCTCTTATTTTACCTCAAGTTGCAGTGGTAAAATTGCAGTGAAAGCAGCAGACAGGCTCACCTCCAGCCTTCCCTTCCTTCTCAGTGTCCTGCCTTCCTCTGATATAATTTCCTTTCCGCGATGGCGGGACGTGTCACTGAGGAAAGGGAAGTGAGGAGGCGAGTCTGCCTGCTACCTTCACTGCCGCTGTGACTTGAAGTAAAATAAAAGGCAGGGTGGCAGGAATGGAAGGTCAGGGAGCTGAGGGAGGGCAGGTGGGGCTGGGGTTGGAATGAACTAGGGGCAGGTGGAGGCTGGGGTGAGGGAAGGGGAGGATAGGGACAAAGTAGAATCACTGGACATGGAGGGGAGGGCAGAGGAGAATCGCTGGACATGGATGGGAGGAGAGGGCAAGGGAGAGAGGAGATTCGCTGGACATTGATGGGAGGAAAGTATAGGGGCAAAGTAGAATCACTGGACATGGAGGGGAGGTCAGAGGAGAATCGTTGGACATGGATGGGAGGGAAGGATAGGGGCACAGGAGAATTGCTGGGCTTGGATGGGAGGGGAGGTCAGAGGAGAATTGCTGGACATGGATGGGAGGGGATGGCAGGGGAGAGAGTTGAGTTGTTGGACATGGATGGATGGAGGGAAGAGCAGGAGAAATGCTGGACATAGATGGAGGAGAGGGAAGACAGGAAGGAGATGTACATGGATGGAGGGCAGGGAAGGGAGGAGAAATGTTGGAGGGAAGGAAAGACAGAGGAAGGAGATGCACATGGATGGAGGGGAAGGGAGAGAGGAGAAATGCTGGACATGGATGGAGGAGAAGGAAGACAGAGGAAGTAGATGCACATGGATGGAGTGGAGGAAGGAAGAGGAGAAATACTGGACATGGATGGAGGGGAGGGAAGGCAGAGGAAGGAGATGCACTTGGATGGAGGGGAGGGGAGAGAGTTGAAATGCTGGACATGGATGGAGGGGAGGAAAGAGAGAGGAAGTGAGATGAACATGGATGGAGGGAAAGAGAGAGGAGAAATGCTGGACATTGATGGATGATAGAGGAAGGATATGCAAATGGATAGAGGGATGGGAAGTATAGAAAGGAGGTGCATACTGACGGAGATGAGGGAAAGGGAAAAGAGGAGAAAAACTGCACATGGATGGAGAAAATAGGCAAAAGCTGGATCCACTCTATACCTCATCCAGTCAAGTCTGCGAAAGACCCAGCTTTTACCTATGAATGTAGGGCAAGAAATGAAAAAGAAAGGAGGAAAGTAAAGACATAAATGGAAAGGAAGCCCTGGAAATGGAGTTAAGGGAACAGATAGAGAGCAGCAGAATCAGAGACTGGGGCAAACATGCTAGCCATAACTCTTCAATGCTCAGAAAAACAAAGTCACCAGATAATAAAGGTAGAAAAAATTCATTTTATTTCCATTTTAGTTTTTGGAATATGTCCAATTTGAGAATTTGCATCTGTCTTATTTGCACTGGAGCTGTAACAGCTTACAGAAATTATTTATAATAAAAAAAAATCACAAGTTATTTTTTTCTCCTATACTGGTATAGTATTTTCAATAATACCTGTTTATATGCACCATGGCTGGTATAATGAGTGTGGCTACTGTGGGTGTGACTACCATAGGGGCAGAGCCATAGATGGTGACCCCGTCCATAATGAGTACCAGTACCTTTTTCCTACAAAAAAAGCATTGCATAAACGCAAGATCATTTGTCAATAAGACAAATATCATTAGAGACTGGATTGAAACTGAACAATTAGGTTTTCTATTCATAACAGAAAGATGGTTGTAACAAAAAGATGACCCAGCAATACTCGATATATGCCCACCAGGTCATAAAATCATAAATCTCAATAGAGCCAAAAAGAACGGAGGAGGGGGTTGCTTTAATATACAAAGCCTACTTCACAGTAAAGCGTATTGCGGAATAAAGATCTGCAATAAATGAAATTCTAGCATGCAAAATCATGGATGAAACACTATCTGGTCCATTATGCTGCATACTCTTATACCGCCCCCCCAGGAAGCTGGGCTAATGCTGAAGACAACTTCATGGACTTCGTATCAAACACTTGCACAAACTTCACAGATGTCCTTCTCCTAGGAGATATCAACCTGCACCTAGAAGATCTACACGACCCTAATACTAAAAATGTAATCACCTTCCTTAACCAATGGAACTTCAAAACACCACAAGCCACATAATGAGATACCAATAACACCCACATCCTAGAAAACCATAATTAGGAAGAAGTGGTATGGTCAGACCACAGAAAACTTACATTTACCCTTCAATGGAAAGAAAACGTCAATAAAAGGGAACAAAAAACACCACACAAAATTAAAACTAGACAGAAGGTGGACAACAATAATTTCTGGTCAACAGCACAGATTGAACAAACAGAAATAACACTTAATATCACTCATTTCCTAAGTAACTGGGATGAATTAAGCAAAAACACACTAAACAAAATAGCACCACTCAAAACAAAAATAAGAAACAAAAAACAGTTCCGCCCCTGGTTCAAGGACGAACTACTAGAGATAAAAAAAAAACTGTGCAGGAAACCGGAAAGAAGCTGGGCTAAAAACAAAATAGAACTGAACAAAATTACATGGAGAAAAGCACTAAGAATGTAGAAACACAACATAAATAAAGCTACAGCAGAATACTACAACACATATGTAGACCCAGAACAGATCAACATGAAAAAAGTACATGAACTCATGAACAACCTGCTGAACACCCAAAACCTACTGACATCAAATGAATCACAACCAACAGCAGATGAGCTCGTACAACATTGTGAATGAAAAATAAGATCAACCTTTGCTGCACCGCTGTCAGACTTGTGAGTTCTTGTACCAAGTAGAGCGCTGCTGAGCCCTGTACTTGGACCAGGTTCTGCTTGGCAGCCGGACAACCCCAGGTTTCACCTGCACTGACTGCCATTCCCCAGCAGGCAGCAGAAAAGAGAATGATCCAGTTACAGGCAAAGTCAATAGGCAGGCAGCAGGCAGGGGAGTAATCCAGGAACAGGCAATATTAACAGGCAAACAACAGGCAAGAGAGTAATCCTGGCACAGGTAAAGTCAGTAGGCAGGCAGCAGGCAAGAGAGTAATCCAGGCACAGGCAAAGTCAGCAACGAGGGACAAAGTAGAGAAGAAGCAAACTACTGAGCAAGTAACACCTACCAAAGTAGAAGCTGAAGCATGGAGTCCAGGAAGAGCTCAGCTGATAAAGTGCTGATGTCTGACATCAGCAGGAACCAGCTGGGAGAAGGAGCACAGCCATAGGACAAGAGCAGGGGGAGGAGGAACCGGAAAACCAATAGGAGAGAAGCAAGGGAAGACAAAGAATGTTCCCACCAGAACTCAGCCAGCACACACAGCTTTCAGGGAAAGGGAAGCCAGGCAGAGACAGAGAGAGAGCATACACAGGTGCATGGAAGCAAAGCAATCAAGGAGCCTGCAACCACCGTCTCTCTGAACAAACCCAGAGAAGAACTACATACACATGGCTCAGAGCTGTGCCAGTCAAGTGTGCATGTCGATGGGACCCCATGCAGCCCGAGGACGCCGCTTGCATTGAGGTAGGGACATGACAACCGCAAACATCCTTCACAGAATTCTTACAAAAACAATGATCATATCAAGGCAGACAGAATCTGGTCATCCTTTAAAATACCAACTACCTAGTGTACCTGAATATAACTCACCTTGTGTTACTACTGAAAAAGGTTTGAGCAAAATCAAATAAATAAACCAAAATAGTCAAAACAATCTTAATAGAGTATACATGTGCTAAATGCCAACTAGACAGCTGTCTGAACTATATGATGAAGAATTAACCAGACTGGTTCATCCAACGCTACATGGAACACATAGAATACATGTTCACGAATGGTCATTTCCCCTTGGATAAAGGCAACATCATACATCAATCCCTAAAAATGCCACAAACAAGACCAATGATATTACAAATTACAGACCAGTGGCTTTAATTTCACTATTGACCGAAATGATGGAGAATCTAGTAGCACAACAGTTAACAGAATATTTGATGCAATTCTCATTACTCCACAACTCTCAATCAGGGTTCAGTCCACTACACAGCACAGAGACTGTCATAACTACACTAATAACAAAATTCAGAAAACTGATATGCCAAGGCCAGAAAATACTACTACTACAATTTGATATGTCGAGTGCCTTCAACGTAGTAGTACAAAAAACAGAAGAAACCAGCCTTCACAAGAAAATTAACAAAAAATAACACAGCAAAGATGACTAACAGAAACAAAAATAAAAATAAAAAAAATCATCAAATTTGTACTTAAAAATATAAATACATAAAAAAGTAATAAAAATTGCATAAAAAAGATGACACTTTGGTTGTAAAAATTAAAAAATAAACTTTATTAGCCAAAGGATAGCAGGGAGAAAAGGACTCGACACAGCTGTGTTTCGGCCATACAGGCCTGCGTCAGGAGTCTTCTCACCGTATGCTGATTTCTAATTCTATCCAATTGTAGAAGGAATATATGTCTCTTATTCGATACTGCAGCATTAAATAATACTTGAAACAAAGTGAAGCGGAAACAAAGTGAAGCGGAAAAGATCAGAGCAGCGTCTCGTCTCTATGAAATCAATGTAGTAGACCACACAACACTATTGATCTTGCTGGACAACATGGGAATCAGTGGTGCAGTGGCATCTTGGTTAAATGGCTTTTTGAGGATGAGATTTCAGCCCCCTGGATCCCAGAATGTGGAGTGCCATAAGGCTCACCAATATCACCTATACTATTTAATGTCATGATGGAACCACTCGGAGAGAAACTGCAGAACATGGAATTCAATCCATCTATATATGCTGATGACATCACCATGAATATACCATTCAAGAACAATATCACAGAGATATCAGAAAGGATAAAAAAAGGTATGGACCTTTAAACTCAAACTAAAGAGAGACAAAACCAAACTATCGACCAAACAACATACCCTATTGAACAACAACTAAAAATAGTAGAGATCATTCTCGACAAACACCTATCTCTCGAAAATTAAGTCTCAGCAGTGATGTCAAAGAGTTTCAAAACTCTATGGAAACTGAGAAATATAAGAGACTATTTCCTCAGATATGCATTCCATCTTATAGTACAAACTCTGATACTAACACAGTTAGACTATTGACACACAGCATATGTAGAATAGAAAGGTAAGGTACTAAAATCACTGCAGACAATCCAAAACAAGGCAGCAAAATAAAAAAATCAAAATATGAGAGAGTAACTCCACTGCTCCAAATCAAAGCTAGACTACTAGGAGTGGCCTAGTGGTTAGGGTGGTGGACTTTGGTCCTGGAAAACTGAGGTTCAATTCCCACTTCAGGCACAGGCAGCTCCTTGTGACTCTGGGCAAGTCACTTAACCCTCCATTGATGTAAGCCGCATTGAGCCTGCCATGAGTGGGAAAGCGCGGGGTACAAAAGTAACAAAAATAAAAAAATACTGTTTGGCATGTCTCCTGACTACATGTTAAACCTGATTGAGCTATCACCAAGAAACACAAGCCCAGAAACCAGGAGTTACCTATTATTTCACCTACCCAACTGCACAGACACCACATACAAATCCATCTACACTGGTGAATTCAGCTACCTAGGCTCGAAGTGGTGGAACTAAATTCCCAGGATCATAAGAGGTGTCAACAATTGCCTCCAATTCAGAAAGTAACTAAAAAAAATGTACCATTTCAAGAAAGTTTATGGTTAATCTCATATGCACAAATGTTCCACAATATATGTAATCAAATACTAATACTGTAATCCCATAATAATTGTAAGCCACATTGAACTGAAACTTGTTTTTGGATAACTGTGAGATATAGGAATAAATAAATAGAATAAACTAACTAACTAAATAACTAAAGGGGCTGGTCAATGGAAGGTAAATCACCCTTTCCTAATCCTCCCTTATCAGAAAACTCTTCCCAATAACCACTATCATTATAACACACCCTCAATGCCCTTTCATCCTAACCCTCCCTTCCCAAAGCCTCCCCTTTACCTTCCTATAGGCCCCCCGGGCCTACATTTAGAAATCCTTGCAGACTATAGGATATGAGGCAGGAGTGATCTGTAGTTGCTCATGCCCTTGCCATGCCAGGTTCAAAATGCTGTTGGCAAACTTAGAGGGGCATATTGGGAGGCAGGCTATGTTGAGGAGGGCATTGGGAGATATTAGGATGAGAGGACATGGGGAGGAAATATTCTGATGGGGGGGGGGGGGTTTCAGAGAAGTGATTAATTTTTCATTATCTGGCCCTTTAAGATGTGGCCCAGTGTTGTGCATGCTTTTGGCTGATGTTATTTTTCCAGGAATAACACAGTTTGTGGTGTTCACTGTGAGCTGTGTCATTCAATTTACATTGTGATATTGTGATCTACTTACACTTGTATGTTTTGCATCTCATTACTATATATGTTTGTATATATTTATTGATACATATATCCCACATTAACCAAATTCCACTGTTCAGTTCAATGTGGATTACATTAGTAAACATTCCATACTAAATAGATTAAGAAATACAAAGATTGAAACTGAGAGTTATAGAAGCATGGCTGATAGGCAACTTAGGAAAGATAAACCACTGCAATTAAAATACAATTGCATTAGACAATTAATGTATCTTGTGGCAAGTAGTTTTAACATACATTACATTAATTTGACACATATTATTGCCTTTTGAAGCACCTTAAAGGGCAAATAACACATACCCCCCCCCCCCCCTCATTCTATAACTTGGTACCTATATGTATACACCAAGTGAATGTGCAAGTTATAGAATACAAGCAATTATGTGTATAACTGTTACAGTTATGTGCTTAGGTACTAGTTGAGTGCTAAGCGGTATTCTATAACTTTGGTACACATCTTTCTTAGGAGCCCTTTTACTAAAGGGTTGCTGCATGGCAATGGGCTTGCTGTATGGCAACTCAGAATTACCGTCGGCCCAACACAGCCACCGGCGGTAGTTCAACCTCTAGCTTGCACTATTTCTGGCACTACAAAAATAATTCTGTTATTTCTAGCATGGCACTAACCCAGCAGTAATCGGTTACCACCGGATTACTGTAAGAATAATCTAACTGCATGGTCATGTCTTTTTTAGGAGCTTTTGACCCACTGTGGTAAAAAAAGCCCTGATGCACAGCAAAAATGGCCCCCACTGCAAGGCCCTTTTTTCCACAGCTTGGTAAGAGGACCCCTTATTGTGTAAAGGCAAGGGGTATTGACAGGGGAATAGGTGTGTCCAACTTTATATGGATAACTAACAAAGGGGCCCTTTTACTAATGCACGTCAATTTGGAATTACGCCTGATTACTCTATACGCGTCCGATTTTCTACTGTGTGGCACTAACCGGGCAGTAATCGGCAGTGTATGAGCGCTGACGATTACCGCCCAGTTAATGTGCGAGACCGTACCGCTAAGTCAATGCGTGGTGGTAAGGTCTCAGGCCCAAAATGGATGCGCCAATTTTATTTTGCCACACACCCGTTTTCGGCCAAAAAAGACCTTTTTTGCAGGCGTGCTGAAAAATAGACCTGTGCGCATCCAATACACGAAGTAATTTTTCGGCGCACCTTAGTAAAAGGACCAAATGCCATATTTAGGAAAGCAATTTACGCCAGCTATTGACAAGGTGTAAGTGGGAGCACCTAAATGTAGACATATAAATGCTGACTTATGCTACTATTCTATAATGCAATGTTTCCCAAGTCACTCCTGCAGTACCACTTGCCATTCAGGTTTTCAGGATATACACAATGAATATGCATGAGATTTATTGACATACCCTGCCTCCATTGTATGCAAATCTCTTTCATCCATATTCATTGTGGATGTCCTGAAAACCTGACTGGCAAAGGGGTACTCCAGGCCTGACTTGGGAAACACTGCTATAATGGAATCTGGGTATCCAGATGCCTTTACATAATTAGGGGCCCTTGCACTAAGTCGTGTAAATGTCTACTTTTCCTAATGCGTGCCAAAATGGAGTTACCACCTGGCTACCGTGTGGCTGTTGTGGTAATTTCATTTTTGGCGTGCATCTGATATGCGCATCTGAAAAATAATGTTTATTTTCTAACACACGTATTAGACGTTCGCCAAGTGGGATCTGATGCATGTAGGTCATTACCACTCGGTTACCGTGTGAGACTTTACAGATAGATCAATGGCTGGCGGTAAGGTCTCAGAGCCAAAATGAAAACACGTCCATTTTCAGCAAACATTTTAAAAAGGCATTTTTTACAGGTGAGCTGAAAAATGAATCTGTGCGCGCCCAAAACCTGCACCTAAACTACCGCAGGCCATTTTTTCAGTGCACCTTAGTAAAAGGACCCCTTAGTGCTCAGCACGCTGTATCTTGGCACCAAATTTGTGACATCTGGTTATAGAATTGCCCCCATAGCCCTAATACACGTTAATAACTACCCCCTATTTTTGTAGTGAAGGCAACCATAATTCTTTTGATCCTTTCCATCAGCACCTGTTCTGGCTTCCCAAACAGTGAGTTCTTCAATACTTCCCAGTAAAGATTCCTTCCAAACAGTTCTGCAGCGCGGATCTCAATTTTGTTCAGATCAAAATGTTATAGACTTATTATGCTGTGCCTTAGAGCAATATATTCTTGTTCATATCTTATTACTTTCTTCCTCAGAGTGGTAAATACTGTCTGAATTTATGTGAGAAAATACTTAGCATGGTATATTAGAATTATTTATACTATTATGGTAGGAAGAACTTTATATCTACCAGCAAAAGAAATAGAAGCAATAAATAATGCATTTTATTATATATAGATGTCAATTTTACTAAGCGGGTGCACATTTGGAGGAAGACAAAGTGTGCATATTATGGAAAGCTTCTCAGAAGGATGGGGGACTATGGGAAGATATACTGGAATCAAGTTATTGAAAGAAGTAGCATTAAGTAACTACTAATTAAAATATATCCAATGGTCCTTGCCTCTAACCCATATTTAATTAACTTTCTCATAGAAGTGGACTAAAGTTTCTGATCTTAGGTCCACAAATGAGGTTGACTTTAAATCACCTAGCTATGTAAATAATTAGCCTTGCTTTTAGAATATCCAGTCAATATTCAGTCAACAATGGTTAGCATTTTTTTAAAATGCTGATCCTATGGGCTGAATTAGGCTCTGATATTCAGTCCTGGAACCTAGACTGTGTTGTATGTAGCCTGAGGTCACAAAAGTGGAATAAAAAAAAAACAGGGAAAGTCTTGTGTTTAAGTTCATGCACTTTTAAGCTTGGTCCCTTTAAAAGGAGTTTTGACTGCATTTTCCAGTAGGCAATAGGACTAGAGTTGGAAGAAGCATGTATTAAAGGTAGAGACAGCCAAACTACATTTCCCAGCAAGCAATAGGGCTGGAGATGGGAAGGAGCAGGTACTTGTGGAACCTGGGAATAAGGCAAATTAACAAGCTCCCAAGTGGGTGATTATTAACCCTTCTCATGCTATGAGAGGAATTTGAAAGAAGGTTTTGTTATTTAAGAGACACAGCCTATAGGGAAAGGAGAAATGATTTTCCCAAGAGAGTGGGTTATTAGTCACTATAGTTAGGTTTTCTCTTGCTTGTTTTCTTAGGTACAGTCAGATGAGCCTGGTCTCCACAATAGGTAGCTAGGAGTCTGATGAAAAAGAGGTTGGTCTCCAACAGGCCTGCCTTTTCAGCTGCTACAGGTATTTAAAAGCCTGTGGGTGAAAACCAGTATAGGAAGAAAGAGTGATGCAGGAAGCTACCTGTGAGCTGTCTTTATAGGAAGTTTTGATTCCAGTTTGCAGAGATGTGCTCTCTTATCCATATTCTAGAAGAGAAAGTGATAAGAGAAGGAAAGCCTAAGGGTACAATTACAAATGCAAAAGCAGAGATACCAAGTTGCCTATTTCCAGGCTGGAGATTATGGGACAGTCCTGGATTTCTGACCACCCCTATCCTGGTGCATTATGGTACTTGCAGCACTGATTTCAATGAGGCACTACAAATTCTATACTGTTTTGGGATGTAAGTTCAAAACTGGGACTGGCTAAAAAGTCTCCAACCTGGAACTGGGTAACTTGGCATCTCTGCAAAAGGTTGCCCTGAAATATGAAGCAGAGATGCATAATAAGGAAGGTAGGTATGTTAAATCTGGGCAGTACTGGAAATGGGAGACTGCAGTACAGTGCATAGACTTTGTATTAAGGCATTGCTTTGTGTGTGCACCAGAAAAGCTGAACTGGAATGCTTTATAACATAGGAATTGTAAAAATGGGAAATAAGGAATTACCTGTTGTAACTGGGCAAGGAAAGAATCTCAAGTCAGTGATATAAAGATGCCATGAGTTTTGTTTTGTTAAAAAACATTAAAGCTTTTGATTTTGAAAAGCTTTAGTGTGGTTCTGCTTTGTGGAAGGCCCTTGAAAGTAGTGACTGCTTTATAAGGCCATGGCACGGTTGTCTGGCCTATAGAAGGCGCTAGGTCCAGAACATTGAGGATCCAGGACCTGGATGGCCTGGGGTCATCACAACTGGTACTGGCACTCTGAATATCTGGAGTTATGTAGACATGTGTCAGTCACCAGGTCCTGTGCGGGTCCCAGATGCTATTTAACCAGGACCTACATAAGACACTTAAGTGGGTTCCGGCTGAATATTGGCCAGGACCTGCATGAGGGATGTCAAGTCCCTCAACCCAGAACCACTACATTATGATCTCCCTTCAGAATAAAACTCTATCCCCTTGTTTTTATCCCTCACTCAGACCACTCCAAAAGAGCAAGACTTCCCCCCATTCTGATTTCCCATCTGAAACCCTCCAACTGAACAAGACCTGTCCCTATTCTGATCATTCACTTGAACCCCTCCAACAGAACACGACTCTCCCCACTACTTTTCAGAAGGTCCTACAGACTTACCTGACCATCCCTGGTGGTCTAGTGGGTCTTCATGGTAGGAGCCAAGGGCTAGGGTTACCATAGGGTTCCAGAAAAAGGAGGACACATTGATCCACTCCGGGGTTTTGTTTCAATTGAAAGCAATGGAAGTAAATCCCAGATTGGCTCAATCTGTCCTCCTTTTTCTGGAGCCATATGGTAACCCTAAGCCAAGCCCACTCACTGCTCTGGCTAAAAAATGGCACCTCTCCCCCTAGCAGAAGGTTCATGGTACTACTGCTAGGGGCTGACCCTAGAAGTAGCACCATGAGACTACACTAGGGGAGAGACACCATTTTTTAACGGAAGCAGAAAGGGCAGGAGTGAGTGGGCTTTGCTCCTGCCCAGATGACTCAATCTTTACAAATAGCATGCACTATTATTGTTGTGTGGTTCTTTTTCCTGCTCATTTTACTTTAACAACATGCAGTGTTATGGGCTGTATCATTGACATTGCTTATGTCATTGCAAATGACAGCCCATTATTCCCGGCACTTGCATTGGATATTTGGGTCTTCAGTGGCACCCAGAAATTAGGCTGGTATGGCTAATACTCAGTAGTGTACCTGCATACCTAACTAGGAAAAAGTTAGGGTTGTCTTTTCTGTGGTCCAACTTGGCCAGAACTGAATATCACCAGTGCCCACAGAACTCCCAGCTCTGATATGACTGTTTGAGTGGTCAGAGCTGATGCTCAGTGTCGCTGACCAGTTAAGTGCCACTCAATATCTGTGACTGGCCAGCTCAGCAGGAGCCTCTCCTGACTGCTTAAACCATGCTGAATATCTACTCCACGGTATATTGTTTGGTTTTTATTGTGGGGAGCCCCCCAGACTTATTGTACCATGTGAAGGCATGGGATGACAAGTGCCAGCCTGGTCACCTTATGTGTGCATGGCTAATGGATTTCTGTGTTTCTCAGCATGGGTGTGGTAACTGTGTGTTCCTGGTTGCCTTACCTCATGGTCCCTTTGTGCATGGCAGGTTGGGCAACCCTTGCATGCTCATTTGATGAGAGAGGGCTAAGGCTGGTTGAATGGCCATTCACAGTGGTGTTTGCTTATGTGCCATCCCAGAGCTAATATTTACCCTGTCTGTCTTTTTTTTGGCGGGGGGGGGGGGGGGGGGAGCATGGGAGATACACACCACATCTTACCTTGTCAAGACCATACGTATTTCTTCCCATGCTTATCACCAGTTTATCATGAAGCGCCGTGCCTCACTTGCAATCACCTTGACATCCAGGAGATCACTCTCTTCCTGTGAAGTTCTATTCTTTTCTGGCAGCCATCTTACTCTTGTAAGATGACTGGATGAGAGGTGATGATGTGTTGTGAGTGTCTGGAAACACATCATTGCAGCTCCATGCAGCCTCAAGTCATTCAACATTGCACGTGTTGATTCTAGTCACCTTGCTACATACACAGGTATTTCCTGGGTAACTACATTCCTGAACTGTGACCATTAGAACATGGAGGAGAAAGTGATATTCAAAGCATTTATCCAGTTACCTTCAGGAGTTAATCAGATAAATATATGTTTCTACATTGTACTTATATTTTGCTTTTCACCAGATATTCAAGCAGTATACAATACCATAATAAAATAGACAAAAATGCAAAGACAAAATATCAAGTGTATTACAATATATGCCCAAATTATATAAAACAAACCCGAAACTACCATATCTCACAGGGAGTTGAGAAAATGTTAGAAAATCCAATCCTTAGCCAAAACTTCAAATATTCCCAAATCCGGTAGATAGTTATCAGAATATATTACTGCTCTCTTCACTGGATTCCTATGACGCAAACAAAGTCTAAACACTGTCTTGTTACATAAGAATACTCATTCTGTACCAGACCAATGGTCCATCTAGCTCAGTATCCTGTTTCCAACAGTGGCCAATTCAGGTCACAAGTACCTAGCAGAAACCCAAATAGTAGCAACATTCTATGCTACCAATCCCAGGGCAAGCAGTGGCTTCCCCATGTCTGTCTCAATAGCAGACTATTGACATTTCCTCCGGGAACTTGTCCAAACCCTTTTCAAACCGCTGTTACTACATCCTCCGGCAAAGAGTTCCAGAGCTTAATTATTTGTTGTGAAAAACAAAATTTTCCTCCTCTTTGTTTTAAAAGTATTTCCATGTAACTTCATTGAGTGTCCCTTGGTGTTTGTACTTTTTGAAAGAGTAAAAAAATCGATTCACTTCTACTTGTTCTACATCACTCAGGATTTTGTAGACCTCAATCATATCTTCCCACAATCGTCTCTGTTCCAAGCTGAAGAGCCCTAATCTCTTTAGCCTTTCATTATATGAGAGGATTTCCATCCCCTTTATCCTTTTCTAATTCTGCAATATATTTTTTGAGATACGACAACCAGAACTGAATGCAATACTCAAGGTGATGTCTCACCATGGAGCAATACAGAGGCATTATAGTCTTATTTACCATCCTTTTCCTTATAATTAGGCAAACATGAATCATCATAGTAGGGAGATCACATAAGTTACACATTCCTAATTGTGTCTTCTTACTGCAGCTTAAATCATCACTCTGTTTTTCTACAATTTTTATCAGTTATAAATATCTTGAGGCACAGTAAGCTTATTTACCTTTTTCATTAAATTTGAAAAGTATAAATCCCTATTATTGATTCTTCATAATACAATTTCCAACATCAATAAAATATTAAATCAGCACTTACCTGATGCTTAGTTAGTTTGTTTTTTTAACATTAACATTCTTTAACATTCTTTAACATTCACGTTGATGACCCTTCTGACTCAAACGCTTCTAAGTTCCTCACCCTAACATCCTCCTTCAACCGTGACGCCATTGTCTTGACCTAGTCCTCTCCTCCTCCGGCTCACCCTCCAATTTCCACGCCTCTGCTCTCCCTCTCTCCGATCATCACCTGATCACATTCACACTTCTTCACCCCCTCCCCTCCGCCCCGTCCAACTTTAACCACCACCTCCAGGAATCTCCAGGCTATTGACCCCCCCCCCCCCCACTCTATCCTCTAGTATCTCTAATCTCCTTCCCTCCATCATGTCCTCTGAGACTGTAGACAAAGCGGTCTCTGATTACAATGCCGCTCTCTCCTCTGCTTTGGACACCCTCGCTCCATCCACCTCCCGTCCCACTAAGCGTACTAGTCCCCAGCCTTGGCTGACCCCTTGCATCCGCTACCTTCGCTCCTGCACCCGATTCGCGGAACGCCTCTGGAGGAAATCTCATACCCATTCAGACTTCCTTCACTACAAATTTATGCTATCCTCCTTCCATTCCTTCCTATTCCTTGCAAAACAGGACTATTACACCCAATTGACCAATTCTCTCAGCTCCAACCCTCGTCGTCTCTTCACCACCCTTAACTCCCTCCTCAAAGTGCCCCCCGCCCCCACTCCCCCTTCACTCTCTCCTCAATCACTGGCTGACTACTTCCGCAACAAGGTGCAAAAGATAAACCTTGAGTTCACTACCAAGCCACCACCTCCTCTTCAGCCTGTAGCCCTATCCAACAACCAACCAACCATGGCCTCTTTCTCTTCCTTTCCTGAGATCACCGAGGATGAAACCTCCTGCCTTCTTTCCTCCTCGAAATGCACCACCTGTTCCTCCGATCCCATCCCCACCAACCTACTTAACACCATTTCCCATACTGTCACCCCCTCCATCTGTCGCATCATTAACCTTTCTCTCTCCACTGCAACGGTCCCTGACACCTTCAAGCACGCAGTAGTCACACCTCTCCTAAAAAAATCATCACTTGACCCTACCTGCCCCTCCAACTACCGCCCCATCTCTCTCCTCCCCTTCCTCTCCAAAATTCTTGAACGCGCCGTTCACAGTCGCTGCCTTGATTTTCTCTCCTCTCATGCCATCCTAGATCCACTTCAATCCGGCTTTCGCCCTCTACACTCGACAGAAACAGCACTCTCTAAAGTCTGCAACGACCTCCTCCTCGCCAAATCCAGAGGCCACTATTCCATCCTCATCCTGCTCGATCTTTCCGCTGCGTTTGACACTGTCAATCATGATCTACTTCTTACCACATTGTCTTCTTTTGGGTTCCAAGGCTCTGTCCTCTCCTGGTTCTCCTCTTATCTCTCCCACCGCACCTTCAGAGTACACTCTCATGGATCTTCCTCCACTCCCAACCCACTATCTGTTGGAGTTCCCCAGGGATCTGTCCTTGGACCCCTTCTCTTCTCAATCTACACCTCATCCCTAGGCTCACTGATCTCATCTCATGGTTTTCAGTATCATCTTTATGCTGATGACACCCAGCTATACCTCTCCACACCAGACATCATCGCGTAGACCCAGGCCAAGGTATTGGCCTGCTTATCCAACATTGCTGCCTGGATGTCCAACCGCCACCTGAAGCTGAACATGTCCAAAACCGAGCTCCTCGTCTTTCCACCTAAACCCACCTCTCCTCTTCCTCCACTCTCCATCTCAGTTGACAACACCCTCATCCTCCCCGTCCCATCTGCCCGCAACCTCGGAGTCATCTTCGACTCCTCCCTCTCCTTCTCTGCGCATATCCAACAGACTGCCAAGACCTGTCGCTTCTTCCTCTTCAACATCAGCAAAATTTGCTCTTTCCTATCTGAGCAAACCACACGAACTCTCATCCATGCTCTCATTACCTCTCGCCTTGACTACTGCAACCTACTCCTCACCGGCCTCCCACGTAGCCATCTATCCCCCCTTCAATCCGTTCAGAACGCTGCCGCACGTCTTATATTCCGCCAGAACCGATATACTCACATCACTCCTCTCCTCAAGTCACTTCACTGGCTTCCGATCAGATACCGCATACAATTCAAGCTTCTCCTCCTTACCTACAAATGCACCCGGTCTGCGGCTCCTCACTACCTCTCTACCCTCATCTCCCCCTATGTCCCCGCCCGTAACCTTCGCTCACAGGACATATCCCTCCTGTCAGTTCCCTTCTCTACCACTGCCAACTCCAGGCTCCGCTCATTCTGCCTTGCCTCACCCTTTGCCTGGAACAATCTTCCTCAACCCCTACGCCAAGCTCCCTCCCAACCCATTTTCAAATATCTGCTTAAAACTCACCTCTTCAATGCCGCGTTCGGCACCTAACCTCTCATGAAATATAGTATTACCTACCAGACGGACTCTACACTTGTCTTTAGATTGTACACCTGTCTTTTTAGATTGTAAGCTCCTTGAGCAGGGACTGTCCTTCCATGTTAAATTGTACAGCGCTGCGTAACCCTAGTAACGCTTTAGAAATGTTATAATAGAGACAAGTTTGATTAAATGAAGGAAGAGGAATAACCCAAGATATGCATGCGTTCCTAAATTATACTGTAACCAGATTCAAATGCTAAACTTCTTAAAACATTCATGTAACTACTGCATTAATCAGAATATCGGTTGCATGCACAAATTATAGAATGCAATCAGTTAACAAGCTGCTAATTAGTATTAACAACAAATTATTGGTGCTTATTGACACAAGTTATAGACTAACTGTCTACAACTTAAGAAAACTACAGCATTAAGACCAATTTAAAATTGATATTCAGTTGAGAGTAATTAAGGGGTCCATTTTACTAAAGCTTAGCACATGCCAGTGGGTATTAGCACTCTCTAAATGCTGTTTGCTTTGTTTCTATATCTATGGGCCACGTGGCAATTAGGGATAGATTCTATACATGGCGCTGAAAAAGCATTATTCTATAAGCTGTGCTTTAAGGGGCCCTTTTACAGAGCGGTTGTTAGCCCGATGCGGGCTTACTACTCGCTCTTCCGGGTCTACTGCTGGCCCAATGCGGCCGCCGGCGGTAGGTCCACCTTGAGCACATGCCAGAAATGGCTTGCGTGGTGGTAATCAGGCATCGCCACACACTGCTAGGTTAGCATGGGAGCCCTTATTGCCACCTCAGTGGGTTGTGGTAAGGGCTTCCTGCCACATGGGCACGTGGTAAGAGTTCCGGGGGCTTTTTACCTGCTGTGGTAAAAGGGCCCTATTGTGTGGGAAGAACGGCCCCCACTGCTAGCACAGGGCCCTTTTTCCCACAGCTTTGTAAAAGGACCCCTTAGTTAGGCACCGTTTATAGAACAGCATTTATGCCTGGGAATCACGCCTAACTTTAGGCATGGCCATTTGCACCAACTGAAATATGATGTAAATGTATGTGCCTACATTAGCTCACAAACCTCTGTTATAATAATGCACTTTAACTGTAGGAATTCCCCCATTCCACCCATGACCCTCCCATTTCTGCACCCATTTTTCAAACCATGCATGAATTTTAGGCATCTAAAGTTCAATTAAATTTAATTAGTGACAATACTTGCTATTTAGAAAGTCGGTGCTAATTAGCTTGGTATTTAATTAAATTACGCATGCAATTTGTGCAACTTTTACAGAATTAGGGGGTTAGTGCATGCTAAACTCGTTGCCACTATAGAATGGGTTATAAAAATCCTATGCATATTCATAGAACAAATACAATCACAATGTAACTTCTTTAAAATTTTAATATGAATAAGACTTTTACAAATTAACTACAAAATGCAAGTCTATATAGTAAGCATTTATTTTCAGATTTTCTCTCTGACCTAATTGGATGAATTCACTTTCAGAAGAAAGCAAGCTTGTTATTCTTGACAGCTGTAAACTCTGTACCTCGCTGACTTCTTCTGTAGGTTTCCAATCATTTAGCTGTACCTGCCTCACTGGACAATTCTGTTTATATGAACTCTGTACTTACATAAACAGAATTAAATCACAGTTTTTCTTTCCATGCTGCAGAAGCAATTTAGTGATGCAGCAGGTCCCATCACCTACAATATTAACAAAATTCTCAGCAATTTCATTCTGAACTACATTGCTTTCGTTACACCATCTGAATATATGCCACTTTTATGTGATTGTACCTGAGTGTGGGAGGCAAGGAATTTCACTTTTTGGGACCAAAAGTAACAGCTAGAAAGCTTATTCTGCTTAATAATATTCTATGTCAGAGCATTACATTAATTTGCCTCACAGGAAGCTGATTAACATTTGAGCTTCACACATTGTATGCCACAGACCAAAATGTTCCCTAACATGATGAGCAGAATTCATTCGCATAGCAGGTGGCTTCTGCCAAAGGAGAGAGACTCATTTTCACTTGGAGTAAAACATTGATGAAGAGAAGGGTAAGCAAAACCACTTACTGGGAGTTAAAATACTGCTTCAGACTTCTGGGGAAAAAAAAGTTTGTCTCAAGGAAAAGTGTTATGTTTTCTTGATCCCACGGGATAATGCGAATTTCATTCATGTGCTTGCTTTTACCATATGAATGTATTTAAATGTTGTAGATTTTGTGTACTTGCCTTGGATCTTTGAGAAGTGAGTAAAAAATGTGAGGAAATAAATATTCATCAATGAGATCTGTACTCATCAAATATTGGTAGCAACATACATTTTCATACTACATACCTCATTTAAATATTCTTCATGCTATAATGCAGATGTCTACTGCTATGGTAATATAAGGAAATTAACTAAGGCAGATGGTTAAAGTGCACTGAGGGATTCAAGTCCCTCAATATTATTTTAGCAAATACTGATGTAAAAGTTTAAATTCATATAAAATAATGCTTAACTTTCCGCCCATATCTGTGCAGTGCAGGACATATTGAACTGAAAATGAGAAAAGATTTTAAAAAAATAGGATTTAAAAAAGTTGGTGTGACAAAATGGCATGTTTCCCCTTTCTTCCATTTGCAGACCCATGCGTATTTGTACAGGGACTGATGTGAAGACACATAGAAAAGTATGTCTCATCCCTCACAAACATGCAAACGTCTGCAAATGGAGGAAAGGGGAAACATGCCATTTTGTCACATCTTTCAATCTTTTGTTAGGGAAGCAAGGACTATGGGACTTCTCTGTGAGTGGTTTTCCCCCCAGATTCTATATATGGCAATTTGAGTTGTACATGTAAATTCAGGTGTGTGCCCAATTTGCATGAGTGACTTAATTGAATAATGAACCAATCAGCAGCAATAATTGGTTGATAACAAGCAATTATTGGCACTGATTGCCGATAATTAGAATTACATGTGCATCTTTTTAGGTATATTCTATGAAGAGGTGCATGTAAATTCTAGTATGTGGACCTGAAAAGGAGGTGTGGCCATGGGAGGAGCATGTGAGGTGGGAGGCATTCTTGCAATTTATGTGTGTTATAGAATTAGGGGGATCTGCACCTAATTTACACGTGGGGATTTGCGTCAGGTTTTCATTGGTGCAAATGGTCACACCTAAATGTAGTCACTGTTCCTGGTACTAAGCGCTATTCTATAAACTGAGTCTAAATTTAAGCACATTTTTTAGAATAGCAGTAAGCACTATTTTTTTCCGCGCTGATTTTTTTAGGCACTGTTTATAGAATCTAGTCCTTTATGTGTATTTTATTTCTCTTTTTAGTGTATGTTGGGGTAGGGGGATGGGTGTGTGTGTGAGGGGGTAAAGTTGTGTCTTAGGTGTGTGTGAGGGTGTGTATTGAGGAAGAGGTGTGTGTGTAGTGTTTATCAGGGGGTAAGGGAGTAGAGGTGTGTATGATGGTGTGGAGTGTGTATAGGAAGGTTTTGGAGAGGGGTGTGGGTGGTGTCAGTGTATATGTAGGGGAGTGGATGTGTGGGTATATGTATGTGGGGGATAGCAGCTGTGCTGGTGTGTGGGGATGTGGCCATGTGGAGGTGTAGGGATGGCTTTATGTGGGGGTATCTATGTGTATATGGGTGTAGCTGTGTGTGTGGCTTTATGGGGTGATGTAGTCATATATGAGAATTAAGGCTGTGTTTGAGGCATGGCTGTGTGCTTGGGTGAAACTGTGTACGGGATGTGCAGGGTATGTGACTGGTTGGGGGATAAAGGGAAGGTAGTGTGATGGTTGGGACTGGTGTGGGATGGGAAGGGGCTAGAGCAAATGCATGGGTTGAGAAGCTAGGTGTATATGGGCATGCAGTGGGGTGAAGAAGATAGTGGGGAGGGGGTATGTAAAGCATGCACCTTTTAGCAAGCATTCTGGCTCCCTTCTGGAAAACACTTAAATCCTGAATATCCCATCATCTTGCACCTTGCCCCTGCCCCCACCCCCACACTGACCCCTGCACTCACATGCTTTCTCCCTTTCCCAGCCCCTCTCCCACTCTCCTCCTCTCTTCTCAACCCCCTTACACTTACTCCCGCATTGTCTCTCTCCCTATTTTTCCAGGCTCCTCCCCTTCCTTTATTATACCTTTTAATTATTTTTCTTCCCCCTGCCAACAAAGGAGTCCATCAAGGATGAAGATTGGTGGAGTTTTCCAGTGGGGGGTCCATCCCCTGCTGGCATATGCAGCATCCCTCCTCAAAACCTAAATCATTACATATAGGCAGACGATGTCACTATCTACATCCCGTTCAAACATGATCTAAATGAAATCACCAACGAGATCAACCAAAGCCTCCAAATCATGCACACCTGTGCGGATGCATTCCAACTAAAACTTAACGCAGAAAAAACACAATGTCTTGTACTCATCTCCCAACATAACACAAAAAACTTCTCTACCATAATCACACCACACTGCTCTCTTCCAGTCTCATAAGACCTGAAAATTCTCAGAGTTACTATTGATCGAAACCTCACTCTCGACACCCACGTGAAGAACATGACGAAAAAGATGTTCCACACAATGTGGAAACTCAAAAGAGTAAGACCATTCTTCCCGAGATACGTCTTCCGCACCCTGGTACAGTCAATGGTAATAAGCCACCTGGATTACTGCAAAGCACTATATGCGGGCTGCAAAGAACAGACTATCAAAAAACTCCAAACAGCCCAGAATACTGCCGCCAGACTCATATTTGGAAAAACTAAATATGAAAGTGCAACACCCCTAAGAGAGAAACTGCACTGGCTCCCACTTAAAGAACGCATTGCATTCAAGATATGTACGATTGTACACAAAATTATTCACGCAGACGCCCCGATCTACATGCTGAACCTAGTGGACCTACCTCCCAGAAACGCCACAAGGACATCCCGCAAATTTCTCAATTTGAACTTCCCCAGCTGTAAAGGACTAAAATACAAGCTGATGCATGCCACTACCTTCTCCTACACGAGCACGCACATATGGAATGCTGTACCCACAGACCTGAAATTGTCGAAACAAATAACTTTCACAAATCTCTGAAGACATACTTCTTCAACAAGGCCTACAACGAGAGCCAACAGCTTCACTAATTCACTTTCCCAACCGAACCAGTTAGGAAAATCCACTTCTACTATAACCCGCCTAATCACTTCCTCTTTCTTCCCTACTTATCTCTACACACTACTAACTGTATCTGATATTCTGTAATGACAATGTCATAACAAAACCATGTAAGCCACATTGAGCCTGCAAAGAGGTGGGATAATGTGGGATACAAATGCAATAAATAAATAAATACATAAATAAATAAATTCTGCCAGTGGGAATGGGCTCCTCATCAGCAAACTCCACCAGCCTTCACTGTGGCCTTTATAGATTCCTCTTCTGGCAGTGGACGGGGTTCCTGCCAGCACCTGCTATACCGGTCATCATTGCAGTGGTCTCCTTTTCTTTGCTGGCAAGGTTTGGGATTCCAATCGGCAGCTGTTGCTGCTCTTCATCATTTCCATGTCATTGCTCCTCTTCTCTGTTGGTAGGGGATAAGGTCCCATTGCCCTGTTTTCTTCTTCACTACAATTACAGCCTTTTCCTCCTCCTCTTCTGGCAGGGTTTGCGGTCTCCTCTGGCTCTTGCTCCTCCTCTTCATCTTTGTGTAACCTTTCTGCCTTTGTCAGTCAGTAGGGTGTGGGATATTTGCTATCACAACTCGTGCACTCGGCACTTGCTCCGCCTCACTCGCAAACACCACACCAAACGCATCTTGAAGAATGTTGGATTTATTTTGGCCGCAGCCAGGAACGTTTTACATTACAATTCAGAACAACATTATAACATATTTTAACATAATTATTGTCATAACCACATAACTAACATTTATCATCAATTAATAACTTGGGGGTACACAGCTTCGGGTCTCGCAAATGCTTAGTATGCCCCACAGGTTGCCGCCCAAGCAGCCTGTGGGTTCCCTGTGCCAATTACCAGCACCCGTAGACTCCTGGCGCATCCCGCTTAAGGATGCCCAGCCATAATATCCAAAACGGCGTTCTGGCCCCCCGGCCGCCTAAGCCAGGAGACACGCTGTCCAGATTTTCCTGCTGCCACTATGCAGCCGTACTGTTGCTTATGCTTATCACTTTGCAAGAGGTCTTTCTGCCCCTGTAATCAGCATCTCAGTTAGTACTGTTACTGGTATGTTGCTGTGTACCCCCTGGTGTCATTGCGTCAACCTCTCCTCTTACCGCCTGCTGCGACAATTAATGCCTCCTGACTGGGTGGGTGGGTGGGAGAGCGCTGCTCTCTCCTTGCTGTCTCGAATGGAAAGGAAATTCCCCTTTCCTTCCCTTCCTTTCACTTTTCTTTTCTCTCCGCCCCTCCCCTCCCCTTCCATGCTTTAACCCTTTGCTTGCCTATCTCTACCTTTCTATCCTCCCTGCACCCTCCTCCCACCTCCCCCCTCCCTCCTCCACGTCGCAGGCCATCGGCCCGGTTGTGCCCAGCCTCCCTTTAGGAGGTGTGGCTGGGTTCTTTCTCCTCTACCCTCTATTAGCACATCACAAGTAGGATCTGATGGTGGGGACTCCATCCTTTGCTAATTTCCAGTACCAGGCCTAAGATATTAGCAGAGTATTAGAACATTGAATTTCTGAGTCTATTTTATATTCCTTATGATATCTAGGACAAAGATATTTCAGAGAACAACATTTGCAGCCTTCTCAGGGCTAGTCTTGAGTCAATGGCATCCAGTCTAGAAGACAGAATCCCTGTCCCTGAGAAACTGGGGTGGGGATTATAAACCCATTTTAAGTAGGAGGGGAGACCTCGTTTGGACATAATTCAGGACAGATAGCCTCAGCCCTGTGCCTTAAAAAGGGATTCTTGTGAATAATTCCAGGTTCCCAGTATCTCCATGACATGGAACCTAAGCTGTGTGCAGAGTCTGATCCTTCCAACCACTAGAGGGATATGCATACGAGTGCAGTCTCCACCCAAACATTTCTCCTGGGAATGTGTTTCTAATATGCTGGCATGTGCACATTCATTGTATATTTAGAAACATATAGAAAAATGAAGGCAAATAAAAGATCATCTACTATCCTTTCCTCTCCCTTAGAGATCCTATGTACTTCTCCCAAGCTTTCTTGAATTCAAATACAATTCAGTCTGCATCTCCATTCCCTCCACCTGGATGTCATTCCACAAATTCACTACTTTCCATGAAGAAGTATTTCTTCAGGTTACTCCCCCGTCTGTCACCTTTCACCTTCATTCTATATCCCCTCATTCCAGATCCTCCTTTCAGTTGAAAGAGACTTGCCTCCTGTGCTTTTATGCCATGGAGATATTTAAATGGCTCTATCAAATCTCCTCTCTCCCACATTTCTTCAGAGGTATACATATTGAGATCGAAAGGGACGGGGAGGGGCGTGGCAGAGCCGGGGGGGGGGGGGGTCAAAAGTGGTGGGGGGGTTGACAGCACAGGGGGGGGGCTCAAATGTGCCCCCTCACCTCGGGCTCTGGACCCCCCTCCTGCCGAAGTCTAGCTACGCCCCTGATATATGGTGATTAAAAAATCCGCATGGAAAACATTACTGCCGCCGCCGTCAACCCTCCCCTGCCACCGCCAGGTACCTTTGCTGGCAGGGTCCCCAACCCCCGCCAGCCGAAGTCCCCTTCAGCACCGGTCTCCGAGTTCCGGCACATTCGCTGATCTGGATTCTGTTTCTGTGAGTCTTGATGTCCTGCACATTCCTTCGTTTAGGACGTCAGGACTCACAGAAACAGAATCCAGATCAGCAACGTGCCGGAGACTGGCGCTGGAGGACTTCGGCTGGGGACCCCCGCCAGCAAAGGTATCTGATGGCGGCAGCGAGGGGGGATGTGTGAAAGCATGGGGCCAGGGCTAAATCTGCGGGGGTCACCCAGGGGAAATCAGTCATACAGTTGCAGTTGTCCATTGTGCATTTTTTTAAACAGAATGTTCTTTCAGTAAGTTGCATTCCAAAGTGAATGTTAAGCATTGTGCCCGATTTACATTGAGTCCTTGGATTTAACCTTCTGTTTCTTATTTTCTGCACCAATTTCTGAGGCTGCCTCTGAGGAAACTGTAACACTAAGTCCAGCGCATATGATAAAAAATTTAAGAATTCAGCTGATCAATTGGAGTGTATACATTTATGTCTGATACCAATTACATGTTTTGTTTAAAAGAACCTTGCAGGCCATAGAACTGTAACTACTAGGAATGTGCATGGTAAAAATGTTTGGTTCAATTCCTCATTCACAGGTCCTTTTACTAAGCTGCAGGAAAAAGGGCCCTGCGGTAGCGGCAGGAACCATTTTTTCTGCGCGCCAGGGTCCTTTTTACTGCAGTGAATAAAAAGTCCCTATAAAAATAATGGCCATGCCTTAAGATTACTCTTACCATGAAGCCATGTGAGGGGGAGCACTTACCGCCACCCACTGAGTTGGCAGTAAGGGCTCTTGCAGTAACCCAGCAATAACCAGGCAGCACGTGGCAATGCCTGATTACCACTGGGTTAGCACCGCGCAATGAAATAAAAACTTTTTTTCATGGTGCACCGGAAATGGTACATGCTCAAGCCAGAACCACCTCCAGTGGCTGCTTTGGCCAGCAGTAGTTAAGGGTTAGCGTGCGGTAAGCCCCCACTGATCTTACTGCCGCTTTGTAAAAGGGCCCCTTAGTTTGTTTTTGGACTCTGAATAACATACAAATGATCCATCAAAGTCAATGACTCAAGCAATTTTATTTTATTTTAAAACATTTATATACCATACAATATAAAGTTCTAGGTGGTTTACATTTTGTAATCTGATAGTGAGATTTACTATCTATTTTCAATTAAACCTGCTAAAAACTTGCAAGCAGGCATCTTCAACAGCACTGTAAGACATTAAGAGATGCATAAAGGTCTTATGAACTCAAAGGAGAGGCAAAAGGACACTAAGGGCCCAATGCTCACAGCAAACCGGGCTTGCAACGTTTCATTTAGACTGGTTTTAGCCAGTTTAAGTAAAATGTATTTTTGCTGCTAATGCACAGAGGCTTTCAGCCACTGCTTTACCATGCATGGAAGCAATGACCAAAAGTCTTATGCAAATGAGCTTGCTTGTATTAAAAGAGCTCATTAGCAATTCCATGAATGAATGAAGCTCATTAGCAATTCCATGCAATGCTCAGAACAACAGTGCATGGAAACTCCCTGCCCTAATGACTAAAACCTACCCACAGCTCTTGACCTTTACAGCTGCGCTTTCCCCCTCCTCCACACATTTACCCCATCACTTCCTACTTCCAGCCACGACCGAAACGTTTTCTTGCTTCCCCCTTTTTTTACTGGACATGTGCACAAGAGATGCGTCTACCGCACAGTTCATGTGGGCATGCGCCAGGAAGTTCCGAGTCCTCTACCAACCAATGCTCAAACTTAATAGCATGCATATAATTTACATGCTGTTAGTATTGAGAATTGGTCACTAAAAAAAAAAATAGTGTTTCACTCAGTTTTTTCTGGCGCTGTAGAGAACAGCACTGGAGTTCTGTTTATCTCCCCCTAAGAGTGGCATGAAGACTTCAAGCTACCATCAGAAAGGCAAAGCAGCACAAAAAGTAGATTGAAGATCCCAAGGCATCAGAGAGGGGCAAATAAGCACCAGCATTGGCAAGAAAACCCCAGAAAGTGAGTGAGAGAGAGAAAGTAGCATCAATAATGGCAACGAGACTGCAAACAAGACAGGGCGAGGAGCAAAACAGCACCAACATTGCCATGGAGATCCCAAATCCTCTGGGCGTAAGGCAGAGAAACACTAAGAGGGTTGGCTCAGAGTCAGAGTTATGAGAGAAAATTAATCCATTAGAGGGAGATATTGATGGGTATCTAATTGTCTTCATAGATATGTTTGCTCTGGATATTTTGAAAGCAAGTGCCTACTTTCTTAGGGCTTCATTTTTGAAAAAAAGAATGTAACATAGCATAATGGCATTTTTTAAGGATATTTAGAGGTACTATCCAGTTATTGTTGCTGAATATCTCAGCCAGAAGTACTTATCTGCATATCAGGTGCCATTATCTAGATAAATGCTTTTGAATATTGATCTGTAAATGTTCTTCCCCACCCTGACACCAAAGAGGTATTATTGACTAGGGATATGAATTTGTTAGTGAACATTTTGTTTGTTAGTGTGCCTTAAAAATTACTGCATAATAAATTGATATAATATGCATTAATCTACCAATGAATGAACATAAAGGTGATTATTTTTAGAAGACCTATTTGCATTTTAGACATGCATTAACCAGCATTTAAAGATACAGCAAGGGGGTATGGTCTGAGTTTGTCTGGGGCAGAACGAGGGTGTTTGAAAAGTTGCATGTGTATTCCCCATTTCAGAAAAGAAATACACATTTATGTTGGTGGACATCAAAGTGGGATTTACTCCTGCTTTCAGGGACATCTAGGCTAGAGGAAGATACTCATTTTGTGCAATGATCTACTGCAGGGTTTAAGGATGGTCAATCTCCATAACCTCTCAGTATTTTTATTCCCCCAAAGTGATGCTATATAGCTTCAGAAAACATAGACATGTATGTTACTGAATGGCTACATACAAGATATTCTAAAATGCTAACATACACATTCATGTTGCTGTGTTGACTCCCCCCCCCCCACACACACACACTGATAATGTAGATATCAAGACTTATAAAATGGACACTTCTGCCGCATATAACCGGTACATATACATCCATTCCTTGATGTATTTTAGAACAGACTCTACATCATCAGATCCTGTTCTAAAATACTAGCAGAACTTGACATGTCCCAACATGGACATCTCAATTCTGGTTTGGAGATTCTATCTAAAGTGTGCCTCTAAGGTCAATTATCACATTAAAAAGTTCTAGCACGCTTTAAAATTATTTCTCTAATAACGTGAAATGAACTTTAAAAAGTCTGAAAAATCAGTAAAAATCTCAAATAAACTGAAAAATGTTTGCCCTGTGCACAACTGTACACGTACACAGCTGCCTAAACAGCTGCTTGAGACAATAGAATCTGAGCTTGTGAAATTAATAAACAAGAGAAAAAGTGGCTGAAATACAGAAGGTTAGACCAGATAAAAGAAATACAAGAAGTTGCTATTCAGCGACGCTACAGCACAACTACAAGAAGACAAAGAAAAATTTATCACATCATATAGTGAAAAGATCAATAAAGTGACCTTTTGGATGACAAAAAGACTCCTGATGCAGGCCAGATAGGCCAAAACACAGCTGTATCGAGTCTTGCTCACCGAACATTTTATTGTATTTCATTAAATTGTTTCATTTGATTTTTAACTGAAGCGTCGTCTTTTTTTATTTTTTGGTCATCTTCGCTGTTTTTTGTTTTCTGTTTATGGTTTTGCGAAGACTGGTTTCCTCTGTTTTTTTAATTGCTCCTACAGGGCCACAGCATGCACTAGTCTGTTTCTCAAAAAGCAGCACAACCAGCTTGACTCTGGTCTGGGTCCCCAAGTTAAAGTTCTGTCTTCCAAATAGCATTATGATCAGGCCCAGTGGGGTCTGGCTTCCTGAGTTAGTTTCTACAGGATTCCAAGATAAAGTGGCATAAGCGGTCGGTGACCCAACTCTTTGGGGAGGCTAAAGGGGGCGGGGTTAGGGGGTGGGGTCAGGGGGTGGAGCTTAAATCCATAATTGTCTGATAACACACAGAAAAAATAAATAAATAAAAATAAAAGTCACAATTAATACCTTTTATTAAATTTAGATATTAGATATGTATCATATGTCAAAGAATAAAGTGGTTGCTCAAAGCATATACTAACCACAATCGCTCAACTGCAAAACACTATGCACAACTTTGTGCAAAAACACACTCAGAACCTTACTGTACCATAAATATTACACTGGGCAGAACCTAATACACCAATATACCACCCATACGGAAAATGCAGACCATCAACAATATGAAACAAGGATCATAATATCATAATTCTCATGTAGAGCCACAAAACATCCTAATTTATGTTTAATGTGGGATAAAATGCCATACATAAGTAAATAAATATAAACTTTTAATGTTGAGCACCTGATTCTCAAAGTGGACATATTCCAAACACTATAATGAAAATAAAATGATCTTTCAAATACTTTTAAAACTTATTTTTAGCACTTTTAAAATTGCAGGGGTCAGTGCAACTCTCTTTGGTATGAAGTGCTCATGTGGAGGAATTCAGCCTAGTTAAATATCTCCATGGCAACCCAGGACAAGTCCAGCCAACCCCCCCTGCTGTGCTCTCCCAGCAGGTAATCAAATTACAACTGGTTACAAAAGGCTACAGACTGCTTTTACTGCAGCTGCTGCTATTTAAGATTGGACTCACTGAATAACTACTACTACTACTACTATTTAGCATTTCTATAGAAACAGCTGATCCATCCTGCTGTGGCTGGGGAGGCGTAGCCTCCCCAAGCCTCTTATACCGGGCGCCTATGGTGGCACCCATGGCTTTCCCCTTAATCTGCTAACATTCATCTTCAAATGCAAAAAAATTTCTTTGTCAAGGCAATTGTAGCAACTTCAATTATGAATTCAGTTGGAATTCTCAAACAGAAGCCTCTCTGTCTCACAATGAGGGACATTTTCGATATGATGTTCAAATCTGACTTTGGACATTTTGCTCAAAACATCTACTTATTTATTTATTTTAAATTTTTAGATACTGCACAATCCAAATGTTCTCTGTGGATCACAAAATATCTACTATAATAAAACTCACCCTCAACGTTCTGAAGACAACGTTCTGAAGACAACGTTCTGAAGTCACTCAGTCACTCACTAAAGGGTTCATGGTGGTGAAGCCACAACACTGACCATGTCTCTCTGCCCCGCCCTCGCATGACGGACCAATCAGAAAAAACACCCTCAACATTCTGAAACACAAAGGACCATCACAACACCGTTCCCAGGCAACACTAGGCAACTTAAGACGGACCAATCAGAGGAAACTACGTGACAATAAGGGAGGAGCATTCCCCAGCAGAATGGCTCATTATCTGTGCAGCAAGGAGAGCACAGAACCACCGCTGGAACGAGAGAAGACTATTCCTGCTGTGGGTATGTGCAAAAATAGACCGGGGGAGGGGGGGGGAGAAATTTTTAAATGCCTAATGCCAGTACTGAAGAGTGCCAGAGGGCCTATAGCACAGACTATATTTGGGATCGCTTGACATGGAGTCAGAGGAGCTGGAAAACAATGTGCCCATCACCATCTGGGACGTGGGCGAACAGGACAAGCTGCGGCTCAGCTGGAAGAATTACCCGCGACCCAGCCAGCAGCAACAGTGACCAAGGAAGGGGGAGGAGTACTCCTTCCCTGCCTAGGAATCGCTAGAGACTAGCTGCCAAACTAACGAAACAACCGCACACCGACGCACCACTTCCATCATTCGAAAGGCATCCACTCTTTCTTCAACAGAAATGCAAACTAATAATACAAAACAAACAAAGAATACATGGTTTCTCAGGCGGCTGCAGGTAACTCCCCACCCCCTTCTTCTTCCCCTTTTGCCGAAGCGGCCAAGGATGTGCCCAACCATCCCCAGCCTCAGGCAAGCTGTCTCCCACCTCGGGGATTCCCCGAGCACCCGGAAAAAGACGGCGCTGATTCCTGCAGTGCATAAATGTTCCAGCATTACCCTGCAGCCAGCCTGATATGGACCAAACATACCGGATCACCCCCCGACGGCCCGAGACCGTGCTCTTCTCCCTTCCGCCAACTTAAAAAACCATCCCCGTCCGGCTTGAGTCAGTCTCCCGCAGTGGGAGACGCGGGTGGATCGTCTTTCCCACGGGGAGCGGAGACATCATTATCCTCACCGGAGATTAATCCCCCGCCTTGTCCAGCAGGCCTCAGAAGCGGGTTAGGACTTCTAGAGGCGTCTGAAGATGGCGCAACAGATGACCTGTCCACCGGAACCCGAGACGAGGCACTGGGAGAACAGAACAAAGTAGAGCTAAAGGCTCCCGAGGCGGTAACTTTGGACACTATCTGGGAGGCGATACAGATGCTGACTTCTGTTGTGACCCCAATTGTGAGTAAATTAGATGTGGTAACTTCAGCATTGGACACATTTAAAAAAGAATCTGAAAAAACTAATATAGCCGTTCAACAGGATTTATTGACTTTAAAAGAAAAATCCGATTTGCTTATAAAGGATAAAATGGTAATCCATCGAAAAATAGAACAGTTTGAAAACTATAACAGACGTTTAAACCTGAGGTTCTTGAACTTTCCAGTTTCCTCTGAAATTAATGCGAAGGATTTGTTTAAAAAGTTCCTGATGGAAAACCTTCTATACTCCCCAGAGTTGATTCCCCCAGTTAATAAAATATATTACTTATCAGATTTAAAAAGGGGAGAAAAATTGAAGGCTGCTGGAGACTTGCAAAATTTAACTGCCTTCTTAGAACAATCAGCAACTGAAATCTTAGTTAGGAAGACCTTGCTTGTTTCATTAGTCTTTGAACAGGATGTGAATGCCATACTGAAAATGTACTTTAAAAATGCAGCTAAAATGTTTCTTGGAGATAAGATATGGATCTACCCAGATGTGGTGAAAACCACACAAGATAGAAGGAAGGCTTTCCTAGCCTATAGAGAAGAAACTCGACTGTTGGGGGCAAGATTTATTTTGTCTTATCCATGTAAATGTTTGATAAATTATTTAGATAAAAAATACGTGTTTTTTGAACCGGAACAGTTAAAAGTTTTCCTAGAAATGAAGAAAGTAACCAGATAGTTTCTGAACAATGAGAAAATCAGGATTAATATTATAGTAGCGTGAAGTTAACCAGGCCATCTATGTTTAAAATATTTTTCTTGTTGTTTTTCCACCATTTATACCTAACCCCCCCTTTTCTTGTTTTGAATAGGTGGTCTAAGAAAGAGATTTAATTGTTATGTTTTCTTTACCTCTCTTAGAGTAAGAGGGGAAAGATTATGTTGTTTCCTAAGTGTATCACATATGCTCTGTTTTTCTGGAACAAGATTGAATGCTTGTATAATATGTTGAAATTATAAATAAATAAATAAATTAAAAAAACATCCCCGTCCTCAGGCAAGCCGTCACCCACCTCCAGGATGCCCAGAACCCCAGCCCAATGGAAAAAGATGGCGCTGCTTCCAACAGCACATTTCTCTTCCAGCATTCTCCTACAGCAGCCCTGAAACGGCCAAAAAATACCAACAGACAAAGAACGTGCTCCTCTACCTTCCGCCCATCTAAAACAACACTGCTGCCTCAGCACAACACAAAAAAAAAACAACACTCAACAAAGGCTGACCCCCCTACAACCGCATTTACATTTCACCAACAGAAAGACCCCCCTCCACAAACCTCCTTGACAGACAAAACCACACACACACATTACAACAGAAACACACCCTCAAAGCCACACACCAATCCAACCCACTTTGCCAGCACAGCACATCCCCCAACCCCCAAGCAAAAAACAAAACAAAACAAAAAAAGACACACATCAACAACCTGCACATACACCGCACCCTCACACACTCATACACACACACACACACACAAAATAACTCTGTGACACATACACACACACACAAAAAAAAAACACATGCTAGCGCCCGTTTCATTGGTTTCGGAAACGGGCCTTTTTTACTAGTACTTACATAAAATCAAAATATACTTCATCACACCACCATAACATTAAAACTAACTAAAATATCATCACAAATAAACAATTAACATAAAATCTTGGCTTCAATCTCATTACTCAAACTGATCTGTCCCAGCTTCTCAAATCATATTATCATCCGACCCATATGGTGAATATAAAAATTATCAAAACTGAAAAACGTTTATATTTTTGTTTCAAAAATGGCCTTTTCCTAGATGTTACTATATTCAGTGGATTTATCTTTTTAGATCATTAAAAAAAACAAAAAGTCCAAGTGAAAAACACACAAAATGAAGCCAATGAGATGTAGGAGGAGCCAGAATTCTTAGTAGACTGGTCACACAGACATCCCAGCAGTGCAGTGTGGCACCCTAGGGGGCACTGCAGTGGATTTCACATCTCATCGTTGTTCTCTTATATTGTACAAGCAAAAAAGCCTGTTTCACAAAAAATGAAACGGGCCCTAGGAAGGCTATCATCTAAGCAATTTCTCCCCTCTCCCCTGCCCTCCATGTCCAGCGATTCTCCCCTCCCATCCTATCTCATCCCATCCATGTCCAGCGATTCTCCTCTGCCCTCCCCTCCCATCCATGTCCAGTGACTCACCCCAGCCCCCACCTGCCCTCCTTTTAAGCACCCAAGCTCGAGATGAACCCCAGCCCTCACCTGCCCGACCTCATCTCTCACAACAGCATTCTTTTCCTTCCTTCCTGCCGCCCTGCCTTTAAAACTTTCATTTTACCCCAGATCACAGCGGCGGCAGTGAAAGTGACAGGCTCAGCTCGTGTCGCCTCCAGCCTTCCCTTTCCTTCCCGCTCAGTGTCCCACCCTCCTCTGACGTCATTTCATCTTTCCGTGAGGGTGGGACACTGAGAGGGAAGGGAAGGCTGGAGGTGAGCTGACGTAAGCTGATTTGCTTACATTTATGAATCTAGCCAGCCAGGGACGCAGATGGACAAATTATTATATATTGTATGGAGAGTCACCCAAAGCCCACCAAAAACCTGTTGTACCCAACTATACACCATTACAATAGCCCATATTGCTGCAGGTGTCACCTATATGTGGGTGCAATAGGTTTTTGGTAGGTTTTCTTGGGCTCACGCTTTCCACCACAACTGTAACAGATAGAGTGGGATATGGGCCTGGGTCCCCTTCTCTACAGTACACTGCACTGACCTCCTAGGCTACTCCAGGGACCTGTATGCTTCTCTAATAGGACTGGCTATAACATCTGAGGCTGTCATAGAGACTGATATGAACTGTTTCTTTCACATCTTTGGGGGGGGGGGGGACGTCTGTAAATTGATTTTTGCTTTTTCAAAAAGTACAATAAAATTATATGAAAATACTTTTAAAACAAATAGGAGGAAATATATTTTCACTCAATGAATAGTTAAGCTCTGGAAGTCTTTGCCAGAAGATGCCACCAAATTTAAAACACAAGCTGATCAGAAGTAAACTTCCAACACAGACAGAAAAACAAATGGGCACGTTTCCGTGTAACACAGCCAGCTGCAAACTATGCCAAAACATTTCACAAGACCCCACAGTCATTCACAAAGGAAAAATATTCAACATAAAGGACTATTTTACATGCTCATCTTCCAATGTGGCATATATCATTCAGTGTAAAAAATGTAACGAAGGATGCCATATTGGAAAAACAGGCCAGATGCTTAAGACAAGATTCAATCTGCACAGACATCACATGAAAATAGCCGGTGCCAGTCAGGCCCCCACCCCTGTGGGCCAACACTTCACAAGACCAGAACACTGCACCAGTGATTTCACAGTAAAGGTAATTTTAAAACAATACAGGAACGTAAGACCTTTGAAATAAGAATGATTGAATATTTTGACACCCAACAAACAGGACTTAATAAGGATCTGGGTTTTCTAACTCATTATAAAACATAAAGCTGTATTTCTCTGTTTATTACCCTCCTCTCACCTACCAACACCCATTATGTTAGAATATCAACGAAATGCTTTGATGTCCCCATGCATACCCCCTCCCTCCCACTCTGTCAGACTGTCAAAGTAATGCTTTGATGTTTCTCTCATATATTCTATCTGCTATCACATTTGCTTATTTCCGATCTGAGGAAGAAGGGCAACCTTCGAAAGCTAATCAAGAAATGTATTAAGTTATGTCCAATAAAAAAGGTATCATCTTATTTTCTTTTCCATGTTTTATTTTGTTTGATTTCTATTGATAACCTTTAAGAGTGGACTAACATGGCTACCACACCTCTCTACTCCAGAAGATGTAGTAACAGCAGTTAGCGTATCTGGGTTTAAAAAAGATTTGGTCAAGTTCCTGGAGGAAAAGTCCATAGTCTGCTATTGAGACAGACATGGGGAAGCCACTGCTTTCCCTGGGATTGGTAGCATGGAATGTTGCTACTATTTGGGTTTCTGCCAGGTACTTGTGACCTGGATTGACCACTTTTGGAAACAGGATACTAGGCTAGATGGACCATTGGTGTGACCCAGTATGGCTATACTTATGTTCTTAAAGTTGCATGTATATGGTAGAGGGTTTCTCTCCTCTGGGCCTCCCTGTCTGAGCTCTGCTGATGATTTTTATCTTTCCAGGGCCCTGCCCTCCCTGTTCTGCCTCTGTTGAGTCATCCCTGATATTTAGTGTGTTCTTGAATGTGATTCTGTGGATGTGAGGGAGTGCCATTAATGGGCAGCGATAACTTCCTATAGAGTCTCTCACAGGCTCCTTAAATTAACTTCCAGTTCATTTGTGCCTAGACCAATATTTTTGCAAAAGATTTCTATTTGATATTAGGAATAAAGTTTTTGTAATGTCCCTTTAGTGGGGTCAGTGGTGTATGGGAGGCTTTTGTGGATAGATGAGATTTTTAAATTTTTATGATGGTAGTGTATTTTGGGCAGGGTCATGATTGGGTTGGTACTGATTGATTACCTGGTTTGGTAATTATATTATAAATGGTATAAAGGCTTTTAGGAAATCTGATTTATTAGATCAAAGTGTTAATTGTTACTGTCTGAGAGGAGACATATACATAAATAAATAATATACTTATAATGAATAAAACACCAGAGTGCAAACGAGCCTGACAGGGCAGTTGATCACATCAGACAGCAGCAGCTAGCGTAGCATTAAAATGCCAAAGCTCCAAAAGCAAGGCAGAACATAATATAACAGTAACATGAACACCTAAAGGGACTAATACTTGAGGAGGAAAATATTTTTTTTCTTCTATTATTGATTTATTTGTTTGTTTAAAAAATCTTATATCCTGCACCAGCTACATTCTGTATGGTGTACATTTGTTTTTTTTTTTTTTTTTTTTTTTTTGGGGGGGGGGGCAAAATACCCCAATGGAGAAATATAGACTATAGCAAGGTAGGTAATCATTCCAGGCATCAGCAGCTAGAGAGGCAATAGTAGCAATATACTGTAATTGTGGTAACGTAGAGAGCAGGACAGGCTGCGACAAGGACGGAGAATAACACATGGACACAAGGAACAGTAGCAGAAGAAGCAGAGAGGTGCGAGGATGGGAGATGATGATTTTCTCCTTTTTTTTCCCACCTGGGTAGGCAGTAGAGCCCGCCTGAATCCTGTCACTGGTTGGTTCACCTCCACTATACCTACAGCCTGTCCCTGCTTTATCCAGCTTCCACTAGTGTGCCATCAGGGAGAGTTAATCAATTCATATATACTCCCTAACACATATAGCTTATGTAGCTTATGTCCAGCTTATGATTGAGAGGTATCCCCACACTGTTAATTAGGTCTAATTAATACGACTAATCAGGGAGAGTTAGGCATGTATCTCCTATTACTGCTCCAGATAATACTGGTGAAATGCAGACTACTAACCTCTGCCTCTGTAGCTTGGATTAGCACGAGGTGGATCAACTGCCCATCAAAAGTTGTCTTGGAGGGCGCGTGGAAACTGAGGGCTAAGAGAGTTTCACAATCACCAATAGGGGGCTATTAATCCAGGGCAATTATTTCCCTGATGCCCTCTGTCACAACTTTCAGTGGTGTCTGCCACTTGCCCTGGGACTCTGATGTTGAATCCCATCTCCTTTATGTTGTCTCACTTATCTGGGCATCCAGGCTGCTCACTTCCACCTCACTTGGGGAAGAGCCTGGATGCTCAGCTTGGGAAGCTCCTTTCTTCTTTTTTTTTTGTAGCTTTTCCGCTTCTGGATAAACTCCCCAGCCTAGTATCAATACCCTCTGCTCCCTTGCAAATATGGATATTGTTTCTGCAAAAGATTCAGCCTATCACTGTTCAAAAGATGGTTCACTAACTTTTCTGCATGAATAGCTTTCAGACAGTAAAGGGCTTTTCAAGAACTTTAAAATGCCTCCATACCTCTGATATTTTACAGGACTTTGGGGACTGCAGCTACTGCTGTAGCTGGAACTGGAGTTGAGGGCAAAGCAGAAGATGAAAGTCAGAGGCATCCTTCATACTTTCAGCTATATACTATATCCATGGGTTGCTCCTGGCCTTGGCTATATCTCTTCACCACTTACAATGCTAACAACCAGGAATTCCAGACCCTCATCAGATATAACACTTTTAGTATTTGATGTTTCTGCTTTGGTTCTGCTTTAAATCCCTCACATGGGATTCATGTATCCACCACCATGCCATAGGATGCACTTTTTAGCGAAGAACAGGGTTCAACTGCTAATTTGCTCTGTTGGCTTTTCAAATGGTTGTCCTTCTGTCTCCCCCTTCCCCAACATCCATAATGCTTCTGTCTTCTTTGGTCCCTCTGCAGAGAAGGGAGCAAATGATTAGTCTTTCGCAATTGCATGTAAATCTGCAGCTATTCTCCCCCACTGCTAACTCCAGGCTCCGTTCCTTCTATCTCGCTGCTCCCTATGCCTGGAATAGACTCCCTGAGCCAGTACATCAGGCTCAGTCTCTGGCTGTCTTCAAATCTAGGCTTAAAGTCCACCTCATTGCTATTGCTTTCGACTCCTAACCATGACTCTCTTACTCAGTACCCTCACTTATTGCCCTATCCTTTATCCTCACCTCTTTATTCCCCTACCCTTAATTGTTCTGTCTGTCTCATGTCTTATCTAGATTGTAAGCTCTTTGAGCAGGGACTGTCTTTTTTGTGTATGGTGTGCAGCGCTGCGTATGCCTTGTAGCGCTATAGAAATGATAAGTAGTAGTAGTAGCTATTCATACTGCCCTTTTAAAGAAGTCTCTTTTCACATCCACTGGTGGAATTGTGCATATTAATGATTATCCTGTCTCTTCCTCTCTGCTAGTGCTGCAGCTGGCATACATATTATCAACTAGCTTCCTTCTTCTAATATCATATGCATGCCCATCCTTCTCATGCATTATGTTTTAATCAGAGTAGATTATAAGCTCTAAGGATCATGGACTGCATGTCTTACATATACGTGTTTTTACAGTGCAATATATTATATCTGCGAGTGCTTTAAAAAGATAAATAGTAGTAATAATAGTAGATGACTACCTACTTGCCCCTGTCTGCATGCCCTTGTCCTGTTCCTTTTTTCTATGCAGTCTCCCTCAGCTCTGGACCTTGATCAGCTGAGAGATTTGTAAATAAACTCTTTTCTCTCTCTTGGAGACATGTTATAATGCTTCCAGACTCTCACTCATTCTCTCTCTCTCTCTCTCTCTCTCTCTCTCTCTCACTGCTGATTGTTTCACACTAGTGATTATATGCCATCTTTAGAGCCAAAAAGAGTGAGAGATTTAAAAAAATCTCAGGCAAATAACTATGCTGTCAGTCATAGATCCCTTTTTCTGCCATTTGTCTCTGACTAGTAACTGGTTATGCAGTCTCTCCTGGGTCTGGAGCCAGAGAGGAGGAGAACGTTTTAAAACTCATTTCTTTCTGCCTCCAAGACAGATACTTTGTTCACTTTCTGTCTCTCTTCTGTATCTTTATACAGCTTGTCTACTTCAGCAAAATAAATTTCTGAAGCAGAAATTTAGAATCACCTTCCCCTATCAGAATGAAGAACAAACAATGCTGCAGTGCTCTTAACATTATCAACCATGGGACTTCGGGAAGGGTGGCAGGAATAGACTTGTTTGGCTGCTTGTCAAAAATGTCAACATGATTGGTGAAGTGCCTTGTGCTTCTACCTTCTTCCCCTCCCAAAGTGACTCCACTTTGTCTGCCTTCTACCCCTTGGGTACGGTTTGCAGCCAAAAACAAATATAATAAATGAGGATTTCTCTCATTCCAATCCCCTGTTCATTCATTTTTGTTTAAATGTATATGAGCTCAACAATGCTCTCATTCATCATGTTTTAGCGTTCATCTGAAAGCAAATGCACATCCCTAATAACCACTTTTATACAAGTTTTTCCTTAGCATGCAGTAAAACAGATTATTTTAGATTTATCTGCTTTTATTGAGGCATTTGTTTCTGTGGTACTGAATAAAGTAATTTTTAAGTTGTTCTTTTTGCTCACTCCAGTTCAATACTAATTAGTCTTTCAATATCCCATTTTAAGAAGAATTCAAGAAAACTTGCATCAAGACTTCCACAAAGTTCTGATAAATGCTACTACAACCCTCCATCCATCTCCTCAGATATTGCACTATGGTGCTCATTTTCAAAAGAGAAAAACATCCAAAAAGTGGCATAATTCTGCATTTGGACATTTTTCTCACAAAAATGTCCATATTGGTATTTTTAAACCAATTTTTTAGACGTTTTTCTATGAAGTCCATCAGAAATGTATACAAATCAGAAGAGGGCATGTCAAGGGTTCTGTCATAATGGAACAAAGCAAAAACATCCAGGGCTATAAGTTGGACTTTTTGATCTAGACCTGTTTTATTAATGAATAAGCCACAAAAAAAGTGCCCTAAATGACCAGATGACCACTGCAGGAATAAAGGAATGACACCCCCTTACTCCTTCAGTGGTCACTGACTCCCTCCCACCCCACAAAGATGTAAATGAAACAGCACATACCAGCCTCTATGACACCTTCAGATGTTATGGCCAGTCCTATTAGAACAGCAAGCAGGTCCCTGGAGTAAACTAGTGGTCAGTGCAGTGCACCATAGAGAAGGTAACCCAGGCCCATAATCCACTCTAACTATTACACTTGTGGTGGAACGTGTCAGTGCCCCAAAACCTACTGTATCCACATATAGGTGACACCTGCAGCCATAAGGGCTATTGCAGTGGTTTAAAGTTGGGTACAGTAGGTTTTTTGTGGGTTTTGAAGGGCTCACCATACACTATAAGGGGGTAATCATGAGATGTATACCTGGGACCTTTTACGTGAAGCCCACTTCAGTGCCCCTAGGGTACCCTACTGCTCTGCTGGGATGCCTGTGTGGCAAGTCTACTAGGAAAGCTGGCCTCTCCTACATCCCAATGGCTTGATTTTGTGCGTTTTTCATTTGGACTTTTTTTTTTAATTGTCGGAAAAGATAGACATACTAAGCACAACAATATCTAGGAAATGGTCACTATTAAAGAAAAAAAGATATATGCTTTTTCTGGTTTGAAAATAGTCATTTTCACTGCTTGATTTTTGGATGATTTCAGCAAAACATCCAAAGTCAGATTTAGATGACATATCGAAAATGCTCCTTGACATCTATGGCTGTATATAGAAATTGCTGGCAAGTAGGTAAATATACATGCTACTGCTGGGTCTTTCCCACTTTGTTTAACTTATGATGGCCCAGTGGAGTTTCTGGACAAGGTATTGGAAAACTGTTCTGTGGACAATGATAGTTTCCACAGGCATCTAAATAAAAAAGTGGCACTCTTCAAACCAAACCCTGCTTTGTCTATAAACGGATGGGTAAAGCCACAAGCCTATGGGGCTTCTGAAGCTTGAAAGAGATGCTTAGATGGAGGAAAAATAAAAGCATGTTGCATGACTCTAAATAGGTTCTAGGATAGATGATAGAAGCAGTTAAGTTTTTGTTTTAATTGTGGGAGCAGTTAATTTCAAATTACCACTTAGTTCTTCCTGGCCCACGATCTGCCCAACTTGAGACAACCAGACACTGTACTTTTGTATTTGCTGCCCCATCTTTTTATAACTCTCTCCCTCTTGTGATATGCACTGAATTGTCCTTCACAAATTTTAAACATGCTATAAAAACCTGGCTTTTCCAACAGTCCTGTGGTTCAATCTAGGAAGTTCAGTGCTCACCAGCCGCTAGCTTGCCTCCCTTTTTCCTTGTTTACCCTTCCCCATCTCATTGCCCTCTTCTCCGTGCCTTCTTTTTCCCTTCCTTATTTTCCTTATTGGGTCTGTGTGCTCCTTGATTGAATATAGACTCTTTCCTATCAAGATCTGTAGTTCTTTTCCATTTCTGTTTGTTGTTTTTTTTAGTCTGCAAACCGCCTAGATATGCCAGTTAGGAAAGGCAGTATAGCAAGCCTCAATAAACATAAATACAATTTCCAGTATATGGTTTGGTATTCATTTGATAGTCATTAGCAACGTAGAATGCCGTCCAGCTTCTTGGGTCAAGCGTCCAAGCGGTGACTGTCTAGGTTCCTGAGTAAGTCTGAGGAGCTGCTATCAGTTCTGTATTCTGCATAGAATTTAAGGTGGCAGTGTGTGAAGCAAGGGGCCATATGCCCTTCTTGATTCATTTCTAATTTGCAGGAGTGTGAATTTGCTGACCCGTGAAAGTAGGTACCGCTCATATCTCTGGAAGATGTCAAGATATACCATGAAGATCAACACATGTAAAACTCCACACATATATCCAGAAATGTTTAATAATGCCTTCTGTTATATTACTATATATTACTATCTTGTATTCTATTACCATGTAACCCAAAATCCTTCTATAACACCAAATGTCTATTCTCTTCATATTTCCACTATCCACAATGTATTATAAGCCACATTGAGCCTGCAAAGAGGTGGGAAAATGTGGGGTACAAATGCAATAAATAAATACAATTAAATAAATCCCCTGTATCTAATAATTTTATGTAAATTAGATCTTCCTTTGTGTCTTGACCCTTTTCTTCTCTACCTTCTTTATTTTATCATGGTAAGCCATTTAGATACTATTTTATTTGTGGTATAGTAAATAAATTGAAGTATGAAAATATGTGTGAATTCCATGCTACTGTTACCAGGGATAAGTACTAGCTTTCTCTATGTCTATCTTAATAGCAAAATATAGACTTTTCCTCCAGGAACTTGTCCAAATCTGTTTTAAACCCAGATACCCTAAACTGTTACCACATCTTCTGGCAATGAGTCCCAGAGCTTAACTATTCATTGAGTGAAAATATATTTTCTTCTATGCATTTTAAAAGTATTGCCCAGCTATTCAGGAAACACGGGGGAGGGGGGCGGGGAAGAAAGGGAAGAGGAGAACTAATAAAAATAATATACATCCTAGCTGTGGTATCAACTTCAAGTAGGAAGGATCTGCATTTTCTACAGGGAGAAGTGTTCCAGTAACTGATGAAAAACACATGCAAATTAAGATGGTACTAGACCTGGTGTTTAAGAATGGTGAGAATGTTTCTAATGCTGTAGTGAATGATCATGTGATCACCAGGTGGCGCATTAGCAGGATGGGACCATCTGAAGGAAGCAGAAAAGCAGTGAAACAAAATTGAAAAATCGAAAAAAAAAACCCATTATTTTAAAGGCTACAAACCTTTTTTTTTCTTATGGAAGTAAATAAAAGTAAGAGGAAAAAGGTCATTTTATTTTGAAAGAAGTAGCTAAAGATATAGAAAAGTGGTTAGCCTTAATACACTACAAGAGATTGGGAGGGTCTTTTACTAAGGCACGCTCACATTTTTTTTTAATTGTGGGTGCGCTAAACGTTAGAGACACCAATGGGACTGTGGGTATATGTGCAGCTATGAATGTTGTGGAGACACCCATTTGTGGCTGCCTGCCTGACCAGCAGAGGGGGGAGAGGAGGATGGCCTGGGAATGATGATGTGTGCACCATGTTATCCACAGGCCTGAGTTTTACGAGGTCCACATCTGGTGACTTCTCTCCAGCCTTGGTAATTTACATTATTCTTTGCAATCTACAACTAAATTATTGGGAGTGTATTTAGATCAAAATTTGTTATTCAGTTCTCATATCTCAATACTGATAAAAAGTTATTTTTCTTTGATGAGAAAGTAAAGGCAAGTAAAGGTGAATAAAGAAATTCTTTGAGGTAGTACAATTTAAGTTACTAGTACATTCATTGGTATTGTTGAAATTGGACTATTGCAACCTTTTATTACTTGAAGCTCCTAAAAATCAATTACATAAATTAGAATCTGTTCAAAATACAGCAGTGCGTTTAATTTTTCATTGTAAAAACATGATCACATGTCTCATTTATGTATAGAATTGCATTGGTTTACCAATAGAGGCAAGGGTTTTATTCAAATTAACCTATATGGTTTTTTTTTTAATTCTAATAGGAGAATGTCCAAAATATATGATTTTGTATGTGGAATTCTGCTCTAATAAGAGTTGAAAAGATCTAACTATTCTTCCCCTTTTGCATTTCCTTCCTCTAAAGGAATAAAATGATTTAGTGTGTATGCACAATTATTGCCCTACCAAACCCTAGAGTTTGGAAAGATTTGGGTTTAAGATTAGATTATTTGTATAATTATATGTTATTCAGAAAACCTGTAAAGTTTACTGTAAATTTTATATGTGTTGTAATTCCTGAGGGATTGTCTCAGTTACTTAATATTCAATTTTGAACCTTTATAAACTGCTTGGAACTTGTTTTGGTACAAGCAGTCCAGAAATTTAAATAAAGTAAAGTAAGTCTCTTTTCAGCTGACTTCTATAGTCCTCCACATCTCCATTTGTGTGGTAGACCCCATTCAACTTTGCCCATGTGTCCAATCATTCCCAGGGTTGAGGGGGACCATTTTATTTATGTATTGTAATCACCTAAAAAGTTTACATTCCCACACAAGGATCAGAATGTCAGCTTCTTTGAATGTTATCCCTTTCCTGCCTCTCATGCTCAGTAGGCTATGAGGTGGGGCCCCTCACCCTCTACAGGGTCATCTGTAAAATCCACAGGGGGGTCCTCCAGTAACAGCTCCTGCTCTTCCTCCCCTGCACATGGCTCCTGGATGGTGCCTTCCCTAATCCCCTGTCCTCTGGCCTGCTGAGCACAGAGTAAACTCTAGTCTCTATTATGACCAAGAACATCTGCTGCTTACTACCTGACTGGTTGCTATTATGAGAGAATGGACATGTGAATAATAGTTCCTTTCCCTCCTCATGTATATATCCTCTATAGTTGTATATAATTTGTTTCCTTTTCCTCCCCTCCAAAATCCACCATGGCTGCAAATATGTCAATATGTAGATATGAAGCAGCTTTTTGCACATCTTCCAAAGTCACCGGCATTGTTGGTTGTGAGCAAGGAAGCATGTAGAACAGAGAGTAAAGTATAGTCTAGCCACTGCCTTTACACACACCTGCTGGTTGGTACCAGCCGGATGGCTAGTGCAAGATTACACATCTTAACTTTGAGGAGCTCTATGTAGTCTGCCAAAAGGGTGTGGAGCTGAAGAGTGAAGAGGGGCAAGTTTATCTTCATATTCTCTTTTAGCTTTCTTTATTAATACTTTGCGTCTGACTTGCCAGTGCTTATGTTGCTTCTTATTTTCTTCATTTAGATCCTTTTCATCTTTTGAAGGACAATCTTTTGGTTGTAATAGCCTCTTTTACTTCACTTTTTAACCTTGCTGGCTGTCATTTTATCTTCTTTTCACCTTTTTGCAAATACGTGGAATGCATCTGGACTGGGCTTCCAAGATGGTATTTTTGAATAACATCCACACCTGATTTACCAGCTTATAATCGAACGAGAAAAACGCCCAAGTTCCGACCTAAATCGGGAGATGGGCGTTTATCTCACAAAAACGATTAAAGCGGTATAATCGAAAGCCGATTTTGGACGTTTTCAACTGCACTCCGTCGCGGATGCGGACAAAGTTGATGGGGGCGTGTCAGAGGTGTGGCGAAGGCGGAACTGGGGCGTGGTTATCTGCCGAACAGAGATGGGCGCATTTCACAGATAATGGGACAAAAGTATGCGTTTTTAGCTAGAATTTAGGGCACTTTTCCTGGACCCTGTTTTTTCACGAATAAGGCCCCAAAAAGTGCCCTAAATGACCAGATGACCACTGGAGGGAATCGGGGATGACCTCCCCTGACTCCCCCAGTGGTCATAAACCCCCTCCCACCACAAAAAATGATGTTTCACAACTTTTTATTTTGACCCTCAAATGTCATACCCACCTCCCTGGCAGCAGTATGCAGGTCCCTGGAGCAGTTGTTAGGGGGTGCAGTGGACTTCAGGCAGGTGGACCCAGGCCCATCCCCCCCTACCTGTTACAATTGTGCTGCTTAATGCTTAGTCGTCCAACCCCCCCCCCCCGAACCCACTGTACCCACATGTAGGTGCCCCCCTTCACTCCTTAGGGCTATAGTAATGGTGTAGACTTGTGGGCAGTGGGTTTTGAGGGGGATTTGGGGGGCTCTACACACAAGGGAAGGGTGCTATGCACCTGGGAGCTCTTTTACCTTTTGTTCTGTTTTTGTAAAAGTGCCCCCTAGGGTGCCTGGTTGGTGTCCTGGCATGTTAGGGGGACCAGTGCACTACGACTCCTGGCCCCTCCCACGAACAAATGCCTTGGATTTATTCGTTTTTGAGCTGGGCGATTTCATTGTCCATTATCGCTGAAAAGCAAAAACGCCCAGCTCACAACTTGGCGAATAAAACATGGACGTCTAATTGTTTCGAAAATACGCTTGGGTCCGCCCCTTCACGGACCCGTTCTCGGAGATAAACGCCCATGGAGATAGGCGTTTCTGTTCGATTATGCCCCTCCATGTGTCCTAACCTTAGCAGTTGATCCTTTTAGTTTCTTTTTAACAATTTTCCTAATTTTATTATAGTTGCCCTTTTGAAAATAAAATGCAGCTACAGAAGATTTCCTTTGCGGGTTCATCCCAGATAGCAACTCAAAGTTGGTTATGTTATGGTCACCGTTTCCCAGGGGTCCCAACACCACCAGCTCTCGCAATATGTCCTGCATGCCACCAAGGACCAGATCCAAAATGTCCCCCTCCAATTTGATCCTCTCTATCATTGTGATACATTTTATACCCTATTAAAACAGTGTCCCATTGATTGTCCTCTCTCCACCAAGTCTCTGAGATGCCTATTATAGCTACCTTATCATTTAGTGCTATATACTTTAATTCCCCCATCTTATTTTTTTTTGGCTTCTAGCATTTGCATACAGGCACTTCAAATTGTGTTTTTTCATTTGATCTACAAGCTGCTTAAAATTTGATGGTGATAATGTGCATCTTTTGTCCTGCTCTCTCATTAAGTACATCTGGCTTACTTTCCCACATTGTTGAAACCTCTCTATTGGGATTCTCTAAATATCCTGTTTTAGTAGTATCCTTCAAGGATACTCCACACCGAACCTTGTGCTCCTGGGCGACTTTCGGCTTTTCTCCCCATTCTAGTTTAAAAGCTGCTCTATCTCCTTTTTAAAATGTAGTGCCAGCAGCTTGTTTCCATCCCAGTTAAGGTGGATCTCATCATTTTGGAACAGTCTCCCCCTTTCCCAGAATGTTGCCCACTTTCTAACAAATCTAAATTCCTCATCATTGCACTATCGTCCCAACCACACTTTGAGACTTCAGAGCTCTGCCTTCCTTTTGGGTCCTGTATGTGGAATGGGAAATATCTCTGGAAATGCTACCCTGGAGGATCTGGACCTCAATTTCTACCTAGGAGCCTAAATTTGGCTTCCAGAACTTCCCTCCCACATTTTCCTATGTCATTGGTACCCACATGTAGCAAGATAACCAGCTCATTCCCAGCACTATCTAAGATCCTGTCTAGGTGACACGTGAGGTCCGTCAACTTCGCACCAGGTTGGCAAGTGATCAGTTGATCCTCATGTCCACCAGCCACCCAACTATCTACATGCCTAATGATGAAATCACCAACTACAACAGCAAATCATACCCACATCCCTTTTTTGTCAGGGATGTGGGTATGTATGCATCTCCATGCCTATATGTTATACAGCTGGCTGGGAGATGGCTAGGGATCCTGTCATAGCCACCCATCCTTCTGGTTTTCTCTTCTGAGACCCCCAGGAAAAAAGGCAGTTTCTAGACATCAAGGTGGAAAACCTAGGTTTGGGGGCATCTATTTGTGGGAGGCCCTCACTGATGATGGTGGCTGCATATCACTCCATGACTTATGCCCATGCTTTGGTGGTACTCAGGGAAGGAATGTGTACACATAAGTGGGAGTTTTCATAGCGGGTATATAGGGCCAATATGATGTGGAGGTTTCAGAGGCCTCCAGTTTCGGCCTTGAGGGATGATTCCTAGGGCAGCATACTGACCTTTGGAACAGACAATGGTATATCCATTGAGTATAGGTTAGGGCATGAGAGAACTTTCATTTATATAAGTACATAAGCACCGCCATACTGGGAAAAGACCAAGGGTCCATCAAGCCCAGCATCCTGTCTCCGACAGCGGCCAATCTAGGCTTCAAGAATCCGACAACCCCCCCCCCCCAAAAAAAAAAAAATAATAATAATGTTCAATAAACTTTCCCCTCAGAAATCTGTCCAAACCGCCTTTAAATTCCGTAAGGCCAGCTGCTGTCACTACATTCTCTGACAACGAGTTCCAGAGTCTAACTACATGCAGAGTAAAGAAAACCTTTCTCCTATTTGTTTTTAATCTACCATATTCTAGCTTCATCTTGTGTCCCCTGGTTTTGTTGTTGTTTGAAAGTGTAAACAAATGCTTCACATCTGTCCGCTCTACTCTGCTCATTATCTTGTAGACTTCTATCATATCACCCCTCAGTCACCTTTTTTCCAAGCTGAAGAGCCCTAACCTTCTCAGCCTTTCCTCATAGGGAAGTCATTCCATTCCCTTTATCATTTTTGTCACCCTTCTCTGCACCTTTTCTAATTCCTTTATATCTTTTTTTAGATGCGGCGACCAGAATTGGACACAATGCTCGAGGTGCGGTTGCACCATGGAGCAATACAATGACATTATAACATCCTCGTGTTTGTTTTCCATCCCTTTCTTAATAATACTCAGCATTCTGTGTGCTTTCTTAGCCACCAAAGCACACTGGGCAGACGTTTTTAACGTCTTATCAACAATTACTCCCAGATCCGTTTCTAGGTCTGTAACTCTAACGCAGAACCTTGCATAACATAGCTGTAATTTGGGTTCCTCTTACCCACATGCATCACTTTGCACTTGTCAACATTGAATTTCATCTGCCACTTGCACGCCCAATCCCCCAGTCTCGCGAGGTCCTCCTGTAATCTTTCACAATCCTCCTGCGACTTGACGACCCTGAATAATTTTGTGTCATCTGCGAATTTAATTACCTCACTAGTTACTCCCATCTCTAGGTCATTTATAAATATGTTAAAAAGCAGCGGTCCCAACACAGACCCCTGCGGGACCCCACTAACTACCATTCTCCACTGAGAATACTGACCATTCAACCCTACTCTTTGCTTCCTATATTTCAACCAGCTCTTAATCCATAGTAATACCCTACCTCCGATCCCATGACTCTCCTACTACTACTATAAAACATTTCTATAGCACTACTAGACTTACGCAGCGTTGTACAAATTAACATGAAAAGACAGTCCCTGCTCAACAGAGCTTACAATCTAAATTGGACAGACGAACAGACAGCTAGAGGTGGGGAAATTGCAGTGGTAGGGGTGATAAGTGAGGGTGTTGAGTAAGAGAGTTTCCTCAGGCATCTTTCATGAGGCACTTTGTCAAACGCCTTTTGAAAATCCAGATACACAATATCCACTGACTTCCCATTGTCCACATGTTTATTCACCCCCTCAAAAAAATGCAGTAGATTGGTGAGGCAAGATTTCCCTTCACTATATCCGTGCTGACTTTAGGGGGCAAATGATGCTGTGAGGGCCTTTTGTGGTCAGTGTGTAGTCCTCTTTGAACACTGCTTTGTCAGTTATGGCTATGTACCCTGAATGCAGGGGTCATGGCTTTGATTCCCACTGTGGGTGTTTGGGGTGACTCTTTTATTTCCGCACCAAAGTGGCTGCAAAGTGCTAGGTAGGTATGTGTGATACACTGGGCACTTTTGTATTGATTGTTGGAGGATACTGACCAAAGACATTCCAACCTCCTTCTTCCTTTCCATGATATCTCATAGTTTGGGGTTTGACTGCAACATATTCTAGTAGGTATGGGGGTTGTGAGCACACTGTAATAAGGGTAGCTGCATACTCAGGCCTTGATTAGTGGCAGAGTTGTTAGAGGGGTGCTGTGTTTGTGGTACTTATGTCAGCACTTGAGGTGCTTCCTCTTGCACTGGAATAGGGTGGGGTCCTCACACCAGACATGCCTGTACTGTTGATGGAGTGACTCAAGGTCCTGGTGAATTCCTAAGTGTCTGCAAAACACAAATTGGTGGAGACAAGGTTCAGGTTATGGGTCTGCTTGGCATCATATACATTATTATTTTTGACAACATGTTGTACAATGCTCCTCACATATCACATACATTAATATTTTTGACAACATGCAATGCTCCTCACATAGCCTGTGACAGCTAGCAATAGGCAGATTGGGGGGAGGTGCTGAAGGGGGGCACAGGTACCGTGTGAGATGAGGTGGCCATGGAGACAGAGTGGCATGGTGATCTTCCTGTGGAGCATATGCACTGCTGCTGGGAGGTGGGGATGGGCAGTGGGGTAAAGCATGTGTGCCTTTGGGTGGCTCAATATACTTTAGTGAGCTGCTGTCAAGGTTCCCATCAGTATGTAGGTGTGGGCCAGGATGCAGGGAGGAGGTTGTGGGGGGGGGGGGGGGGGTCCAGATACGTGCAGTCCCTCATTTTAGCAAGTAGGGGGCCCAAATACAGCAGCCAGGTTGATATTTAGCAAAACACGCTTCGAAAGTGCCAAACCCCTTCGAGAAAAATTGCGTTGGCTCCCAATGAAAGAACGGATCATCTTCAAAATCTGCCTTTAGTCCACAAAATTATATATGGTGTAGCCCCAGGATACATGATAGACCTCATAGATCTACCAATAAGAAACAGAGTCTGGTCATCAAGATCATACTTAAACCTACACTACCTAAATTGCAAAGGACTGAAATACAAAACACCCTACAGTGGCTTCTCCTACATAAATGCACAACTATGGAATGGCCTCTCAAAAGCTGTGAAAACAATCCATGACCACCTGAACTTCAGGAAATCACTAAAAGCCAACCTCTTCAAAAAGGCCTACCCCAATGATCCTACGTAAACCTCTTCACCCAAAACACAGCATGCCTAATGATTGTACTGGACAATACACAATCTTCATCCCTTCCGACCCTTCACATATACCTCATTCGATCACTATACAACCTTATATTTGCTCTGAAATATATCAAATGGCAAATGCCTTAACGGTGCTATGTAAGCCACATTGAGCCTGCAAATAGGTGGGAAAATGTGGGATACAAATGCAACAAATACATAAATAAATAAATAAATAAATAAATAAATAAATATTCTGTATATTCTGATTTCAGCATTTTTTTTCTTTCTTATGAAAAAGCAATAACATATATTGCAACAACAAAAGGACCTTAGTGCATGTGACCCTGTCTATACATGGTGCTTGCACATGAGTAATTCTGTGATCCTGGGGGGGCAATGCTTCACATTCACCTTTCTAGGCTGCTCCTCATAGATGTTTTTTTTCGACGCGAGAACCAGTACAGCTGTTGCACGTTTTGCGTAGTATATTCTCAATTGACGGAAATGTTTATCTCCGAACTTCTAGGAAGTTTTCAGTACATGATCTTTCAAAACATTTTTTTTTGTGTGTGTGTATGTGTTTTCAAATAATGGAAAATGTTTAGTTTTTTTCATCCATTATGGACTTTTTAAACGTTTTCTAATAAACATTTATTTTGACTTCTGGATGTCATTTCGAAAATGCCCCTCCATATCTTTCTGCATTAATTTGTCTGAATGATCCTCAGATTCTGAAAAGTAAGACCCACCAAATTATCTATTTTCACAGGGTTTTTGTTTTCATTAAACATCTTCTTTTAAGTATGTTTTGCTGCTTCTCTGGGATACTAGGGCAATAATAGCATGCATCTATTTTTTATAAGTTCGCTTTTAATGCTTTCTTGTCCAAATGTACAACATTAAGCTTTTCCCAGAAGTAAAGCTTAGTTTACTCAGCATGATATATTCAGACAAGAAAGCATTAATTTGGGCATGTATGCTCATTACTGGGAACATTCAAAACCCAAAATAATTTGCTGATATTTACCAAAAAGGTTATTGGTGTAAGAAGTAATATGTACAAACTCAGCAGATGGAATGGAATAAAATAGAAGCTCCATGTGTTACATTTTCACATTTCCTTATGGATTAATGACAACCACAAAGATGTATTGAATATAACTGAATGTATGGTTACAGTACCCATTAGACATACATAAGTGAAATCCTTATGACCTCTTCAGCACCAAATACAGCAGCCATGTCATAAAGCTTTATAATTGATTAATTGTGCATAGCTTTCCTAATTCATTTTTCTCTTTATTGATCCTTATTCTGACTTGTTTGATCATCGTGCTGAAGTCTTCTAAATTTTAAACACCCAGGAAATGCATGGATAAAGATGGTTTAGTGTAGTAGTGGCTGAATGATTAAGCAGTTTTTCACTAGTTTAAAACTATGCATGTCATAAAAACTACATGTGAACTTTTAGTCACTTTAAAAAGAGGAGTACAACCTGTATGCACTTTAAGAGGACTGTTTTCTAAACTTCTGCATTTAAATTGTCTGAAAATTGCCTTCACTCAGTTCTGATAAACCTGCACATAGAGTCCCATTATATATTGTACTGTTCACATATTGAGCAAGCTGCTCTTGTCTAATAATTCTATTCCTTGAGCTTTGTCAGTTCAATAAAGTTATTTTTTGCTGACATCATTGTAAGGGAAAAGTTACATGTTATTCTACCATGAGGATGAATAGATTAGCAACCCTGAATGGAGTATCAATATAGCACGGTGATGCTAACTATTCACGGTTCCTCAACTCAAGACTCTGACACACAGAGATTTAGAAACCCATGTAGAGTGTGGCAATAGAGGGATCTGTTATTGCTGCCTGCATGTTTGACATAAAGTGAACTACTGTCATGCATAAATTATTGAGAAAACAAAAAGTGAGGAGAATGGATGAGGATACCAAAAAGTATGTATTTATTCGCATAAAAAATCAAAATTAAAAAATGACTAATTTATACATAAAATCGACCCGACACGGCCGTGTTTCGGCCCTAAGGCCTGCCTCAGGGGTCTTTGCAACCTAAGTTAAATGACAAAACAAATAAAGAATATTGTTACAAATATAACGTGAACATAAATATAATAAATAAGATGAGCGACAATCTCTAAATGTATGACATCAATGAATAAACGAACAGACAGAAAATTATCTGTAACTTATTCTGATAATATAACATTTGAATGTTAAAAGTTAATCATATATGTAAAGTATTACAAAATAAAAATTTTTTTAAAATTTTTTTTAGAATTATTAAAATTTATGAATCGAGGCACATAAATAGTGTCTTGAACAATACATCAATTTATAAGAAACAATTTATAAAAATAAACGTTTTAAAAATATAAATATATGAATGTTATGAAATTATGAAGCAACATCAATATTATTTCAGACAGTACATCAATTTGTGAAAATAGATTTATAAAAAAATCTTATCAATTTATGAAAATAACTGATATATTTGTGCACAAAAATTTGTGATTTAAAATATAAAGAATGATATGTGTATATAAAATGTAATACATTTATAATAAAAATGTGTTGATCCAAATTTTAGTGTGTTCTTTGTCTTGAAATATCACGCAAATGTGATGAATTAATTATACCAGAAAATAGTTTTTAATAAAGTGAATGAATTGTGAATTACCTCAGGAGATATACCTCAGAATGTGTACTCCAAGGGAAATATCGAAACGAAGATCTCTAAGGTCTGTGTGTGTATAAGAATAAAAGTGATATAAAAAAAGGATTAATGAAAATGCAGTGAGAACCAAATGCTTATATAAACTAAAGCATGTAAGATGATATTGTGAAAAGGTATATGTTATAATGACACATGTCTGAAAAGGCATAAAGGAACATGAATGTAAGACACCATGAATATAGAACGAGTCATAAAAAATGGAGGTGCTGAAAGCTAAATTAAGAAACATTAAATGAGTGATAATTATAGATTCTATATTGAAAACAAAATATAAGGAAGTAACTGTGTGCAAAGAAGAATTTTTATGTATAGATATGCTGATATTATAATAAACACTTATGTGGAGGCTGAACAAGCTTACCTCCTCTCTTCTAAAAAATATATATAAAATGTGCTAAAAAGCACAACGAACTTGTAATACTGCAAGGGAGACAAAACAGTGTTAGCGCTACGTGGAAGAAACATGTGCTAATAATAAAATGATTTTTTTTAGGTGAAACAACATGGTAATGAAATGTTTTAAAAACATAATATAATGAGCGCGAAAATTTCTGCTCTGACATTTGTAGAATCGCATTGCTAATGTGGTGTATATACAAGTATGTATATTAAAGACACTAGGTTTTCTATTGTGGCATTTATCAAAACGGTACTACTGTGTTGTTTAAATTTAAATCACATAAACCTCTGTACCGGACTATCGGGAGTCTATGGTATAAGTAGTCTTATACGGTAATCTTTTTGAATAGAAATCTTTTTAAATACATTTATTTATTGAATGCTGAAATATATCTTTCTACGATTATATATAATGTGAATACCGCAAGAGTTTTATCTATTTTGAAATATTTAAGAGTGACAAAGGTTTATAGACCAAATCGAGAAATTATATACGTGATAATATAATATCAAAAAAGATGGGGAAAAGATTCTAAATCATAGTGCTTACCTTCTCTCCAAAGAGATGTCTGCGATTGTAAAATATGTTGAAAAATGGCAGTTTTGTTAACGTCTCTTAAATAGAAGAAATTGAAGGAAATGACGTTTTTCAAAAAATAGCGGGAAAAAGAAACGTATAGTTTTCAATTAGAAACAACAGCTGAAATGATGAAATGAAGTGAATCTGAAATAAACTTAATAGCGCTCATTGTGTGGACAATGGAATGATATAATTAGGTCATAAACCAATGAGGTGACCATGATTGGAAATAGAGTGAATGCTATCATAATGGAAAACCTGAACGATGATTGGTACACTCATTAAATAATTATTGGTGAACGTGATAAATGCGTGGTGTAAAGTGGAGTGAAGTGTCAACATTAACTAATTATAAAATAGTTATTAAAATGGTTAAGTGAACGGTCTTGAATCTATATGTCTTAGTTAATGAAACAAATACTACTTAAATTTGAAATGCTGTGTGTGAAAAGAATAAACGTTGAATTGGATGTGTTATAAACAGATAAGCATGTGCAATTAAAGAGGAAGACGAATCTAAACCAAAGCTAATGAATATGATTTAAGTTAAAAGTAATTGAAACTAAAATACGGCCGTGTCGGGTCGATTTTATGTATAAATTAGTCATTTTTTAATTTTGATTTTTTATGCGAATAAATACATACTTTTTGGTATCCTCATCCATTCTCCTCACTTTTTGTTTTCTCATCTCACGGTTTCGTGAGGCTGTTTACCTCCTCTTTGTTTTTTGCTTTATTACTTCGGAGGCTCACATATGGCCTTTGAACAGTGGGACAATGTTCTCAGCATTAGCGATGAACGCTTACAAAGATTGTTACAAGAGCCGCCTGTATTTTCAGATAACGAACAGATTATAGAATCCCTTGAAGACTCTTGGTTCAATCTGATGAACACAAGGAAAAATATTATAAGAAATGAAATGCATTACATGACTCTTATTGATTATTGTAGAAACAAACGGATCCCACGAGGCCTAAGGATCACCAAAGCACCCACCATGTTTACAGATGATCAGGATTTCTTAGACCAATGGTGTGCAATTTTGAACAAATGTTCATTAGACCTAATGATATTATTGGCAGAAACTTCCAAAAAAAGAAGCGATAATCTAAAAACAAAATATAATGGATCAATTGGTATATTAAAAAAAACAGACAGTAATTTTGAACAGACACATGAAGATTTTAATAAACGCATGGATTCTTTTAGATTAGAAATTAAACAAATTAAAAAAGATAAATTTAAACGCGACGAGAGAGACTACCGCATGGGTAATGTATACCCGTGGGGTAAAGCAAGAGATAGAAAGAAATCCTTCAGACGCCCCATTCCCTCATCACGCACACGCAACACTAGCCGTCCCTTTCCTCCTTTGTACAACGCTAGACCACATAATTCTACAACACAACCATTGAACTATACCACTGAGTTGCGCAGTAGGAAGCGCATTAGGAGTGACTCCGATGAGTTTTTCACTTCACCTCCCAGCAGTCCCGCGATAAACCATGAAGGTAACGATAGAACCTCTTTTTTAGATCGTATATGGGCGAGAGACAAAAGGAAGTTAGACCAAGATTCATTCCAACAAAGGGACCAATATTCACAAAGACAATACCCCCCCATACGAGGGAGAGGCAGGGGCAGAGGCAGAGCCAGAGGTTGGAACACAATGAGATAGTGGCCCAAGAATTGCCTATCTTTAATCTTTCAAATTTCATGTTTGATAATAATCATATCTCTGTATTACAAAAGGGTTTGTCCTTCGTACCATCTGCACAATACGATGCGTTTCAGACCAGGATTGATTTACATAAATTCACAAGGAAATTGCAAACAACATTATTCTTTTCAGAAAGTGCCACAACATATACAGAAAATTCAGTTGTCAAAAAGAAATCCAAATGGTATCCACCAGGCAACATGGATCCACAAATACAAGCTTTTCAAAAGTGTGTCCTGGCTAGAAAAAACTAAATTTCCTAGATATCACAACCTTACAAAAGCAGAAAAGACAGCAATGAGAGAATTATCTAACAATCACGAAATAGTAATAAAACCTGCAGATAAGGGAGGAGGCATAGTGGTACAAAATAGAGATGACTATATAGCAGAAATTCATGGACAGATATATAATTTAGAATATTATCTGCCTTTAAATTCGGATCCCACTGAAGATTTACAGAAAGACATTAAAGAAATAGTTCAGTTTGCTCATACAGCAGGATATATCACCCAAAAAGAAAAAGATTTTTTGTTAGTAGAAAATCCAACAATTCCCACCATCTACACATTACCAAAGATACATAAAAATTTGGTTAAACCTCCAGGCAGACCAATAATATCCGCAAATGGATCTCTACTTGAACCCTTGTCCATTTTCGTTGACTATTTTTTAAGACCCTTTGTACCAAAAATAGCATCGTATGTTCGTGATTCCACCCATATGATCAATTTGCTAGACAATTTTGATGGAGATCTTACAGACACAATTCTAGTCACTTTAGACATAGAATCTTTGTACACTAATATCCCGCAATTGGAGGCATTAGCTGTAATAGATCGTACATTGAAAGGTAGAACAGATGTTTGTCGCATTCCAAATAGACTCATTCTCACTTTGGCTACCATAGCCCTTACAAAAAATTTCTTTGCATTTCAAGGCACTTTTTTCCAACAAATCAAAGGCACCGCAATGGGCGCTTCCATGGCTCCAGATTTAGCCAATCTTTATGTGGCATATTTTGAAGAAATTTTTCTCACCGAACATCCTTTTACAAATGAAGTCAGACTCTACAAACGATACATAGATGACATTTTCATTATATGGAAAGGATCATCAGAACGCCTAGAGGAATTTCACATATGGTTGAATTCCAGAAATCCAAACTTAAAATTTCAAATGCATTACGATTCAGCTACAATTCCTTTTTTAGACATTCAGATCCAAAAATCCACTCATTCAATTACCACTACTATGTATCGTAAACCTACAGACAAGAATGCATATCTACATTACCAAAGTTTGCATCAGAACACTTTAAAGCAACATCTTCCTTATTCGCAGTTCCTCAGATTGAGAAGAATTTGCACAGATCTCGGTGACTTCAAAGCAAAGGCACAAACTATGCGCAAAAGATTTTTGGACAGAGGATATCCAGAAACAACTATTAAAAAAGGATACCATAAAGCACTTTTTGCAGAACGTGAGATTTTGCTACAACCAGCAGAGACCAAACTACCCCCTGACCTTGTCTGCGTTCTCAAATTTTCACATTTATCACACCATATCAAAAAAACCATCAAAAAGTTTTGGCCCATTTTGGAGATACATCATTGTTTTAGAGAGAAAAACATTGTGTTTGCACAAAGCAGAAACAAAAACTTAAGAGAAATTCTCGTACCTTCTACATTACCCGAAATATCTACAAATCAAATTGGACCTAGAGGCCATTCTCCATGTGGTACTTGCTCTGTGTGCAAACACTCATTGAATATCACACATTATGAGGACCTTCAGACGGGGAGACAATACGCTTTAAATCATCAATCAAACTGCAATTCTGACAATGCCATTTATGCCATCATCTGTCCTTGTAAGAAGATCTATATTGGGAAAACCAAGCGACAGGTGAAAATACGCATAATAGAACACAGAAGCTGTATCAAACGCCAAATAGCATCAGCACCTCTGGTTGAACATTGGATTTTACATAATCACTCCATAGAAGATCTACAATTTTTTGTTCTCAGGAAATTTATTCCTAAATGGCGTAAAGGTGATCTAGACCTAATTCTTCTTAGAGAAGAGCAAAGACTCATTTTTCTGTTTAACAGTTTACACCCTAATGGACTCAATGCAGAAATCGATTATAATGTATTTCTGTAAACACGTATTGTAATTATATGTAACTGTGATAGGTGTTCTATTATGCTACAATTGTCATCAGAGATTCCCATACATACAGGCAGACTTTACACACATTTATCCATTATTTATTTTTCATATTTAACTTTATTTCAATATTTACACATAATATTCCTTTCTTATCAGCTCTCTTTATATTTTCTTATACAATGTTCTTCACACAACATTCCATTTTTTACATACAGTTCACATTCATACACATTCTCTTTCATCTCACCCTGTCACTCTACATCTTTGCACATTCAGATAGACGTAGTTTTCTCACCGTTTTTTCATTTTTTCATTTTCACACTTTATTGCACATTATTTCATTTTTTTAGAGGCTCATATCTTTAGGGATTTATCTTTCACACATAATCATACACAGGTATCTTCATTTTTCACAGACTTGTACATATAATTTAAAAATCTTATCCTTTTCAGTTCACTTTCCTATTTTTCAATTATTCAAATTATTCTCAAATCGAATTATACTAACTAGGCACGCTAAACATTTTTCTGCAACATATTATTTCGAATCCAAGAAGTATCTCTTTATCATTTTTTATACAAATATAGATGTTCTTTCAGTTTATCATTTAACAGCTAGATGACGTCATACTAACTAGGTATGCTTAGCACTTTTCTGCAACATATTACTTCGAATCTAAGAAGTATCTTTTTATCATTTGCATACAAATATTTAATCTGTTTCAGTTTATCACTTAACAGCTAGATGACGTTTTATATCATCCATTCATCACGTTCTACAATAATCATTAATTGTGCGTTACAATTATTTCTCATTCTTCTATCATGATAGCATTCATTTAACTTTCAAAAACGTTCACTTCATCAGTTCATTCGCCACACACAAAATTGCAATAACACATTTGTTAATCGCAATCACTTTCTCCAGTTCGTGTATTATAATAGCACATTTCATTGTTCACAGACAAATTCGATTAAGCCATTCTTTGTCCGATTTCTTCAGACTTCACGCTAACATGTCCACAATTCCGTGCAAATAGCGCTTTCAAAAATTCTCTTCACCACTTTTTATTTTTTATTCTTTATTCGCAATGATTGCTTTTTTACATAATTCTTTCAAAAAATTCAGCTTCATCTAGCGCCAAACTATTTTAGTTTCAATTACTTTTAACTTAAATCATATTCATTAGCTTTGGTTTAGATTCGTCTTCCTCTTTAATTGCACATGCTTATCTGTTTATAACACATCCAATTCAACGTTTATTCTTTTCACACACAGCATTTCAAATTTAAGTAGTATTTGTTTCATTAACTAAGACATATAGATTCAAGACCGTTCACTTAACCATTTTAATAATTATTTTATAATTAGTTAATGTTGACACTTCACTCCACTTTACACCACGCATTTATCACGTTCACCAATAATTATTTAATGAGTGTACCAATCATCGTTCAGGTTTTCCATTATGATAGCATTCACTCTATTTCCAATCATGGTCACCTCATTGGTTTATGACCTAATTATATCATTCCATTGTCCACACAATGAGCGCTATTAAGTTTATTTCAGATTCACTTCATTTCATCATTTCAGCTGTTGTTTCTAATTGAAAACTATACGTTTCTTTTTCCCGCTATTTTTTGAAAAACGTCATTTCCTTCAATTTCTTCTATTTAAGAGACGTTAACAAAACTGCCATTTTTCAACATATTTTACAATCGCAGACATCTCTTTGGAGAGAAGGTAAGCACTATGATTTAGAATCTTTTCCCCGTCTTTTTTGATATTATATTATCAAGTATATAATTTCTCGATTTGGTCTATAAACCTTTGTCACTCTTAAATATTTCAAAATAGATAAAACTCTTGCGGTATTCACATTATATATAATCGTAGAAAGATATATTTCAGCATTCAATAAATAAATGTATTTAAAAAGATTTCTATTCAAAAAGATTACCGTATAAGACTACTTATACCATAGACTCCCGATAGTCCGGTACAGAGGTTTATGTGATTTAAATTTAAACAACACAGTAGTACCGTTTTGATAAATGCCACAATAGAAAACCTAGTGTCTTTAATATACATACTTGTATATACACCACATTAGCAATGCGATTCTACAAATGTCAGAGCAGAAATTTTCGCGCTCATTATATTATGTTTTTAAAACATTTCATTACCATGTTGTTTCACCTAAAAAAAATCATTTTATTATTAGCACATGTTTCTTCCACGTAGCGCTAACACTGTTTTGTCTCCCTTGCAGTATTACAAGTTCGTTGTGCTTTTTAGCACATTTTATATATATTTTTTAGAAGAGAGGAGGTAAGCTTGTTCAGCCTCCACATAAGTGTTTATTATAATATCAGCATATCTATACATAAAAATTCTTCTTTGCACACAGTTACTTCCTTATATTTTGTTTTCAATATAGAATCTATAATTATCACTCATTTAATGTTTCTTAATTTAGCTTTCAGCACCTCCATTTTTTATGACTCGTTCTATATTCATGGTGTCTTACATTCATGTTCCTTTATGCCTTTTCAGACATGTGTCATTATAACATATACCTTTTCACAATATCATCTTACATGCTTTAGTTTATATAAGCATTTGGTTCTCACTGCATTTTCATTAATCCTTTTTTTATATCACTTTTATTCTTATACACACACAGACCTTAGAGATCTTCGTTTCGATATTTCCCTTGGAGTACACATTCTGAGGTATATCTCCTGAGGTAATTCACAATTCATTCACTTTATTAAAAACTATTTTCTGGTATAATTAATTCATCACATTTGCGTGATATTTCAAGACAAAGAACACACTAAAATTTGGATCAACACATTTTTATTATAAATGTATTACATTTTATATACACATATCATTCTTTATATTTTAAATCACAAATTTTTGTGCACAAATATATCAGTTATTTTCATAAATTGATAAGATTTTTTTATAAATCTATTTTCACAAATTGATGTACTGTCTGAAATAATATTGATGTTGCTTCATAATTTCATAACATTCATATATTTATATTTTTAAAACATTTATTTTTATAAATTGTTTCTTATAAATTGATGTATTGTTCAAGACACTATTTATGTGCCTCGATTCATAAATTTTAATAATTCTAAAAAAATTTGTAAAAAATTTTTTATTTTGTAATACTTTACATATATGATTAACTTTTAACATTCAAATGTTATATTATCAGAATAAGTTACAGATAATTTTCTGTCTATTCGTTTATTCATTGATGTCATACATTTAGAGATTGTCGCTCATCTTATTTATTATATTTATGTTCACGTTATATTTGTAACAATATTCTTTATTTGTTTTGTCATTTAACTTAGGTTGCAAAGACCCCTGAGGCAGGCCTTAGGGCCGAAACACGGCCGTGTCGGGTCGATTTTATGTATAAATTAGTCATTTTTTTAATTTTGATTTTTTATGCGAATAAATACATACTTTTTGGTATCCTCATCCATTCTCCTCACTTTTTGTTTTCTCATCTCACGGTTTCGTGAGGCTGTTTACCTCCTCTTTGTTTTATGCATAAATTATTACCAGATTATAGAGACTGATTGTGCAGAGTATTACTGTGAACTTTTATAATACACTTAATTTGATTTTTTATGTTCGATGGTGATGTTCTGCAGGCTGGCCGCTGATTTGGCACTTAACTGGGCAGGAATATCAGCATAAACTGGCCATTTACAAGAGGGCATTCCAAGTATAGAGTCAGGAAGAAAATGGCAGCTGTATGGGTGCTGGCAATATTAAGAACCAGTGTGGGTCAGGCACAGTGGGAAATGGACTATGGCTTTCCGAGAACAAATGAAGACAACTTCAAAATTGCAAAATGAGCGTTTATCGATGACCGAAGATGCGACTAATTACTGTGTTTCATCCGAGAAGACTTGCCTCAAGAGTTTCAACATTGCATCTGTTGACAAAATTGCACCGGGGGGGGGGGGGGGATCATGCTGCACCCTGGGGGGACGGACGCCACTGCACCCGGGGGGGGGGGGGGGGGTGCGCAGCGGCGATCCACCCCGGGTGGCAGCCGACCTAGGATCGCCACTGTCCTCTGCTAAAATTTTTCCTATAATGTCCTCCTTCCTTTTGAACAGCAGCTGCTATAACCTCCTATTCTTAGCAGAATATACAGTTGCTAATTACTTTCAGCTATGCATGGTGCTGACTGTCTAAGTCTTTTTCAGCTCAGTTATTTTGAGCTAAACAGGTCCAGCACCTTCTGGGAAATACTACTACTAATCATTTCTATAGCAGTACTAGACTTACGCAGCACTGTACACATTATATGCAGTTACTAGCCGTTAAGCCAGTTAAAATGGGCGAAATTTCCAGCTACCCTCCTCACCGCCGCTCCCTCCCCCTCTGTGCCGGGCCCCCTGCACTGACCTGACAGCGCCTCTCACCTCCGTGTGAAAGTGCTGCAGGCAGCAGCAGATCGCTCTGCTGCTGCTTGCAGCGCTTCCACACTGAGGTGAGAGGCGCTGTCAGGTCAGTGCAGGGGGCCCGATATGGAGGGGGCGGGAGCAGTGGCGGGGATGGGGGTGGAGGGTGGAGGTTGGTGTGTGCGATGTTCGTTTCCAGGTGGCAGCGTCTGACAGTCTGACTCCGTTTCCCTCTCTGTTTCGCCCTCTGACGTCATCACGTCTTGAAGCGAGGGCGGGTAAGAGAGAGAGAAGTACTGCGCATTTGCAGGTGAGTCGGTCACTTGCCATTTTTATGTTTGATTTTCTTTGTCTCTAGAGGGCTCACAATTTAAGTTTATGTACCTGGGGCAATGGAGGGTTAAGTGACTTGCTCAAGTTTACAAGGAGCTGCAGTGGCAATTGAACCAAGGTTGCCAGGATCAAAGCCTGCTGTACTACCATTAGACCAATGCGTCCAACTCCTAGATTTCCTGACAAGCAGAGCCTGCTTGCTTGTCCCACCTTGTCACACTACCTTTATGTGATCTGCATGTAAGTGTTCCCAGGGGTACCGTTTCGGTGGGGCAGAAACAGAATTGCAATGTCCACACATAGGAAACAATTTTATAATAGGGCACCAACGTTTAGACACCATATTTGCATGAGCATTGAAGCTATTCTTTAGGAAACAATTGAATAAGTAAATGTTCTTAGAATACTAGCGTAAAATGACATTAGTACAACTAAATGTAGGCACGCACATTTAAACTAGGTCTATGTCTGGTGTATATGTTAGCACCTAAATGCAACATTTAAGCTCATAAGTTACACTATTCTGTACATTACCTTCCAGATTCTATATAACGCGCCTAGAGATCCGTACCAAATTCTAGGCATTTTCTATAATAACGTACATAATTTAATTGGCTTAACAAGCTAATCAACATTGATAGTAGCTCTTAACAAGTAATAATGAGAACTAATTGGAAATAAATAGAATTTACGCACACAACTCACTGAGCGCAGTTTGTAATGCAGTGCACCTAAATTCTAACGTACGCAGGCAAAAACAGGTTGGTTGTGGGCGGGGAAATGGGCATTTCGTGGGTATTCCAAAATGTATGCATGTAGTTATAGAATTTGGCCCAGTGCGCCTAAATCTATGTGGCAGAATTTGCACCATGTTTTTGTTGGTGTAAATGGAGGTGTGTAGTTGTAGGCGCTGAGATATTAACTAAGTGTATTCTATATACCGCGTCTAAATCTATGCGCCGCTTATAGAATATGCTTAGCTGGCATTGATTTCAATATTGATTTTTTTAGGCATCAGACATAGAATTTCCCCCTACATGTGTAAATGTAAGCCACATCCATGCCCCTCCCACTGAACACCCCTTATCTCCACCCCCAATACCCCACTGCACTCACATTTTCTCTGACTCCTTATCATTTTCAGCAATGGAGCGGCTCAGGTCACTCTCTCTTCCCCTCCCCTACTGAGTTCCCCTGGCAAGGAGGAAGTAAATCGCGGCACAGCAGGTCATTTCCTCCTTCTGTGCCAGCTTAGACCCAACTGTTTATGTGAACTGTGGGATCAGGGTTCACATAAACAGTCTGGCCTAAGCTGACACAGGAGGAGGAACTGACCCACTGCGCCGCGGTTAACTTCCTATGCTTCTTGTCACGTGAACTTAGTGCTGGAGGAGAAGAGAGAGTGAGCTGAGATGCTGCTGGTTTTGCAGCTTGAATGGAGCTGCTTGTTGTCTTGTGGTGGTCCAGCAAAACCCAGGTGCCAGGCCTGATTTTTCAGTCAACCATTTTAGTAGTAACTCTCTGGAATGATTCCATCCTATTTATATCTTCTTGGAGGTACAATCTCCAGAATTGAACACAGTACTCTAAAAGTGTTATACAGATGCATTATCATTTCCTTTTTCTTGTTGACCATTCCGCTCTCTATGCATCCAGGCATCCTTCAAGCTTTTGCCATTGTCTTTTCTACCTGTTTGGCCTCCTTAAGATCATCCTTATGTTCTGCTTTTCTTTCATGCAAAGAAGTACTTCATTCCCTATACTGTACCGTTGCCACAGGTTTTTGCAACTCAAGTGCATGTCCCTGAATTATTTTACCATTGAATCTTTGCTGTCAAATAATGCAATCTTTTTTCAAAGTCCCTCTTTCCCTAATCAGCACTTTGCATTTGGCTTGACATTTCTTACACTGTTTCTTATTATTTTTGGTTGGTTCCTTCTTCCATTTTCTGAAGGATTTTCTTTTAGCTTTAATAGCTTCCTTCACCTCAATTTTTAACCATGCCGGCTATCGTTTGGTCTTTCTTCCTCCTTTTTTTTAATACAAGGAATATATTTGGTCTGGGCTTCCAAGATGTTATTTGTGGACAGCATCCATGCTTGCTGTAAATTTTTGACATTCACAGCTGCTCTTCTAAGTTTTCTTTTTACCATTCTCATTTTATCATAGTCTCCTTTTTGAAAGTAAAATGCTAATGTATTGGATTTCCTGTGTGTATATAATTCAAAGCCGATATCAAATCTGATCATATTATGATCACTGTTATCAATCGGCCCCAGCACCATTACCTCCTGCACCAGATCATGCATTCCAATAAGGACTAGGTCTAGAATTTTTCCTTCTCTTGTCAGCTCCTGAACCAGCTGCTCCATAAAGCAGTCCTTGATTTTGTCAAATAATTTTACCCCTCTAGCATGCCCTGATGTTACATTTACCCAGTCAATCTTGAGGTAATTGAAAAAAACCATTATTATTGTGTTGCCCAATTTGTTAGCCTCCCTAATTTCTGATAATGTTTATACATCCATCTGTTCACCCTGGCCAGGTGGGCGATAGTATACTGTGACTATCACTATCCTTTTCCCCGTTACACATTGTATTTCAGTCCATAGGAATTGTAAGATATATTTTGTTTCCTACAAAATTTTCAATCTCTGATTCAATGCCCTCTTTAGCATACAATGCTACCCCTCCACCAATTCAATCCACCCTATCACTACGATATAATTTGTACCCTGGTATGACAGTGTCCCACTGGTTATCCTCCTTCCACCAGGTCTCAGGGATGCCTATTATATCTAATTTTTCATTTAGTGCAATATATTATAACTCTCCCATCTTATTTCTTATGCTTCTGGCATTCACATATAGACATTTCATACTATGTTGTTCTTGTTTACATCTTGTTCAGTAGTTGACAGTTTTAATTTGCAATCTTTTGTCTGATTTTTATTTAAGCACACCTGAACTACACACAAATTGGGTGCACTTCGAAGTTTGTGCATGCAGTTTTGAGCTCCATATATAGACTTAAAGTATATGTGTGTACCTCAGTGACACGTCCTCTCAAATGTACTTGCTAAGTGATTTTGTCACATATATAATAGAATATTGCCTTGCACGTAATGCCAATTTGTGGGGCCAATCATGCATATAAGTGCTACTATTCTATAACTTATGCACCCAGTAGGCACCTGTTTTAATGAGGTAATTTATAGAATTGTCCTTAAAATATGTTCAAATCCTAGTGTCACATCAGTGACAGCTAAACAAAATTTCTCTGTTGCTAGACACTTGTGAAGTCATACAATATCTTGGAAACAAGACACTCAGAAGCTTCCTAAACTATAGCAGCACCAACTTCAAGAACTAAAACTGTACTAACCTTTCTTATGAAAAGTTGGCAAATACTATAGAACAGCAGTACACCTCTAGGTGGAAAAGGAAGAAGTCTGCTACAGATTCCTACATGCTAACCTACACGTTAACAGGATCTCTCATCTCAGTAACACATGGAAAACACACACACCATGACCTAGTAATTGTGGCATTTAATAGTATTACAGAATTGGTTTCTCTTTCCTATTTTTGATTGATTGGTGTTCCTTTCCAACCTTTAATTTTAGATTGTAAACCGCTTTCACTTACTTGTTTAGTAAAGGCACTATAGCAGGTTTTTAATTAAAAAACCCATAAACTACTGAGCAGCACTTTGTGAATAAGGACAAAATATATCTAAGGATAAGGACAAATGTACCTAGGGGGTCCTCGAGGGTGCTCAGCTTTCCATTTGCCTCAGAATCTGATTGGATGCAGCATCACATTTCTGTGGAACATTTGGTACCTCTGCAAATGATACTATAAAATTATGCATATGGAATGCAAGAATTGTTGCTATGCACAAGTAATGAGAAGAGGTAGAGAATCCTTCAAACAGAATCAGTTAGCAGTAGTAACTCAGCACAAGAAAATATAATTAGTGTCTACCACCAGGTGCCAATTTTTAAATAATATATCATTAGAAAAGATTATAATCACCATCACTATCCTTTTAATAGTTAGAATACTTGAATGCTCCATGAGAGAAAACAAGGTAAACACTTCCATTTCCCTTTTCACTTCAGTTGTGAAAGAAATCAATTAGTATTTATGAGCTAATAACTTCCTTCCAGCCCATGGAACACCTAAGCATTACAGCTGTGAAATAAATCTACTTTTTTTTGTGGATATTCTTCTGAAGTTGAGAAGGAATCTTTATTCCTTCAGGAAGCAAGGACAATTTATTTTTGGCATTCTTCTTTAATGGGTAGTAGTAGTAGGATGTAAATTCTTCAGTTGGAATATAGCTGCTCTCAATGCTCCTAATATACATTACCTATAGAGATAATAACAGGTGTGTGTGGGGGGGGGGGGGGGGGGGGGAGGGTTTGACAGAGAAATTGGGGTAAATGAGTGCTGAAAAAATGGAGGAAAAGAAATATACATTTAGTTGATTTCCAGTTTTTTCAATTTCTTTGAACTCTTTATCATAGCAAGACCTTTATATTAATAAGCTATGATGATATAGTAATACATGTAATACATGCAGACTGTGTTCTTTGCATTTTCATGCATTGGCAATGATTGGCACAAAAACATATGATTAAAAGGAAATGAGATGCAAAGTATGCAAATGACTCCCTTAAATATTTATGCAAGCAAAAATAATGTGAGTTTAATCAGAACTCTTTGTGCTGAACACTTATACCTAGAGACCTGCAAGAACATTTTAAAAGGAAAATTCTTCACAGAGATTCACTTTGAACATTCAGAGCTGTCTGTGACTGGGCTTTACACCTGCTTTACAACAGGTGGAAAGTCAGCATCACAAGCAATTCAGCAAGGGTTTCAAAGTGAATTCCTTTATATTGTCTGCTAATTCACCCTCCTCCCATCCTGGACTCAGCCTTTTGCAGCACAGGTAAAAGTAGTCACACTGTCAAATAGGATTGGTATTTTATAATTTGTGCAGAGGAGGGCCAAATTTCAGCCTCTAATATCAACTGGGTAAAATATTTTGAAAATTGTCTTCTTAAAACTATACTCTTTGAGCACATGTATTGGGTTTGGAGGCAAAATTTGTATGTTATCTTGGAGTTACTCATTTAAATGAATATTATCTTTCAGCAAGCCTTTCTGTGGAATTCAGTAATTACGCAGGGGCCGATATTCAGATCACGGGAGGCAACCTGGCTAACTCCTGTGGTCATTGGGAAACCTGGAAATTCAATATTGGGCTGTATCTGGTGACTGAGATTGAATTTCTGTTTTGTATTGTTTGTTTTTTTTTTTTGGCCACTACGAACATAGCTGGTTAATCAGATGTTCATCGGCTGACCTGCTAAATTATAGCAGCCAAAGACAGACCTGCTATTTACACAAGCTATCTCATGCTGAATATTAGCACTAAGCTGGTTTAAGGCTATTTATACAAACAACAGACTGTTATCCTTATTTATAGCAGGTATCCACTAGTATCTATCCAAAATTTCACATGGAGGAAACAGCCTCAGCAAACCCAGACCATATTTTTATTCAGTCTATCAAGAGTTTAGTTGTAATCACAGGCATAAAAAACCTCAAGCGAGTTTACTTTATTTCATTTTTATCTTTTCATATTTTAAATTTAAAAAGCACTTAGCTTCTATAAGCAATGCCCATCTTCACAGCAGCATAATACATGCAGAATCTGCCACCTACGATGGCCAGCATTTCAAAAAACTGTGTCAGGGATTAGCGAGATCTAGTGCTGAATACCTTAAAAAACCCCAATGTGGATTAAAATCATAAATGAAAACCAAATGCACTTAGATGTCAGTACATACTTTTTTTTTAACTTGCTCAGCACTACTTAGCTGCTTCATCGGGGCTAAAATCTCAAAGATAGCATCCCCGCTTTTCAAACAAATGCCAACAGAGAACCCACCAATCATAGACTAAGGCATGGTTATAGCTCCTCATTAATAGAAATGATGCCAAGAGCCATTCCTGCCTGATTAAACAAGATGAATATTGGGGGGGGGGGGGGGGCAGTCTTTAGATAAGTTGGCCTCTCTTAAACAACATTATCATGTAAGAAAACAAAGAAATTCCTAGCATCATCAGGGTTTGCACCTCCTTAAGAAAAAAGTTCACAGAACTGAACACCTTTAGAAGAAATCAGAAATTTTGCCAGATTTATCAGGTGGCTTCTGTGCAAGCTGGGAAAAAAATTGTATATTTTCCAGAGGATTACTACTAGCCATTGCCTTATTAATGAACTTTTCTTTATTGCCTGAGAACTGTAGTGGAGCAGCTACATCAGTACATAAGTATTGCCATACTGGGAAAGACCAAAGGTCCATGAAGCCCAGCATCCTGTTTCCAACAGTGGCCAATCCAGGTCACAAGTATCTGGCAACATTCCAAAAAAAGTACAATACATTTTATGCTGCTTATCCCATAAATATTTCCACAAGTCCAATTTAATAATGGTCTATGGACGTTTCCTTTAGGAAGCCGTCCAAACCTTTTTTAAAACTCCGCTAAGACAACCGCCTTTACCACATTTTCTGGCAACAAATTCCAGAGTTGAATTACACATTGAGTGAAGAAATATTTTCTCCAATTCGTTTTAAATTTACTACTTTGTAGCTTCATCGCATGCCCCCTAGTCCTAGTATTTTTGGAAAGCGTAAACAGACACTTCATGTCTTCCCATTCCACTCCACTCATTATTTTATAGACCTCTATCATATCTCCCCTCAGCCATCTTTTCTCCAATCTGAACAGCCCCAGCCACTTTAGCCTTTCCTCATAAGGAAGTCATCCCATATGATGGGGAGCTACAGCATACAGTGCCTCCTAGAGTACACTGTATGAGGAGAGACGGAAGATTGTGTAATGGTATGCACTCTGGAATTAATTATTTATTTACTTATTGCATCCCTTTAGTCATGGGAGTCTAAGTTCTACAGCTCCTAAATAATATGGACAGCATCTAAGAATTTATATGCAAATGCGAGGTAGCTCAGTAAGAGGAGATAAAAAGATGTTCTTATCAGAAAATTAGTCAGAGTGAATACACACATTCCCTAATTTAGGCCCTGAAGTCAGGCTGACATACAACCTGGATGTAGATGAGGGTAGCTAATGATGGGCAATTCTTTATGTTCCATGCTGAAGAGATGAGCAGAGGAGTTCACGAGTTGAGATGTAGGTGCAGGTTACGGCCCAGGATCTGAAAATGGAAACAGAAAACTTCTGGTCTCCGGAGAGGCCTTTTTGGTGTTGGTAGCAGCCCTATCTCAGGAGATAAAGCACTTCACTATGTTCTGGACATTCTAACCTCAGAAACCACAAGAATGTCCGTTTTACATCATTGAAAAGATGCAGTTCTTGAAATTCAGGAAAGTCCCCAGACCCAGGCAACAGAGGTCCTTATCTCTGCACAAGAAGTTCAGGGCAAAATGGTTGTGCAATCAGCTAGGTAGGCCAGAAACAGTTTTCTTGCTGATGAGCAAATTCAGGCTAAAGTTCATCCTGCATTAGGATACTGACTTGCAGGAGGTTGTGAATCCGAGCTCCATATTGTAACTATATAGGCAAGGGCCTAGAGAACTATCAACCCAGTCATGCAGTTCTGTGAGGAGGTGAGTGGTATAGCAGCAGGTGCTCCTAAGGACACTCCCTCACTAGTGTTGAAGTTAAACCACATTACGGCAGGTGGCACTATTATGCTGAGTCAGAGGGGTGGGGCTCAGGCAAGGAGGTGGTTAAATGCCCAGGAGTAGAACAGTTCAGAGAGGCCCCATGGGAGGAGATCTCCAGGGGAAGAGGTCCAAAGTGAAAGGGTCTCCAGGAGAGAAGCACCAAGGGAAGGAGTTCTACTAAAGTGGTGGCTGGGCTGCAGTACTTGTGGGGGAATCCCAGAGAAGTAAGGAGTGGCTCTATCTCAGAAGGTTATACCCTAGGGACAGAAGACTGCAAAGGTAAAAGAGGGCCTGAATGTCCTAATTGAAGCTAGGTCTGGATTTATATTTGAGTAACTGGAATTTTACTGAAGGAAGTAGAACTGCTAAGAAAGAAGGAAGTAAATGTTATTGGGGTTGTTGCCCAGGGTTGGACAGAGTCTGTGACAGGGGAACAGACTATATTGCTTGATTCCTTGTTCACCAATAAAGCTTTTTCTTTGACTTTGCACTGCAAACTGCCTGTGTCTATGAATTCCAGTAGCCAACCACAAATCACACTATCACAAGCTCCCTTGGTCCTAAGGCAGACACTTTGCTATCATATTTCTCTGCCGAATGATAGAGGAAATGTTTGATATCTGTTCTTTCTTTAATTTGTGCCTCTACCTATTCATGGGTTGGGTCCCTAATTCCCAACTCAGGACACCTGGAAGTGGTAATTAGTTCATCTCTATTTTGGATTAGATTCTATATATCATGCCTAAAAATTCAGTGTCAAAATGAAATTCACCTAAATGCATTCTATAAAGTGCACCTTAATTTAGGCGTACTTTATAGAATAAGCCTAAAGTTCTGCACAGTTTACAGAATACGCTGAGTGCAGGTTCGCGCAACTACATTTAGTCATGGGCAGATACGCTAAGTAAAACCTGATGTAAACGCTGATGCCTAAATTAGGTACAGACCGGCTATATTCCTTAACAACGCGTATAGAGTTTAGGAATGCCATTGACCCACCCATTCCACACCAATGGCCAACCCCCCTTTTCAACTATGTGACTTAGAATTTACAGGCATCACATTACAGAATATGCTTAGCAAGTAGTGTGCGTAAATTCTAATTAATGCCAATTAGTGCTGATAATTGCTTGTTAGCATCCAATTATCGGTGCTGATTATCTTGTTAACCAATGAGGTTATGCGCATTATTAGAGAATATGTTTCAATTTCTGCACACAAATCTCAGCGCAATATATAGGGTCTGAGGGATACTGACAACTTGTGATCATTGAAAACCCACGCTCATCTTCAAATAGAGAATATGCTGGATCTGTAGATTCCTCTAGGGAACATGAATGAACACAATTGGCCTCATCCTTTTGGTAAAAAATGTAACCTTTTTTTCTTCTTTTTATTTAGAGAAACGTTTTGGCCAGGTGAACCCTACTTCATTAAGTTTTAATTCTATTCCCTTTTCATTTCTGAAGGCTTCTCAAAAATGCACCTCTGTAGTACGTTCTAAATATGGAAAACCATAGCTTGGCTTCTGAAGAACTTATTGCTTCATGAAAAACAGCTGTTAGGTGTTCTGCTCTGTCTCCTGAAAGGATCTGTCTACTCTGGAAAGGGGGAAAGGGAATGGATCTTGATATACCGCCTTTCTATGTTTTTTTGTAACTACATTCAAAGCGGTTTACATAGTATATATACAGGTACTTATTTGTACCTGGGGCAATGGAGGATTAAGTGACTTGCCTAGAGTCACAAGGAGCTATAGTAGGAATCAAACGGATCAAGGTCCACTGCACTAACCACTAGGCTACTCCTCCACTCCAGAAGATAAGCATGCAGTTAACAGAATATCACTGTGACGACTCAAAACTTTTGAACCAAAATCTTCTTTAATGCAAATTCAAACAAAAGAAATAACTTATAGTTCTGGAGTGTTGAACAAGAGTCTTTGCCCTGCAGATAAGAGCCTGTTTATACCATCTCTCTCTCTCTCTGCATAGATAACCTGGGAGCTGAAAGGGTACAGCAAGTCGGCTTACAGATCTTAGCATGCTACAGACACACTTTCAACCCCAATGGAGGGAGAAGGGGCAGGCTACAGCCCAGCATACACAAGGACAAGGGCCAGCATTCTTTTATCTCAATTTCATCAAAGCACCCCCCCCCCCCCCACACACACACACACAGAAACACCTTTTATCCAGCACCCTTCCACCATACCTCCTCTTTCCCCCCCTGATCTCAAAATCTCTATCTTTGGATAGATCTCTGCCAAGGTTAAAAGCCCACTGCTTATGTCAGTGGGCTCTCCCTATAGTCTTAAAACTTGTTTGAAATTGGTCAGTATTCCATGAAAACAGTTACAGAATTTAGCTGAGAACCAAGGTAGTTTGCAATTGAGCTGGCCAGCTGTTAACTGAGAAGAGATAGATTTAGAGGGGCATAATCGAACATCACAGGTGAAATAGATCGCCGGCAATCTATTTTGGCAGTGGCGCTATAGCTGGCTGGAACCGTATTATCGAAAAATATGGCCGGCCATCTTTTTTTCGATAATACTTTTTAACCCGGCCAAATGCCAGAGTTCGCCGGGTTTCAGAGGGCCAGTTTGTTTTTCAGCGATAATGGGAAAAAATGCCGGCGATCTCAAACCTGGCGAAATCCTAGGCATTTGGTCGTGGGAGGAGCCAGCATTTGTAGTGCACTGGTCCCCCTTACATGCTAGGACACCAACTGGGCACCCTAGGGGTCAGTGTGGTGGACTTCAGAAAAAGCTCCCACAAGCATACCTCCCTTACTTTGGGTGCTGAGCCCCCCCCCAAAAAAAACCCCACTACCCACAAATGTACAACACTACCATAGCTCTTAGGGGTGAAGGGGGCAACTACATGTGGGTACAATGGGTTTTGCAGGGCTCCCATTTACCAGCACAAGTGTTATAGGTAGGGGGATGGGCCTGGGTCAGCCTGCCTTAAGTGCACTGCGGTACCCACTAAAAGTGCTCCAGGGATCTGCATACACGCAGGCCTCTAGGACTTGTTGCTGCTGTATAACCTTGGCACACCAGTTTACACCTGAAGACTAATCTCTTTGAAAAAGTCCTTTATTGGAATAAGCACGTTTACTCACAGTTAACTGCAGATCAGAGATTGTGCCCTACTGGCAAAGAGTCTCCCTGGTACTGAGATGAGCAGTAGGTCAGAGCTGGCAGAATGGTGTACAATGCCCTCCTTCAGCAACATTCAAGGTAATAACTAAGTTCTCTAACGTGGATAACACATGAAAAGGATCTAAAACTGGCTTACAAAAATGGCCACTACCTCATGGACTACCGGAAACAAAACTAGACACACTCTGACCCAGTTAGCCAGGGGAAAAGCACCATGGGAGTAGAGCCCACTACTCTACACCTACCACAATGCATTGCTGATGTGACTCTGCAGTGCACCTAACAGCAAAGGTGTCACACTCACCCGAGATCCACATCACAACCAGGGACCAGCTGTCAGAGGATAGAACACATTCTGCTGTCATGGAGGTGGGTACGGCATTTGAGGCTGGCATAGAGGCTGGCACAAAAGTGTATTATTTTTATTTTTTTAGGGTGGGAGGGGGTTGGTGACCACTGGGGGGAGTATGGGGAGACCATCCCCGATTCCTTCCGGTGGTCATCTGGTGAGGTGGGGCACCTTTTTGAGGCTTGGTTCTGAAAATAAAAGGTCCAAGTAAACCCGGCGAAATACTGCTTAACACCACTTTTTTTTCCATTATCTGCGAAAGCCGGCCATCTGGTAACCACGCCTGCCCATGTCCCGTCTTCGCTACGCCGCTGACACGCCCACTTGAACTTTCGCCGACGAGGCGATGGGAAAGCGGCGATGCTGTCAAAACAACCGCTTTCGATTATACCGATTTGGCCGCTTTTGAGTGATCGCCGGCCATCTCCCGATTTATGTCGGGAAATGGTCGGCGATCACTTTCGAAAATGATCTGGTTAGAGACCATATTTCTCCTGTTTTACAAGAAATGTTCTAGTTGAGAATGGAAGAGAGGATAGATAACATTTAAAACCTTGACTGCATAGTTTTTAAGACTTTGAGAAGGAAAGGGTATGTGAATAAAAATTGACAAAATATGAACATCAAGGGTGCTACACACTCTGGTTATGGTGCTGTAAGAACTGTTTATGATTTTTAAAAAAAGTTGAAAAAGCTGTCAGATATGAAAGATTTTTTCACTGATTGTACTCACTATCCCTCAGATTCTATGTAGCGTGACTAGATTTCTGTGAGGAAATTCAGGCGAACTCTATAATAACGTGTGTAACTTAATTGGCTCAACCAGCTAATCAGCATTGTTAGCACTTAACAAACAATAATAAGCACTATTTGGCATTAATTAGAATATATGCACACAAATCTCTAAGCATATTCTGTAATGTAGTGCACCTAAATTTTGATGCACGCAGGCAAAAAGGGGCATGGTTATGGCAAGACATATTTGTTGTGTCAGGATTTATTGAAATTAAGACACATGATTAAGAAATTACTGTTTTGTAAAAAACAATTTAGGTGATACAAAGGATCTTTGAGGTATCACATATGTGGAGCAGGTTGGAGGTAAGTTTTTGAGAGAGGGATGGGTGGGGTATTTTAAATGTGTATCAGTGTATTTTTGCTAGCTGCCTTAGTATTTATTGAAAAGTACCATAGAAATGTCAAAGACAGTAAATAATATTTTCAGGAGGTCTCTCAAATACTAGTACATACCACTGGCAGACAGCTTTCTCTGAAAAAAAATCTTTGGCAGCAGTTTGAAATATTTGACTGCAATTCAAAGTATCTCTGGCAATAGTTCATAATAGATTCATGATTATTTTACCTGCTCCCTCCCAAACCCAAGCAAACATAGCATGTAAACGATTTTCTGAAAAAAAGTGTCCCCTTGCTGCCTTCTTGTATTTCTTTTAATTATTATGTAGCAGACTGAGGAATTCAGCAGTATGGAGTGTTACCTGACTCCTCAGTGCTTCAGCTTTAATTCATCAATAGAATAAAACTCTCTCGCTGACCTCATATGAGGGCAAGAAAGTTAGCACTTGCTACTGCATTCACTAACCCCCAGATTCTATAAATGGTGCACAGATTTCCGTATGCAAAATTGAACGTGAGGCTGGCGTGTGTGCAACTAAATTGGCTAAAGAGCTGGCTTATTGAACAGGCAAATGCCATTATGAATTAATGAGTACTGTCCGGTGTGGTTTTGACACCAACTACTTGAGGGACATGTTTTTGCTCATGTGCTACTGCTGTTGAATGTTTATGTTTCTTTCCTATTTTTTTATTGTAGTTCATTTCTTCTTTTTGATGTATTAGATTGTAAACTGCTTTGCCCTGCTTGACAATTAATACAGTATAGAAAGTTTGGAATAAATAAATCAATTAATTAAATGTATTGGCCCTTTTACTAAGCTGGAGTAGGCTCTAAGTGTATGCAGTATGCACCCAAATGAGACTACCGCTAGGTCAGCGCACCCTCCTGGCGGTAATTTCAGATTTGGCGTGCGCCTATAATGCATGGATGAATGATTTATTTCCTCCTACATGCACCAGTTCCGGCGGTAATCGGCACTTAGCGCATGCCGACCAGTCACGGCGTGTGTAGTGCGTGAGCCTTTACTGCTAGATAAATGGATGGCATTAATGGCTCAGGCCGGTTTTGGGTGCACGCTAGTTTCATTCTTACCGCAGGCCCTTTTCCCGTTCCATTTTTAAAAAAGCACTTTTTTGTAGATGAGGTAAAAACTGGCCCGGTGCGTGCTCAATACACTCGCCTACACTACCGCAGGCCATTTTTTACCGCTGCTTAGTAAAAGGGCCCCTTAGATTTGCATGCTAAGCCCATTTCTTATAGCATTGTAGTAAAAGGGCCCCTACGTTAACTGAATAAACTGGGCTGCATAAAACACAGTCTTATCTTTGTCCAATTTCACTTAGGTAGTTAAGTGCTGAATATCACACTCGATAAGGGATAGCCGGCTGCACAAACCCAGATATCAGGTGCTGATGCCTGGATATGGCCTTGCATTAAATATCTGGGCATAATTATAGAGGTGGCCACAAGAAAAAATGCTGACTGCTGCCAGTTGAATATTTACTCCAACACTTTTAGCACCAGACTGGTTATCTCTCTATATGATATTTTTGAAATCACCCATGTTAGTACATTCTTAACAAGTAACTTCTGAACAGGTTTTAATGGCACACCCACCAACAGTTTAATATAATATAATTGGGATGTCACGAAAGAAAGGGAAAGGGAAATGGGACTTGATATACTGCCTTTCTGAGGTTTTTGCAACTAGCGTATCTAGGTTTAAAAAAGATTTGGACAAATTCCTGGAGGAAAGTTCCATAGTCTCTTTTGAGACAGACATGGGAAGCAACTGCTTGCCCTGGGATTTGTAGTATGGAGTGTTCCCATGATTTGGGTTTCTGCCAGGTACTTGTGACCTGGCTTGGACACTGTTTGGAAAACAGGGTACTGGCCTAGAAGGACCATTGGTCTGACCCAGTATGGCTACTCGTATGTTCTTATGGGATTCTGGCATCCTGCTAAGCATGATCATCCATAGTTTACCACAGAGCTACTTTCCCAGGGAAGTTTAAGACAAAGGCAGAAAGACACTTGCAAAGATCCAGTTCTGAGGATAGTCTGGATGACTATCAAGCATGTATTCAATGTATTTATACTTATAAGACCATGCATTGGGTAGCAAAGAAAGCCCATTTCTGTCATCATGTGCATACACATATATACACACACAAAACAGTTGTTTGAGAGTGTTTAATCTTTCCGCGGTATTAAGTTGTCATATCAACCTTCTGCATTTTTAGCAGGTGATTAATTTGCTGTCTTTGATGGAAAAATTCATCTGCTGAGACTAAGAGCTGGATTTACTTGATTGATTCTGCATTATGACTTATAACTCCTACTGAGTTATAAGTCTGGGGACCTCCAGGGAGTTGCCAGATTGTCTAGTTCTGGTATTAGCACCGGTTTCTCTAGGTTCAATTCAGTGTCAGCACTTGCTATTGAAAAAAATGTCTTACTTCAGATAATGCTGCCAATTTCCTGGGGGATTCTTTTTCCTCAATTCAGTTCAAGACACTGTCTGATATTTTTTGTTCCTTCTATTCATGCAGTGATTAACCACAATTTGCAATCAGGTCATATGCCTCAACTTTGAGAAAAAGCTTATATTCAGCCACTTCTCAAGAAATTAGGGCATAATCCAGATGTCCTGGCCAATTACTGACCCATTTCTAATTTATGTTAGTGTAATACCCCATTAAAATGGCTATTACTAAAAACTGGAACATGCAAGAGCTCTCCAGAGTTTCGGGGACGGGGAGGGAGCTGTGTTTGTGGGTGGATAGAAATCCAGCCCAAGGGGTGTGTTTAAGGAATAAGTTGCACAAATAAATTGTTATGAGATAGTGAATGACATGGGGGGGAGGTGTCAAAGAATGTGCTAAATGGGTGTTGCATTATATGTAGGGGTCTTTGGTTGCTTCAAACCCCGCTGGGACCCTTGGAGGAGAGGGGGATCCTGGATAGGCAGAATAAAGGTATAGTTGCTGCCCTAATAGTAGCAACTGAGGAGTGTGGTGCTTCCAGTGGGTAAGGGGAACCCAGCTTGGAAGCAGGAACCAGGGGTAGCCGTTTCAAGGCCAGGGTGCAGCTCTGAGAAGTGCATCGCTGGAAGGACAGCCAAAAGGCTCTGTGACTGAAGGAGAACCAGATTGTAATCAGGATTATCAGAAGCAGCCATGGATTACTGATTGCCCGAAGGGACGGGTAATGGACAGGAGAGGCTATAACAATGTACATAATTAAGATTCCCATGGGAATGTTTGAAGCAGTGATTGAGATTGTGGTACATGGTCTCGATTGAAAGGAAGAATAATTTAAAGCAAATGACTGGTGTAAATGAGTTACAAAGAAGTTACATTTGCATAAAATCAAATCCTTGGAGTACAGTGTGGTCTTTGGAGCAGGAAGGAGGATGCTTGCTCCCCAGATCTGGCATGAGAAGCTTCACTTAATTCCTCATCACTTTCCGGATCTCTATTCTTGCCCTGTCCCGCTCCCAAGCTCGGATGGAGACATTTGTGACTGTGTGAGTTGGAAAGCGACTGTGGAAGAGAGGAAAAAGTGTTTTTCCATGTGACCCAGGTCCACTGGTGGTGTCCAAGCCCCCCAGAAGGGAAGTCAGCTAGTGGTGAGTGGACCTGAGTTACATTTATGTTGATATTTATTCCAACTTAATAGACCACCTTTCAGGTAAACCAAGCAAAGCAATTTACAAGCAAGCAAGTATGAACTGAAATGATAGAGAACAATATCAAGTTACAGGTGAGGGGGCAGAGACAGAAGGAAAACAGCTACTGTAGTATTTAGATAGTGGTCTAAAAGGCTAAGCAAGGAGTGGCAGGGATTAGCAGTCAACAGGCACAAATCTGCTTTAGCTACCCACTGGGTCCAATGGTTGCACATAGGTCTACGTAAACAGCCAGATTTTTAGAACTACTCTGACCTTAGGGCGGGAAGGCTCAGTGCATAAGGACACAGAAAGGGGATTCCATAATAAAAGTGCAGCTCAGAAGAAAGCAGGTTGTCTAGTAGATTCAAGACCAGCATGGTAGGGTGAAGGGATGAAGAGCCAGGGGTACAGGGTGTGATTAGGGATGTTAGATACAGAGGGGTGTCTGAGTAAAAAGGTTATCAGGCTCATTTTCGAAAGAGAAAGGTGTCCAAAAAGCGACACAAAAGGCACATGGGCGTCCCTGTGAAAGAAGGTCGTCCAAATCCAATAATCGAAACAGGGCTGTACCATCTATGGTCATCCCCACAGGGGGCGTGTTAGAGGCGTGTTCTGGGTGGTGTTACGAGATGGGCACCTCCAACGTATAGCGGATGGTGAAATGGGTTCGCATGGGTGGGAACATGGGCGTCCTTACTTAGACCTGAAATAAAAGTGACCAGGCTAAGGGGGAAGTCGTATTTAGACCCATTAGCGATTTTGTGGAGTTGGAGAGTGACAAAATCGTTATTGGGACAGTTGAGAGTTGTTCAGTGCCTTGTTACCTTTATTTTATTTTTTTAATTTATTTGAAGTCTTTATTAAGTTACCTTTGTCTGTGTCCCTGGTTTGCTGCTCTATCTGCCCTTCAGGCTGATGCCCACTAAGACCAGCTTCTGTGTCTGACTGGTGTCATCACCTGCATAGCAAAAGGGGTGGAAGTGTGTTGGTTAAAATAACCCAGTTTTGTTTTGCAGCATTCATATACATAGCCCCACATGTGAAGACCCAGGATACAGATGATGAAGAATGGCATTAGCAGGTAATCACAGATGTCATTGTAGATGGTACAGAGCTGTAGACGAGGAGTAGAGTGCACTTTAGAGACTGATGTACAAGAGATCCACACAGGCAGGTGGGTAGACATAGAATTGTGGAAGGAGTGCAGAGAAAATAGTGAAATTACCTTTGTGGGTGGATGACTGTTTTGGTGACATCCTGACAATGGGATGCAGAAGTTCGAAAATACTGAGAAGGACGTCCTAAGGATTTCCCAAGGATGCCCATGTAAGAGCGGGATGGGCATCCTTGGGATGGACGTCCTAATTTCGATTATGGGCAAAATCTCTAAACGTCCCTAGCTGCTCTCTGCGATTTGGGCATCCTCATTTCGATTATGGGTGGGAACTATGGACGTCCTCAGCTGCTCTGTGTTTTGGATGCAGTAATTTCAATTATGGGTGAAAATGATAAACGTCCCCAGCTGCTCTTCCGGTTAGGAAGTTTGCATTCCCTTTATTTGTGCCTCTTTAAAACAGCTTTCTCTGTTCTTGCACTTTAGAGATTTTTCTTTAGATTATGGGGTGGTATTTTTAAGCGTTTTACCTTCAGTTATAGTAAACCTTGTTTTTGCCACTGTATGCTTTTGTAGACCTGTTTGTTTTTTTCAGTTTATTTTATTTTTTTTTTGGGGGGGGGGGGACACCTTTTGGCCAATTCTTAAAAGATAACTGGTGTGTGGGCTGTGTACCTTTCCTTTCAAAAAGTTTCTGACTGGGTTTTAGCTGGCAGCTTAGCATTTTCTGCATCTGACCAACTCTCCATCCTCTACCCTCTAGGAGCTGCTTGCTGTGTTTGATGCGGTCCCTCACTGACCCCCATTCTCTTTCCTTAATTGAAGCAGCCAGCCTCTGGCCCCTTGGAGCAAGCATATTGGTATTCCTTTCGGCAATTTCTGGAACCACAAGTTCAAGGTAAGCTCATACCTCTCAGCCACCTCTTCTCCTTCTGCTATGTAGGTGCTAAACATACACGTCTTGCATTTTGCACTGTAGTTGGTCAACTGGATGGCAAGGGACAGCAGTGGACTCTAATACACTGGACTATGATAGTGATGATTGGTTCTACCCAATTCATTGTACAGATGTCTTGTTCTCTATTGGACACAATCAGTTGTGGCTGTCTGTGGGTGGGGGAGGGGAAGAGGCCCTGAAAATGGATGTGTGCATCCCTCATGGTCAAGGGCTCCCCATTCTCTCTATGTTCTCTGTATTCAAATCTTACCTCTATTTTCACCAGGTTTGCCGGTGGTTGCTGTGCAGTGGTTGAAGGAGATGCCACTTGTTGCTGCATCAAGGCTATACTGTGTGCTTGCAGGTCACACTGTAGACCCTCAATGCTATGCTCCAGCCGTTGGAGCTGCTGTACCACTTCCCTAATTCAGATTTGGACAAACTTTTGAAAATGCCCCTCCACCTTCCTAGGGCAAGAATTGTACACTGGACACAAATGACAATGGGAAACTAGTGCTAACCCATTACCTGCCCAGAAAACATGTGTTCCCCCCACCCCTCGTGGCTTATTCATTTAGTTTAGCCATATTTAGGCCATAGTACTATTTAAAAAATAATCTATCATTTAATGAACTGACTAGATTATAGTAACTTGATCTTGTATGGATTGAGCTTGGTGAATATTGGGAATGAGTTATCATTTGCAATGAAATGTTGTTCATCAACATTAGTGCACAAGTCCTAAAGAGTGTGCACTGTGGGGCATATTTTCAAAAGAGAAAAACATCTAAAAAGTGCCATAAAGCACCATTTGAATTGATTACTTCTCAAAACGTCCAGTTAGTATTATTGAAATCTGTTTTGCAGTCATCTGTGCATTTCATTTGCAGTGCGTCCAAATCACAAAGGACTGTGTCATGGGCATTTTGAAAGTGGAGTTAGGGTGGAATTAGGGTGGGCCTAACACTTAGATGCCATAATGGAACAAAACCAAAGCATCTACTGCAAAAACATCAATATTTTGGTCTAAACCTGTTTTTTCTAACAAATAAAATGCAAAAAGGTGACCTAAATGAACAGATGACCACTGGAAGGATTAAAGGATGACCTCCTTTACTCCCCAAGTGGTCACTGACCCCCTCCCACCACCACAAATGTGAATAAATAGTACTCACCAGCCTCTTTGACAACCTCAGATGCTATAGCCATGTCAATTAGAACAGCATGCAGGTTCCTAGAGTAATATATTGGTGGGTGGGTGCAGTGTACTGTAGACAGGTGGACACAGGCCCATACCTCTCTCTACCTGTTACACTTGTGGTGGAAACTGTGAACCCTCTAAAACTCACCAGAAACCCAATGTACCCACAAATAGGTGCCCCCTTCACTCATATGGGCTATTGTAGTGGTGTACAGTTGAGGACAGTTGATTTTGGGTAGGTTTTGGAGGGCTCAGAGACAAGATAACAACAGTGAGATGTGTACTTGGCAGCATTTATACAAAGTCCACAGCAGTGTCCCCCTAGGTTGCCCCCATTGCTGTCATGGAACATCTGGGGTACCAGCTTGCTAAAAATGATGGCCCCTCCTACATTCCAATGGCTTGTCTTTCTATGTTTTTTAATTGTGCATTTATTTAAAGCAAAACATCCAAAGTTAAACTTAGATGCCATATCGAAAATGCCTCTCTATATACTATAGACATGAGTATATAAAGTATTAGTAAAAAATAAAGCAGCATAATGAATATTTTGTGCTATTCACTAAACAAGCAAAATCATTAACATCTTTAGGAAATATTTATTGCAAGATAAACTGTATTAGAAATATTCACAATTTAATGATTGTATAGTTCCACTACCAGTGGTAATTACAGAGCTTTTCTGGTTATAGAAAGTGGTTGAATTAAAAATTATGTTAATTATACTGAAGGGACATGAGTCAGTTTGAAACATAGTAATGTGTTAAATTGCATTAGTATGTACTTAATTAAATACGGATTGTTATGAACAGCCTAAAGAAGCTATTATTTTGGAATCTCTAAAACTCAGTATAAATGTCCATTTTACTGAGCTACAGCAAAGGGAGAGAATGATAAATCCCCCCCCCCCCCCCCCAAGTCAGACCAGTAATGAGGGCTCATAAAAAGAAATAATTAACAGGCTGATTCACTAAGGCACAGTATGCATTATCATTAATGCTATTTAAAGCAAGTGAGCTAATGAATAAGATTAATTAACAATAATGGGACTTATCAAGATCCAGTGAAGAAGGAAGATGTTGCAGATGCAGGAAATGGGATGAAAACTTTTCTTTCTTGGAGCTCCTAGACCTGTGGGCTCCCTTAGATTCCCTTGACATTTCTGTGAGCTCTTTTTCTAGAATATCAGTGACTCAGTAGAATTTTGGGTCACTGTATATTTTCCAAGAATAGATGGCAGGACTTTGGATGCAGCAGCAGAGATGAACGCTTCATTTAAGGAGGGTTTGCTGGTGTCAATAGACCAAAGCAGGAACTCAATATATACAAGGGCAAGGTCAATGCAGACCTACATGCCAGGGTCATTATCATTCCTAGTTATGGTTCAGGAGAAACTGTGATCCCTGCTGAAAATGGAGAAGCTCACTGTTGGGAAATGGGACGTGGTGGAGAAGGAGCTGCCCTCAGTGTAATAGATCATGGTGTGTCTTGATCAATGCAAGAGACATTTAAGACCTGCAAGTGCAAGTTTAGGTATGGATGGTGTGTAGGGTGCCTTCATCTACTATCCACATTGGCAGGACAAATGGTTCTACAGACTGCTCATTAAGAGGTGGTTTGGTATCAGGACAGTTCTATGGATTACATGGAAATAAGTGTTGGAGGTATCACTGCAGTGGTAAGTCCTGGAGTGGATACCTCTAGAATGCATGTTAGACCTGAGAATGTGACCCTTGAGTAACTTTGAAACGACATAGTAAAGTCTGAGAAAGCTATGCTGGGTAAAATGGAAAGTGTTTTTCATGGTCATAAACTTTGATAAACCAGATGAATGCCCATGAAGAGAGTTTAAAGAGACAGGAGGGAAAGCGTGCTTTGGATGCACAGCACCTTGGGGCTTAAAGTCTGATGAAACTGTTTTGGTTAAAGACAAGAAGAGCTTTTGCTACAAATTATAGGAGAAGTTGCTCCCATTACTTTAGCTTGTTGTAAATTGGTTCCTGATTTATTTACCTGGTTTCTACCAAAGCAACGGGGTGTTCCTCTCACCCCTAACTAATGACTTGTTCTTAGTGCCAGACTGTAATTGCCACATTTACAGCACCTCTTCGAAGGGTGAGGTTGCTGTCGGTGCTCTGTCTTAGCGAGCAAAGTATCGCTTAGTCCTGAACCTCCATGTCCTGTGGATGTTGACCCTGGATTATTAAGGCCTGGTGAGGAAGCCAGAAAAGAATCTGGAGAGCCTACTGTTTCTGCACAATGAAGGCCCAAGGTAATTGATCATGGTCCAATGCCCGATATTCAGATGGCATCTGATATGGAGAAAGGCCCCATAGAAATGTAGCAAGTTGAAGATTTGACCTCTTTACCAGCTTCTTTGATGCATTTGCAACCACCGAATAGAACTTCAATGGTAATACTTGTTAGACTTTGGTCAGGGATAGAAAAATAATATAAAGTGTCCTCTTCATTTGTAACTATTTCAACTTCCTCAACTCCTAAGTTGCAAGACATTGAAAATAAATTACAGATACAGATTTCACATTTATAATCTGGAAAAATCAATGGAAACTTTAAAGTCTACTGTGAGGGGCATTTTCAATATGACGTCTAAATCCAATTTTGGATGCTTTGTGGAAAACATCCAGAAATACAGTAGCAAACATGGCCATTTTCAAACCAGAAAAACATCCATTGTTTTGTTTCAAAAATGTCCATTTGCTAGATGTTTCTGTGCTCAGTGTGTCTATCTTTTTGGATCATTAAAAAAAAAAAAAGTCCAAGAGAAAAGAACAAGCCATTGGGCTGTATGGAGGGCGGGGGGCAGCATACTTAGTAGATTGGCACCACAGAGATCCCAGCAGAACATTGAGGCACCCTAGTGGCACTGCAGTGGACTTCACATAAAAGGTCCCAGTACACATCTCACCATTACCCCCTTATATTAAATGGTGAGCCCACCAAAACCTACTGTACCCAACTGTATACCACTACAATAGCCCTTATATCTGCAGGTGTCACCTATATGTATGTACTGTAGGTTTTTGGTGGGTTTTGGAGGGCTCACAATTTCCACCACAGGTGTAACATTTAGATTAGGACATGGGCCTGGGCTCCCTTCTCTACAGTGCATTGCACCAACCACTAGACTACTCCAGAGACCTGCTTGCTGCTCTAGTAGGACTGGCCATAGCATCTGAAGCTATCATAAAGGCTGGTATGTACTGTTTCTTTCACATCTTTGGAGGGGGGGGGGTCAGTGACCACTATGGGAGTAAGGGGGGGAGTTATGCCTTAATCCCTCCAGTGGTCGCACCTTTTGTGACTTTAGTTGTGATTGAAACAGGTCTAGACCAAAATGTGTAACTTTTAGTCCTGGACTTTTTACTTGTTGCATTATAGCAGAAAAACAAGCTTTGGGAATGCCCAAATCTCGCCTCCAACACACCCTCTTGTGACTTGGATGCACTGCATATGAACTGCATAGAAAATCATCTTAAAAAAGTGTTTTGAAAATAGCAATTTAGATGTTTTGACAAAAACGTCCATCTGCCACTTTGTGCTACTTTTTGGACATTTATCTGTTTTGAAAATGAACCCCTGTGTCCACTATCTCTCAGGATAAGAATATATTTTTTAGGAAATTGGAGAACTTGGACAATTCTTTGGTTTGTTTTTTTTTTAATTTTCCACAGTCAGATTTTCTTTCTGCTAAAGAGTTGCTAACTAAGGGGCAGCGATGATCCTAGGTCGGCTACCACCCAGGGCGGATCGCCGATGCGCACCCCCCCCCCCCGGATGCAGCACGACACTCCCCCGGCACATCAACCCCCCCCCCCCCCCCCGGGTGCATTCTTAGCTGCTGGGAGCAGCCACGTGGCTCTCGGCTCTGCTGGCTCCCTGCTCCCTCTGCCCCGGAACAGGAAGTAACCTGTTTCGGAACAGAGGGAGCAGGGAACCAGCGGAGCCAACAGGCACGCGGCTGCTCTCTGCACCCCTCCAGCAGCGTGCATCCGGGGCGGACCGCCTCACCCTTGAAACACCACTGCTAAGGGGACCTTTTATTAAGGAAAAGAAAGGGCTGTGCAGTAAGTGAAACACTTACTGCTCGGCTATTTTAGTGTGGGGAGCCCTTACCGCCATCTTTTGGTAAGGGTTCCCACGCTAACCCAGCAGTAACCGGGCAGCGCGTGATATTATTGCCTAATTACCACTGCTTAAGTTCTAGTGCTACAAAAATAGATCAAATTTTTATAGTATCAGAAATGGCATGTACTAGGGGTGAGAACTACTGTTGGTCTCCTGCGATAGTTCCAGATTGGAGTGTGGTATGCCTGCGGTGGGATTACCACTGCTTAGTAAAAGGGCCCCTAAATTTTTCAGTACAGTCTTAGGTTACTCAGGGACTGCAATACCATCAATTCAATAGGGCCCTGTTTACTAAAATGTGCTAGCACTTTTAGTGCAGTGGTGTACAGCGTTATCCCCCCACCTCGGTGCAGCATCACCCCCCCTCCCCAGCGGATCACCTCCAAGCACCTTCCATGTGCATTGCTCTTATCTCCTGGGGTGTTGAGAGCAGCCGCACAGCTGTCAGCTCCGCCAATTCCCTGTTCCCTCTGCCCCAGAACAGGAAGTAACATCAGAGGGAGAAGGGAACCAGCGGAGCCGACAACCATGTGGCTGCTCCCTGCACCCCCTCCACCGCCGCGCCATTGGTACTCCACTATTTTAGCATGTGCTAAATGCTAGAAACACCCATATATTCCTATGGGTGTCTTTAGCATTTAGCCCTGAAAGCACTAGTGCGCACTTAACCCTTTTTAGTAAACAGGTCCCTTAAATTCCAGTGAACAGGAACCATTGAATGTGTCAGAAATAAATCTTTGGAGGATATTAGATCTAGAGCTACATTCCTGATTTCAATCATTTTTCATCAGAATAAAGATGCTATTATGAAACTCTTTTTCCGAGCACAGGATATTAACTTGTATGAGGAAAAATCCAGGTTTTTCCAGATGTTTCAAGAATGACTCAACTTAGGAGGAAGTGATTTTTGGAACTGAGGCAGCATGCGATTTCACTTGGAAATTCATTTCAATTATGATTTCCCTGTACATGCTTAAAAGTCATAATTGTGTTTTCTATGGTGTATCTCAGTTAAGATTTTTTTCTGGAAGGGAGAGGTATCTCAAATTGCTTAATTTTAATTGGTCTTTGCATCAGTTATTCTAGGACACTAAGAGGGGCATTTTTGATATGACGTCTAAATCTGATTTTGGACATTTTACACAAACATCCAAATTCTGAAAACAAGAAAGAAGGTCATTTTCAAAACAAAGACATCTTTTTTTTCGAAAATACTATGGACATTTTGTATTTTGGACATTTTGTGATTTGGACGTTTGTTTGTTTTTTTCCAAAATGGAGCAAAAAAAAAGTCCAAGTGCAAAACGCACAAAATCAAGCTATTGCGATGTAGGAGGAGCCAATATTTTTAGTAGATTGGTCCCCCTGACATCCCAGCACAGCAATAGGGCACTGCAGTGGACTTCATAAAATGCTCCCAGATACACATCTGACCATTGCTCCCTTACCTTGTCTGCTGAGCCCCCCAAAACCCACTACCCCCAACTGTACACCACTACCATAGCCCTTACGGGTGAAAGGGGCACCTATATGTGGGTACAGTGGGTTTCTGGTGAGTCTTGGAGGGCTTGCAGTTTCCTCCACAATTGTAACAGGTAGGGAGAGGTAGGAGGCTGGGTCCACCTGTCTGCAGTGCACTGCACCCACTACTAGGCTACTCCAGGGACCTGCATGTTATTCTGATGGACCTGAGTATATCTGAGGGTTGCACAGAGGTTGGGAAGCAATGTTTTTCATCACATGTTTGGGGGGTGGGAAGCAGTTAGTGGCCACTGGAGGAATAAGGGAAGGTAGTTCTTGATTCCCTCCAGTGGTCATCTGATCATTTAGGCACCTTTTTGTGCCTTATTTGTAATTAAGCTCAAAGTACATAAGAATTGGAGAAATCCGCCTGGTAGACCTATCGTTTCTACGATAAATTCGGTTCTCGAACCATTGTCAAAACTAGTAGATATGTTTCTTCAACCTATGGTTAGAGAAATTAAATCATACATTAAGGATTCATCAGATATGTTACGTTATCTAAATGAAGTGGAAGATATTTCTGATGATGCATTTTTTGTTAACATGGATGTTTCTGCTCTTTATACTAACATTCCTCAAAATGCAGCTTTAGATATTATTAGGGAAAATCTGGATAAACGTCCCCCCTCCTCACGTATTTCAACGGAGTTCCTGATGGATCTTGCGACATTAGTAATTAAAAGAAACTATTTTTGGGACAATGGTGTTTACTATGGTCAACAATATGGTGTAGCGATGGGAGCTACTTTAGCCCCCTCAGTAGCAGCATTATATATGGCAGCGTTTGAGGAAAATTTAGTATATACATCTTGTAAATTTTCTTCAGTATATATGTGGAAGAGATTTTTGGATGACATTTTTATTATATGGACTGATACGGAACAACTGCTATTGGAATTTCTAGAATGGATAAATTCATTGAATTCAGATCTAAAGTTTACTGCTATATATGATAAGAAGAGTATAAACTTTTTGGATATTCATATTGTTAAGCAATCAAGAAAGGTTGTGACATCTATCTTTCGAAAAGAGACGAATCATAATAATTATCTTCATTTTACAAGCTTTCATCCATATCATTTAAGGAGTAATTTACCTATTGGACAATTCTTGAGATTGAGAAGGCTTTGTTCTTCATTAACAGAATTTAAAATACAAGCAGGAATATTAAAGCGCCGCTTTTTAGAGCGAGGATATCCGGAGAAATGTTTAAAAAAAGCCTATCTGCGTGCACATTATGCACAGAGGGAATTATTGCTCCAAGAACGAAGAGATGAGGAGAGTAACGATGATCATTTAATTTGTGTCCTTCCTTTTTCGTCTTTAGTTAAGCATGTGGTTCAATCTATAAAGACCAATTGGCAGATCTTACAATTAGATGAGATGTTTTTGGAAAAACCACTTTTCGCTTTTTCAAGATCTAAAAATATAGGAGAATTGCTCTCTAAAAGGAAGAAAAGGATGTTTGAAGATGAGAATGAATATCCACAACATAATAGCTGTAACAAATGTCAATGGTGCGATCAAACATTGTTGGGTCCAGTATGGACGGACCCGCAAACTAAACAAGTTATAAAATCACGTTTTTCCACTACCTGTACAACATCGATGGTAGTATACATAATAACATGTCCTTGTGATAAGGTTTATGTTGGTAGAAGTAAACGTCCTGTGAAAATATGCTTAAATGAACATAAATCTCGTATTCAAAATAAAAAGGAAGAAGCTCCGCTTGTACAACATTGGATAGAATGTGATCATAAAATATCGGATATAAAATGGAGAATTATTGATCATGTAATAGTAGGGTGGGAGGGTGGTAATATTGAAAATATCTTAAATTATAAAGAACAATCATGGATTTTCTCTTTAAATTCTATGTACCCTAGAGGTTTAAATCGATTAATCGAGTGGATGTCAGTCATTTAATACAAGGGGAGGAGTTATAATGTGGAGCTTTGTGATTGGTGCCAGTAAAGTAATGACGTTTAGTTTGAAAGGAATCTTTACTTAAATAGCTAAAACGCCGCGGCCATCTTTTGAAACAAGATGGAGAGAGCAGTGAACTGTTTCCAGACCTGGTTGAGGTATTTTGTTGTATGAATTTATAATTGAGGATTGCTGAAATGATAAAGATGAATACGTTTTTTTTCAATCTTAGGAGATTTACCTTGATACAGCACTAGGTGTGAAACGTGAATTCATGTTGGTATAGATCTCCGAGATGAATATTCAGTGTAAAGCGTTTTGAAATGAAAGAAGAAGAAATACGAAGTGAATATTCAGCATTGAGTTAAGTGCTCTTTCTGATTCAATTTGATTCAATCTTGAACTGTTTTTATGAAATATAAGAAAAATATAAGAGAAAATTATTAAAAATTGAAATGGATCGAGTGAGGAATACCTACCCATCATGAAAGTGCCTGGCTCACGTTATTAGCCTGTATGATGGTGATAGGAAGTCTGAAGGATTCTAAATAAGTGGAATTATATCCTCTTATATAAGTGTGGTTGAACTATATTGAAGTAATTGGAGAGCTGGGTTATATTTTGTGAATATTAGTAAATACCCCCTCTATTAAGTTTGGACTAATAAGGATACCTTAGAAAGTGGTTATTTGTAATTAAAACAGGTCTAGCTCAAAATAGACACTTTTAGTCCTGGACGTTTTTGTTTTGTTCCATTATGGCTGAAAAATGTTTAAGTCTTAGGAATGCTCAAGTCCCGCCCTGAACATGCCCCTGAAACATCCCCTTATATGGGTTTTTCCTGTGCGCTAAGCCCATTTGTTGTGTGGCCATGAAAAAGGGCTTATTCCTATTTTTTTCAATATATTCCCATGCACTAATATAAGCATTAACCTGCTGCTATTAAGAAAAATTACAGCAGGAATCCTTACCACCACACACAGTATTTAGCAAGTGGTAAGGGCTCCCGTGTTAACAATGCATTAACCAGTTGTTACATGGTAATGTAGATGCACTAACTGGTTAATACAGGAATACCCATGCTCTGACAAGCACCCTAAGAAAACAAAAACATAACTAACTCTCACTTAGCACATCCAGGTGCCACAACTAACATGGAATGCTTTAGCACATCCCAGGTTAAGCTGTTTTGGCTGCATTAAGGGCTAGATTCTATATATCAGGCCTAAAAAAAATAGTGCCAAAACATACATCTAGGTATAGTCTATAAAGGTTGCCAAATTTAGGTGCAGTTTATAGAATACACCTACATTTCCATTCTGTTTAAGGAATACGCCGAGCACCTGTCTGCGTGACAACATTTAGTCATAGGCACTTACATTAAGTAAACATTGGGGTCCTGTTTACTAAGCCACACTAGCATTTTTAGTGGGCACTAAAATTAGCACACGCTAAACACTAGAGGCACCCATATGTTTCTATGGCCAACTTAGCATTTAACGCATGCTAATCTTCAGCGCACACTAAAAATGCTAGCCACCCTTAGAACTGCTTAGTAAACAAGCCCATGATGTAAATGCTGACACCTAAATTCTATAACTATGTGCATAGATTTTAGAAATGCTCATGGCGCACCCATTCCACACCCCCTTTTCAACTCACGTGACTTAGAATTTACTTGTATCAGGTTTCAAAATACACTCAGATAGTTGTACATGTAAATTCTAATTAATGACAAAATGTCAATAATTGCTTGTTAATTGTCAATTATCAGCATTGATTGACAAAACTAAGTTGCGCGCAAATCCAGAATATGACCAGATTTGCACATGCAACTTAAGTCATGCTATATAGAATCTGGGGGTAAGCACAGATTAGGGGCCCTTTACAAAGCTGCATTAACCCCTTAATCTGTAAAAGTCACCAAAAATTATATGTGCAATTTAATTGAATAACAAGCTAATTAGCACTAATTGACTTTCTATCAAGCAGTTATTGACACTAATTAGATTTACTTGGTATTTATGTGTATAAAATTTGCACATGATCTGTAAAAGGGGGTATGGAAGTGGGAGGGGCATGTGTATAATAGGGACATTCCCACAATTAATGCACGTTATTATACAATAACAGGCATATGTATCTACTGTAGGCATGTACATTTGCACCTCAGTTTAGTTGGTGCAAATGGTCATGCCTAAAGTTAGGAACAATTCCCGGGGGGGGGGGGGGGGTTTGCACCATATATAGAATCTAGTCCTAAGCGCTAAGTTCCTTCTTTTTTTATTTATAGTAAAACAGTTAAACTCATGAACACAAGTATTCTTAGTGGATATTGATCTGATTTAGCTTGTTATCCAATAACACACCTACTACATGTGCTGTGGATAATGCAACATTATTCTCTATTTTTTTGAGTTTGGGGTATTTGCTCTGATTTCTCTCTTTTTCCTGCTTCGGTGTTTTTCTTGTATATATCTGTTGGTTAAATTGTAAAGTTGGATTTCTTTATTTTTATAGTGAAGCATTTATAGGGCTGTCTAAGAAGCTATGCTTGATTCATTTTTGGATTCGTATACAACGTTCTTCATTTCTTGTCAAGATTATTCATGGTGGATAATTGCGAACAGTGCACAAATAAAAAATACATTGCTTCAGGTCTGGTTGACAGAAGCAATTGATAAATGGATGAAAATAAATGCAATTAGTGAATCAGCCTCCTAAAGGGGAATTTTGAAATCTTATCCCAAGATAAACTGCTATTTATCTACAGAAAAGTTCTGCTTAAAATTGTTCCTTCACTGTGAATAGAAGAACTTGCACCACACATAGCATGGATACATTTACCTTCATCTATAAAGGAGCAGAATTGTGGCAGAGAAAAGTTGAAGGAGGTAATATCTACTTGGGGAAATTTATTTTGAAACATGGAAACATAGCAGGATGGAGGAATGGAAGCCAGGGTTAAAATCCCACTGTCATCTCTTATAACCTTTGGTAAGTCACTTTGCCTTCCATTGTTTAAGGTGATTCTAAGCCCTCCAAAAATATGGAAATAGCTATTGCACACAATATGTAACTTATCTTGAGCTAACAGTGAAAAGTCATGACCTCATGTTTTTTTAGGAGCCTTTTTACTAATGTGCACCTAATGTAGCTTATAATAGTGTACTAAGGGATGTAGTGAGGCATCCTGCAGAAACTGCCAAATTAATGCGTTCTAAACCAGGCACTAAAATATATATATTTTTTTAGTGGGGGGAAGAGAGTATGTCAGGGGACAGATATTCAGAATCACAAGAGGTTTTCAACCCAGTCCTCGGGGCACACCTAGCCAGTCGGTAATTATCCAGATACTGACACCAAATATTTCTGATCTTTAGGTAACTCCAAATAAGTGCCACCTCCAGACTGTGTTACCAAATTGCATGGGAGCAGATTTTGCTTTTTGTGTATAAGAGTTACATTGTCTGTATGTTTATTTAAGTATTAAGCTGTGTATAATGAATTTCTGGACTTTGTAGTCCTTAGGTGATGGGCCCTTTCTGAGCATCTGAACTCTGTACCCAGTACTCATGGGACCCTTCTGGGTTGCCTGGCTGGCCCTATGCATGCTGGAAGGAGCAGATTTACCCCTCCCTCCAATTGTTTCTTCCAAGGTAAAAAAGAGAGAAATATATGGCAATGTGCTAGAGAGCTGTGCTTAAGAGTCAGCATGTAGAGAGACTTCTAACTCTCCATGCTGAGGCAGGAAATTTTTGCTTGTTTTAATCTCAGAACTTTAGTAATCCATGGTGTTTTCACCCCTTTTGAGTACCCCCCCTTTTTTTTTGGAGGGGGGGGGGTATTTCACATTGCCAGCTAGCCCTGTCTTTCTTGCTTGTGAGAGGGGCTAATCATAGACACAGACTCATTCTGTATATAGAGAATCCCTAATCCAGCTCAACATAACTAAAATGTACTGTTTTGTTTATCTTGTCTTCAATTGCATTAATTGAAGAACTGGATTAAGAATTTAAGTCTCACCTCTAGCAATAAAATATTTTTGGGTATAGCTGTCAGAATATAGATTGCAAGTAATGCCTTGTAGAGGTCTGACTACAGACTGTCATGGCACAATGCATATAGCCCTGAGGCTGTGTGTAGAAATCTTCAGTGGCATTATCCAAATAATGCTGTTGAAAATCTGGGTATTGGCCTGGATGTTTATACATTATTCTTCAAAAGGCAAATCATAAAGTGTTGATTTTAATCTGTGTTTCAGTAACCAAGGATACAAATGGCAATGTGGATAGAATTTTATTATTGTGGCACAAATATTATAAAGTACACCTTTAAGTAACCACTATTTCAGCATTATAATCAAAAATATTATGTTTTTTTTTATTTTTTTCATATGCTTTTAACACATTTTATCAATTTTCATCATGAGCAATATCAACTCTTATTTCTCTCTACTATATTGGCATTCATACACTCATTCATACTATACCTATCCATAATACCACGCTGCACTTATTCATTCCAACTACAAGACCATAGCATAAACATGAAATAACATTCTATTCATATAATAACCAGATAGTATATAGTCTCTCATCATTGATAAAGATGTATGAATGAGTGTATGAATGTCAATATAGTAGAGAGAAATAAGTGTTGATATTGCTCATGATGAAAATTGATGTGTTAAAAGCATATGAAAAAATAAAAAAAAACATAATATTTTTGATTATAATGCTGAAATAGTGGTTACTTAAAGGTGTACTTAGAAATATTTGGTAACCTCTAAAATCTAGTCAGTCTCATCCAGTAGTATACAGATATTCTAAAGAGATACTGTTTAAGCTTGTTTAGGAACTAATACAGTCTCACCATGCTTAAAATAACAGAGGAAAAAGCCTCAACAGACTCCGAGTATTACAGTCACAAAACTGCCATTTATTTAGGAGTGGTAGAGAAAGCTATTGAAAGAGAACATGGTATCAGCAACTTACATAAGATACAGCAAAGTTGCTCAAAAATAGTATCTTTCCATGCCTCACTTAATATGTTACAGCTATCTGATTCGCCATCATTGTGAGCGCACTGGCATGGCATTCCCCTTTTAAACTCCTGACATCAGACGCGAATGAATCAAACCACCAATCACAAGGAAGTACTACCTTGCCTTGGTCAAAAACAATAGCACAGAAAATTAAATGAAAATCACTACTTAATATCACAGAGTAATCAATAGAAATAGATCCATTCAATTTTGGAATTAAGCCCCTTCAGGTGAACTGTTTGCAAATGGTTAATCCATTTCTGCTCTAATTGTAACAGTGCCCATCTCCTATCGCCACCTCGATTACTGAAAGGTAGTTGTAAGATCACACAGTGCAATGATTCAAAATTATGTTGTAGTTGTTCACAATGGTATGCAAGAGGGGCTGACGCCTTTCTTGTATTGATATTACTCTTGTGCTCTGTGAGGCTGACGCCTCTGTGAGGTGTAGGCTCCTCTTCCATATTATTGTGAACAGCTTTGTCCACCACGGACCCTGAAGAAGAGTTCAGAACTTGGTCCTTAGCTGGCCCTGGGGACTAAAGAGAGCAGCATGGCATCTATGATAAGATGTCCTAATAATAAATCAATAAGCAGAAATGTTACATGTGGAGGTTTTTTTATGACAATGATGTCAGCTAGTACTCCTAAATAAATGACAGTTTTGTTACTGTAATAATCGGACTCTGTTGAGGCTTTTTCCTCTGTTATTTTAAGTATAGTGAGACTGTATCCAGTTCCTAATCAAGCTTAAACAGTATCTCTAGATAAGAAGAGGGGGTGTTGCTGTTTTTTTTTTTTTAGAATTTATTTCCTTCATAAGCTCTGATTTCTTTTTACAAATATTATAAAACCATAATAGAAATAAAACTAGTATAAGATTTATATTATATAAACTGGTAAGAATATACAAAGTTATACTGTATAGCATAGATGACCTATCACTTTCCTGCAAATATGTGCTGGAGAAACCCCAGTTCTTACTATAGGGTGTCTGTGCAGGCTTACTGGAACTCAGGTCCTAGATGAAGTTCCAAAAGGCATGGAGCATCCTTTTCCTTTATGGCTGCAAATTAGCCAGCATGCCTCCAATTTAATACACTCTGCCAAAACTTGCACAGGCAAGTTTTTTTTCTTTGTGTTTAGTGAGTCACGGGGGAGGGGGGGATATTGTTCTGTACTCACAGCACCAAGTCAGCTAAAATTCAGTACTTTCCCATATAGACATGAGAAGCACATAGCTCAAAACAGCAAAGGTATATTTTATATTATGACAGTCAAAAAAAAACATAAATCTGTTTTTGACTGGTGGAAGCCACTGCACAACAGCAGACACAGAATTTGAAATTGCTGTGTGAATACCCCATTACTTGCACGTAACAAGTAGACAAGGGCAGGGGAAACCTCTGAAATGGAGAATCATAGAGTATCATTGATCCTGGGAAAAAAAAGGCAAGGATTCAGCAGGAAGCCCTAGGGGTTGGATCTAGGAGGGTCAGAGTTCAAGTGAAGTACCTGCAGCCTTTGCTTGTGTGATCTGCCGCCAACAGAGAAAAAAGAAAAGTAAATAATGGAGATGTAGAAGAAGTGAATCCAAGTAAATAAAGAAGAACTTTGCCTTACCCAGTGCAATAAGAATAGGAGAGAAAGTGAACTGTAACTATTTCATACTCTGTATATTTATTGGATCAATTTTCTCTTAACCAACTAAAGACTTTGGCCCCAATATTCAAACTGTGGGAAGTAGCCAGGCTGCCTCTCACAGTCAGTGCTGAGCCTGGATATTCAATGCTGAGCCATTCCAAGTGACTGGCATTGAATATCTTATTTATTTTTGGAAGCTAAGAACATAGCCAGCCAAGTTGATATTCAGTGCTGGCCAACTAAGTTCATAGCTATTGACACAGCCAGATTTGACCGCAAAACGTAGCTGGCAATGCGCTGAAAATCAGCGCATAGCCAGTTATATTGCATGATATAACCAGCTATCCATGAAGCAGTAAACAGGAATATTCAGCTGGAGCTGAATATCAGTGGATAGCTAGCTAAGTACCATTAAACCTGCAAGTTGTTCTTGACCAGTTAAATGGTTTTGAATATTGGCCAGATTCAGCACACTTTAATGATTCAGAACAAACCTCGGACTGACTGAGTTTTTCGAAGTAGCAGAGGGGATGATTTCAGGGCCTAACAGCCATTGAAGTCAGATTGGTCATGTCTCAGAACCCTATGTATTTTGGTAGGCAAAAACAAAATACCATCCTCCATACCTGGGGTGGGTGGGGAGCATGAATTTTATAGCAGGGCAGCTATGTCAGAAATCCAAAAAGTGCCCATTTTATAAAGGCAACATTGGTGCCTGTGCACTTATTTAAATTAGACCCAAAATTGCAGAAATGCCAATATATATATTTACATCTCCTATGAAGGTGATGCAAATGTGTTTATGTACTCCATGGAGGTAATTTGATAAGGGCATGCATACTTTGAGACATTTTAATCATTTACTTGCAGATGTGGCAACATTTGTATATAAATGATTCCTTACATAATACCGAGTAGTTGAAATGTACACCACATGACAAGATGACACATACTTGCTGGTACTACTACTACTACTTAACATTTCTAGAGCGCTACTAGGGTTACGCAGCGCTGTACAATTTAACAAAGAGAGACAGTCCCTGCTCAAAGAGCTTACAATCTAATAGACATAAGTGTGCACAGGGGTGGAGCTTGGACAGAGCATGCAAGTATACTCATTGATTATAAAATACTATACATGCATACATGACAAATATTGGTGTGGACATTTAAACCTGCCCTAGTGCTGGGGTGTCTGTGCCTGCAACACACTATTGACAGCCAGATTTGGTCTTTGTTCTGTAAATGGCAAAAGATAGATGAAGATCAAGTCTGCATATTTTATATTACATTAACATCTATGCTATGAGTGATGATGTTGTATATCTCAAGGGAGGCGGGGAAGACATCTTAATCCTTAAATTAGCAAGTTAAATAACACACTAAAAAGTGGCCAGCACTACCCCAGTGAGGATCTTTCCCGTGTGCTGAGGCCACTTTTATTTATTTATATTTTGCTCATACCTTTTTCAGTAGTAGCTCAAGTTGAGTTACATTCAGGTACTCTGGATATTTTTCTGTCCCAGGAGGGCTCACAATCTAAGTTTGTACCTGAGGCAATGGAAGGTTAAGTGACTTGCCCAAGATCACAAAGAGCAGCAGTGGGATTTGAACCAGCCACCTCTGGATTGCAAGACCGGTGATCTAACCACTAGGGCACATGGCAATGTCTGTTTAGACTTTATATTATTTGTTTAATAAAAATATTTGAACAAAAAATAGTCCCATTTTCCATTTTTTCTATTAATGGCCACCCACTAATTCCAATTAGTGTGTGACCATCACCAATCCCTATTTTCTAAGCAGTATGGGCTCAAGTGCTAATCATGTACTAATCATTTAGCCTGCGGCGATGTAGCTGCATTAACCAATTAATGCAATACACTTCTACTCTCCACCCCACAGACACACCCCCAGCACTAAAAAAGTAAAATCTATTTTTTAGTGTGTGGGAAGTGCATGCCAGTCCCCAAACTACTGTGGGACACCTGAGCAGACCCAGAGGTAGTGCTTTTTACCCTGCGGTAAGCACACATTTGTGCTTACAGCAGTTTAGTAAAAGGGCCCCCAAATTATCTCTATGTTGAGTAGGTTTCTCAGTCTTACAATATGAAGAAAAGAAACATGAAGATTGTGCTTTAGAAATTAGAATTGGAGTGAGGTTCTGAAGCCCAGCTTTTTGAGTTCAAGGCAGCGATTAAAAGGTGCTAAATCTGTATGGAGGTCTTTTACAAAGGCGTGCTAGCGGTTTTAGTGCATGCTAATCATTAGTACGCACTAAATACTAGAGACACCCATAGAAATATATTTGGGTATCTCTCTAACATTTAGTGTGTGCTTATTTTTAGCGTGTGCTAAAAACGTTAGCCTGCCTTTGTAAAAAGATCCCTATGTGAATAACCTTTGTGACTAGTTCATGAGCAGACAGGTGTGGTTGAAGACTCTATTCCTCTTCCTAAGTAGTTCAAATACCATTTTGAAACCTTGCAAAATAACCTTTGGACCACTCCAATTATTTCTTGGATATTGTCTTCTATGAGCATTGTTACAAGCGTAAGTTAAATATTTAATTCAAGTTAAGTTAATTTAATTAACAAAATGTATATTCTGCCTTTTCATTCCATTGAAACATACAAAGTAGCTCACCAAAATATAAACATCAATTTTATAATCAGGCAATCATTAATATATATCATACAAGTGAAAACATTAAAATACATCCCCATGCAAGCCCCCCCCCCCCCCCAATACTTTTCCAGTAAACCACCATCCAAACTTTCTGGTAAAATCTCACTGAAAAAGACAAGTTTTCAGAGCTCTGCAATAAAGTAATTAATTCTTTTCCCCTCTCAAGTCCTGGGGCTGCTTGTACTTAACAGATTAAAATCCTTCGGAATTGAGACACTCAAGCTATAACAGCAGATCACAATACCCACAATTTCTTTATTTAGAAATCCTATCTCTGAAATAATATGTCCCTATTGAATGTAATACCTGTGTAAAAATAATTATATAATATATATATATATTATATTTATTCTGTTCTTCTATATTCAATTCTCCACCAATTAAATATAAGGTAATATGATAAGAATAAAAATATGTAAGAAAAGGAGGAATTAAATACTATATTTGTTGAATTACATTAACCTGCACTGTAAGGTTTAAGGACATGTGCTCAGAACATAAAGACCATATATTTAACTTTAAAATGTTTATTTACAATACAGGCAATGTAATAATGTTACAAGAGAGAGACAGTTTTAAGGATCTTTCACAAGAGGAATGTGCTTTCAATATAGCAAATCTGAGTTATATCTCTTGTTTGTCCTGTTTGTCTGTCCTAATTAGATTGTAAGCTCTGTCGAGCAGGGACTGTCTCTTCATGTTCAAGTCTACAGCGCTGCATACATCTAGTAGTGCTATAAAATGATAAGTAGTAGTAGTAGTAGTAATTATAAATTAAGATGGATAATGGTAACTCACTTTGATGGAGGCTGCTGGTTGGAGTGATGAAAGAGATCCTCACTGCTAAAGAAGTCTTTCGTTGCAGAGTTGTTGCTGGAGCCTGGAGAAAGTCTTATTTTAGATGTGTATGAAATCCAGCAGAGAGGCAAGAGGCAGAGTGAAGAGCGAAGAGAACAAGAGTGCAAACTGAAAATGGTCCAGGCTTTTTTATAATCTCTTGTTGGACCATAGGCTGAAGTCAGGTGGGGTGTACTTGATCCAATGAAAACTCAGGGACAGCTGAAAACTGGTTTAATCTAGTTTTGAGATGGAGCATGGTAACTGGTCACATGCTTAATGACATCATAAGATTTTCTGTCTGGACATCTGTTGTGATATACATCCAGAAGGCATCTGACAGGATTAAGAGAGTCTGTCTAAGAGTAGATAGGCTTTTTAGGTGGAGTTTTGCTGTCTTTTGTTAACTGCAGTCTCTGTGATTGCTGTCCATCTTCAGAGTTTTTACAGGTGCGCTGAAAAATGGATCTGCGTGCATCCAAAACCCACGCCTACACTACCACAGGCCATTTTTCAGTGCACCTTAGTAAAAGGACCCCTATAATTGGAAGTTGGTACAAAGAACATAGCAGAGATGCAACCCTGACTCCCCCTTTCCCCCAACATTTTTTTATCACTACCTTTGCTGCCAAATTCTGAAAGCTGAAAATTATCCAATATTTTCTTTGGAAGTACCAAATAAAGGATGTTACAATAATCAAGATGGGTGATCACACAGCCAGCATAATTGTCCAAAAATGTTGTGGCAAAGGGAATGATTACATTTGACATATTAGCCATAACTTCCATGTAGGCACAATTTGTGGTTCTAATGTCAATATTGTATCCAGTATGACTCCCAAGTTGTAGATATCTGAAGAGATTTTAGTCTAACAGTCCACGAACTGCAATACATTGCATGGATCTGGAATGCCTATGCACTGAATATCTATTTCTTGTAACAGAACAGAAGGGCTGAAGAAAGGCCTTAACTATTAAGCATGTATTTAATTTTTTAGCCTGGTAGATCCCTCCTGCTCCTCCAGGCTTTAAGATCATTTCAGAACCTGTCTTTTGGTCTAGTTATTGCAGCAATAGTCTTTGGCTAGTAGCCATGTAGCAAGTATTCTGTATAGTGTGACTTAAATTGTGAACACAAATCCAGACGTATTCTGAATTTACGCACACAACTTAATTAGTTAACAAACCAATCAGTGCTCTTAATTGCCTATTAACTGTCACTTATTGACAATAATTGGCATTAATTAGAATTTACACGCAAAACTGTCTAAGCATATACTGTAAAGTGGTAGTAGTAGTAGTAATATGCGTAAATTCTAATGTGTATAGCTGAAAAAGGGGGCATGGCCATGGGCATCGAATGGGCAGGTCATGGTCCTTTCTAAAATCTATGCATGTTGTTATAGAATACACCCAGTCCATGCCTAGTTTAGTCGTGGGCATTTACACCAAGTTTTACTTGGTGTAAATGCCCACAACTGAATTTAGTCACATGGACAGCTGCTCGGTGTCTTCTATAATTTAGGCGTATTCTATAAAGTACGCCTAAATTCCGCACAGGTTTTTTTAGGCATGATATATAGAATGTAGCCCTAAATATGGCTACAGGGTGTCACCAGTGCAGGATGACTGATTGCTCCCTCACCCCACTCCCCTGGTGTGTGAATTCTGCTTTAACAGCATGCCCAGCCTCAACTGTTCCGAGGAGTTGGAAGAGCTGACTTAGGAATCAAATCCAGGTCTTGCATATTCTAATGCACAGCACAGCACAGCCACTAAGTTGCCAGGCCAGCTGTTGTACATTTTTATCATGGCCTAGATTTTAGAACTATAGATAACTGCTCCTGTATCATGCACATTATTCATTCATTATTAGTTTTAAATTACATTGTCAAACCTCAGTCACAAACTTTGTCCTTGTGGTCTTAAAACAAATATTTATTATAAATCAAAGCTAGAGGAGACAACTGACAAGGTCACCTAGCTCCAAGCAGATGATGGGGTAATTTATAATGACTACAAAGGGTCTTAATTTTTAGAGCGTTAAGAAAAATAGATAATTTAAAATGACATTACTGTAACTTGTTGTACATGAGTTAGCATATCACAATCTATTTATTGATATAATTCTTTCAACTTGCTAATATTCTAACATTCAAACATTTATATCATTCTCCACAATACTGTTGAAAATATGCCATTGAAAATCTATCCTCCGATGAGTCATATGTCCTCTTGCTGTTATTGTTCATATTTTCTTCTGCTGTCCAAAAGCATTATTCCTAACATATATAGTTCATGTAGAAAAGTGAATGGAAAAATCCCCTGTTATATTTGTCCACAACTCTCTTTTGTGATCCAATCTTAATGGTTTACGGTTCAAACGATATTTGTATTTTCCTTTATAATGACCAATGAAGATCTTTATTCAACGATTCTTGCAGCTCTATACAAGGCTGTGTTTCGCCTCTGGCGTCTTCAGGAGCTGTTCATATATCAGCGATTTTTGAAATTGCAAGAGGACATATGACTCATCGGAGGTTACATTTTCAATAGCATATTTTCAACAGTATTGTGGAGAATGATATATATGTTTGAATGTTAGAACAGTGCCGTAGCGAGGGTGCCTGACACCTGGGGCGGGTCGCCGCTGCGCACCCCCCCCCAGGTGCAGGGCATGGCGCACCCCCTCCGGAGCGCTCCCCCCCCAAAACGCACCCTACCTTTCAGAGGGGGGCAGGCGGGAGGGCCGATCCGCCCCCAGTGCATGTCACTGGGAGCTGCATGGGCTCTGCTGCTTCCCTGCTTTCTCTGCCCTGGAACAGGAAGTAACCTGTTCCGGGGCAGAAAGAGCAGGGAACCAGTGAGCCGACACCCCCCCCCCCCCCAGCGAGTACACCCGGGGTGGACCGCCCCACCGCCCCCCCTCCTACGAATATTGTACATGATAACTCATGTACAATATTCTATTCGTATCCATCAAGATATATATAGTCTGAAGAATAGTAACAAGTAAGCGGTCCCTTAATATTGTTTCAATTACTGTAACTTGCCCAGAAAACAAATTAATAAGATTAAATGTTAGGGAAGATTTAGGTGTTTCCCTTTCTGTTTAACATTGATTAAACCTAAAATGAGAGAAAATATTTATTTGGCTCAAGAGACTCATTGAGGGCTAACAGCACGCAGCCCCCATATCTAATATTTTATTTCCTAAGTGTTAAATGGAGGAGTAGGAGTATATGGGATGTTTTCCAATTTGTGTGTGTGTGTGTGTGTCTTTCATTTTGTGTTTTTTTTTCTTGTGTAAATGGATGTCATTAACAGCATGTACTTTTTGCACATAGTGGGGGGATTCTATATATGGCACCTAAACAATCCACGCGGAAAATATTTTTGTCTAAGTGTATTCTATAAGTGGTGCCTAGACTTAGGCACGGTATACAGAATACACTTAGTTGATATCCCAGCACCTAAATCTATGCACGTTCATTTACACCAACAAAAACATAGGATAGATCCCGGTGCATAGATTTAGGCACACAGGGTCGTATTCTATAACTATATGTGTAAATTTTAGAACGCCCACATAACACCCATTTCCCCATCTCTAAAAACACCCCTTTTTGTCTGTGCACATTAGAAGTTAGGTGCAGTATGTTACAGAATACACTTAGGGGTCCTTTTACTAAGTTGTGCTCAAAATGTGCCTGCAGTAGTGTAGGCGCAGGTTTTGGGCATGCGCAGAATCATTTTTCAGTGCACCTGTATAAAAGGCCTTTTTTTTATTTTTGCCAAAAATGGACGTGTGGCAAAATGAAAATTGTCTGAGACCTTACTACCAGCCATTGACCTAGCGGTAAAGTCTCACGCGGTAACCGGGCGGTAATGACCTATGTGCGCCAAATGCCACTTGGTGCACGTCCGATATGTGTGGCAGAAAATGAAAATTATTTTTGACGCGTGGCAAAAATGAAATTACCGCCAGAGACATGCGGTAGCTGTGCATTAACTCCATTTCGGCGGGTGTTGGACTTACACGGCTTAGTAAAAGGGCCCCTTAGTGAGTTGTGCATATAAATTCTAATTATTGCCAAATAGTGCTCATTGTTGCTTGTTAACTGCTGTTATCAATGTTAATTAGATTGTTAAACCAATCAAGTTGTGTGCGTTGTTAGCGAGGATCTCTAGGCACGCTATATAGAATCTGGGGGAGTATGGCCACTCTTAAAAAGTGCATGCTGTTTGCACATAGTGCCTCAGATTCCATATAGTTTGCCCAAGGTTGGGAACACATATTGGGGTGCAGATCTCAGATATGCCTGAAACCTAATTAGTCAATTAGGTTCTAACAATCAGTTATTGAAATTAATTGGAGTTAATTGTCACCAAGTTGGATTTTCACACATCTGCCCTAGTCGCTATTTTATAACATCTGAGTTTAAAATTTCATAGGTGGAAAACTCTCTTCATAAACTTAACTCTTCCTCCTTACGATTCCCTAATGTTTCTGTCACACATGAACTGTACTCTACCACAACATCACTCTGTATTTGTTCATACCAGTATTGGCAATCACCTTTACAGTACTATGTAAGCCACATTGAGCCTGCAAATAGGTGGGAAAATGTGGGATACAAGTGTAATAAATAAATAAATAAAGGTGGTTAATAAATCCCAATAAATAATAATAAATAGCCATGGGAGCTTTATATGAGTGGGTCAGGGGTGTTCCAGAAATTTAGAGCGATGTTATAGAATACTTAGATTTGCACACCCAACTGCCATCGGTTGGGTTCAGGAATGTATTCCATATTTCAGCAGAATACTAACAGTTACATGCACAACTGTAGCATTTAGTTGTGGACATTTTATAGAAATGTTTGCCTATATGTGGTGGGCATATATGACTCTATGAAAGTACATGGGTAATTCCAAACTCCAAGCCAATCAGAGCCCAGTCAACAAGATTTCAAATATATACTTTCCTGTTTCCAAAAATAAATAAAACTGAAGAAAAAACACTCTGTTCTCTGTAACAGCTTTGCAGCAAAGAAACACCACCTGCTGGCAAAATAGGAAAAATACAGGAATCAATACAGGAAAATATCCAATACATTTTACAGGCTTAAAACACACTGTTTCTTCACACCTCCCCCCTTAAGACAGAGAGACCTTGGACTGCAGCCTCTACAGAGTGCTGATCAGGTCTCTATAGTCCAGTGTCATGGTGTTTCTGGCTTTTCCTTCCTGGAGAGGCCATCAGCTTTGCCATGTTCCTTGTCGTTCCAGTGCTTAAATCGGACATTTTTACCACACTCAGTACAACCTAACAGTTTTAATCCTATACGCTTCAATTTCTGAATAGTGAGGAGTATCTGCTGACAGAAGCTTTTACCACACTCAGCACATGTGAATGGTTTTATTCCTGTGTGTATTCTCTGGTGCTTTAGCTGTGGTTTATGAATAAAGCTTTTTCTACATTCAGTGCATGTAAACAGTTTCTTCCCTGAATGGATTCTATAATGCTTTGACAATAATTTCTGGTAACTGAAACTTTTCTTACATTTTGTACTTGAAACTGATCTCTCTCCTGGGTGAAATGTATTTCTTCCTGGTTGAAGCTACTGTCATAACCAGAACATGAAGATATTCTATTATCAGTGTTTTCTGATTTTCTTGAATTTTTGCTTTATTGATACAGCTTTTCCCATATTATATACTTGTACATAATACAGTTTCTTTATTATTTTTGAGGTGCTGTATTAGGTAGCTCCTTTTTCATACTGAAATCTTTTTCATATAGCATGTAAAATGTGTGTCTTTTATACATGTTTTCAGTTCTTCTAGTTCTACCTTTTGACTGAAAGTTTTCCCATTGTCTGTACATTTAGATGGTCTCTCTTCATGGTCAGATCCCTCTGGTAATATCTCTACTAAGAGGTCAGGTATGGGCTCACTATACTGACACTCTTCAGGTAGGCTGCACACAGCTAATACCATAGCTGTGCAATTTGCATAGGCCTTTAATATATTTACATGAAAAGTACACTGATCTCTGTCTTAAGAGTCCATATATATAACATAGTTTGTATCATTCAGGTGCCTTATGACCTTGCAAGGTCCCGCCCAATTAGCTTGAAGTTTATTCTGATGAACAGGAACTAAAACAAGTACCTGCTGGCACTCATAAAACTCTCTATTTTGGGTCTTACGATCATACCAGGTTTTTTGCTTAGTCTGGGCTGCCTTCAAGTTATCTCTGACAAAGTCCACAAATTCTTCTAACCTCTGTCGCATATTAACTACATATTCAATTACAGGGGTGTCAGAGGTATCAACTTTCCCCTCCCTATGTCCTCTTATTAGGTGAATGGGCTCTCTCACCCTCCAGCCATAAAGCAGCTCAAATGAGAACCCTGTACACTGTTGAGATACTTCTCTGTATGCATACAGTAGGTAGGGCAAGTATTTCTCTAAGTTATAGTCTCCCATTTTCACAAAAGTCTTTAGCATATGCTTCAATGTCCCATTAAATCTCTCCAGCAACCCAATAGTTTCAGGATGATATGATGTGGCACATACAGCTTTCACTCTAGAGTGTGCCCACAGATTCTGGATCAGCTCAGACATAAACTGTGTCCATTGGTCTGAGAGTATTTCTTGTGGATATCCTACCCAGGAAAATATTTCTAGTAAGGCAGTGGCAATTTTCTCTGCTTCTATTGAGGATAAGGCTACCGCTTCAGGATATCTGGTAGCAAAGTCCACCACTGTCAATATATATATTTTTTCCCAGTCCAGCTAGTGACAGCTAGAGGCCCTACTATATCCACAGCTATTATCTCAATGGATAAAGGTTTCAGGGGTGCTCAGGGGTGATCTTGGTTCTTACCCACTCTTTGGCATGTATCACAGGTCCAACAATAGTCAGCTATGGCTCAATATACTCCTGGCTAATAGATGTTCTGCATCAATCTAGTGCATGTGCAGTTCACCCCCTGATGCAACCTGTAGGAGTTGTTCTCTGTATGCCCTGGGCACTATAAGCTGATTGTAAGATGTCCAGGGCCTATTAGGATCAACTGGATCAGTCCCTTTCCATACGATACAATCTTTAGCAGTCTCATTGGTTGGCTGACGAGCCCACTGCCTCAGGTCATCCAGGTCAGGGTCAGAGTGCTGTGCTCCCTGAAAAGCATGTCTCTGTCCTATATCAGTATCCATATCTGGAAGGGTCTCTGCTGGTGACTGACAATCAGGGTCATCAGTCTGATCAATAGGTATTTCAGTTAAGTCAGGCTGTCTCATACTCACGGCCCCGGTCACCTCTAGAACTGGTGCTGCTGGAAGCACTGAAGCACCTCCTCCTGTCGCTTGGTCAGCTGGTCCCACCTGGACTAACTCAGGATCTGGAATTGGAGAGGTGATATCTGCTGGTTCAGCTTTTTGGGCCACCCAGGTCTGACTGCGGGTCACTATAGTGGAAATGCTGACTCCTCTATCAAGGGTAATGCTCATTGGACCCATTTCAGTCCCACACAGCATTGGTACTGGAATGTTTTTCATTATGCCTTCTTCTCTGTATTCAGGCTTGGTACCCCAATCCAGGAATAATTGAGCAATGGGTACAGGCTCTCTGGATCCATTGGCTAGCACTACCTCTGCAGAGCACCCTGGTAGAACAGCATCTTCTGGCACTAGCTCTGGTCGTAACAAAGTCATGCTAGAGCCAGTATCCACAAGCACAACTACTTGAGTCTGATTCACAGTTACTGGGGTGCTGTAATGTTGTGGAAACCCATTTACTTCCTTGCTTGATGAATGGCTAGTAACTTTTTGTGCTGCAGAAACTGTGTGGGTCTCCTTCGTGGGACTGGAGCCACACACGAAAGCTGCCAGCTTTGGTGCAAGAACTGAAAGGCTCTTTAGTGCAGGCTTGGGATTATCTGGGCAATCCACTTTGAAATGTCCTGTACACAAGGACGTCCATGCCTAAAGTCTAAGTTTTTGGTGGAACCCTGGAGGGTTTGCTGACAGTCTGAGTTTGCAGGGATATTTGGCTTGGGGCCATGGCTGCCCTTAGATACTGGCTGCTGTGGATATGGTTGCTCTTCTTTGCCAACCAGGGATGGGTAGCTATAAAGATGTCAGCCAACTCAGTCGCTTTCTCTGGAGTATGGGACTGGTGATCTTGAGAATGCTCCTTCACCTCTGGACGACAATGCTGCAGAAACTGTTTTCTCATAGCAGCATCTTAGAATGCTGCTATGAGAAAACAGGAGACTACTTTGACACAGCATACAGCGAAACATATACCTATGTCGGTGAAACCGAGTCTCCAGTATGAACTTCACTAAAGTTGATCAATAGAAATCAAACAAAATAAAACATGGAAAAGAAAATAAGATGATACCTTTTTTATTGGACATAACTTAATACATTTCTTGATTAGCTTTCGAAGGTTGCCCTTCTTCGTCAGATCGGAAATAAGCAAATGTGGTAGATGACAGTGTATATAAGTGAAAACATTCAAGCATTACTATGACAGTCTGACAGGGTGGGATGATGGGGGTGGGTAGGAGGTATGCATGGGGACATCAAAGCATATCATTGATATTCTAACAGGATGGGTGTGGATAGGTGAGGGGTGGGGTGATCAACAGAGACATACAGCTTTATGGTTTATGTATTAAGTTATGTCCAATAAAAAAGGTATCATCTTATTTTCTTTTCCATGTTTTCTTTTGTTTGATTTCTATTGATAACCTTAAGAGTGGACTAACACGGCTACCACACTCCTCCACTAAAGTTGAGAAAGCTAAGTACTCAATTGAAGACTAATAATAACGATGCAATCTCTATATAATGTATAAATAGTAAGATTATATATAAAAGAAAAAAGGAAAAATAGATAAAAAAGAAAGATAAAAACTTTGAAAAAAAACTATATTAGGATTAACGAGGATTGCGGTGTTGCCCCTTGAATTACGCTTGGCTCAGTTTAGCCAGTACGTAAGCACACATGTTGATCTGACGATCTTACTGAAAGAAAACTGCCTAATTAGACCACAGTGTTTTCATATATTCCTAAAGGCATCTCTAGTGTTTAGCACACACTAAAAATACTAGCACACCTTTGTAGAAGACCCCCTAAGCCATCTATCCTTTGAAACAGTAATAGCCACCTTGATTACTTGGCATAAACTGAAAATTAGTATAAGTAACTAAGTTGTTCCTCTCCAATCCAAATATACCCATGGGACAACCAAGAATTTGAGGTCTAGATTTAGCCACAGGAATGTCAATTAAAATAAAAATATTCCAAAAAGGGGTGTGCTATGCATGAAAATTGGTATTAATAAATTGTGCATACAAGAGTAATCATGTAACAGGAAGCTTCTGGCCTATATGAGAAGTCCAAAAAGACACCTGTTGTGATCCTATTTAATTAAGATAACTTAGGGGTAGGGGTCCATAACCCCCAGGCAATAAGGGTTATGGACCCCTAACCACCTATCAAAAGTAATTAAATTTAATGGAGGCTAGGAGAGAGTGGATCTCCTGTCTTTATGGGCCCTTGTTCACTGCCCTATTGTTCTAATGGTCAGCTTATTTTCGAAAGAGATTGCCGGCCATCTTACGACAAATCGGGAGATGGCCGGCCATCTCCTGAAGCCGGTAAAATCGGTATAATGGAAAGCCGATTTTGACCGGCTCTAACTGCTTTCCGTCGCAGAGCCGGCCAAAGTTCCCAGGGACGTATCGGAAGGGTAGCGAAGGTGGGACAGGGGCGTGCTTAAGAGATGGGCGCCCTCGGCCGATAATGGAAAAAAGAAGGGCATCCCTGGCAAAAATTTGGTCCACTTTATTTGGTCCCTTTTTTTTCAGGTCCAAGTCCCAAAAAAATGCCCGAACTGACCATATGACCACCGGAGGGAATCGGGAATCACCTCCCCTGACTCCCCCAGTGGTCACTAACCCCCTCCCACCCACAAAAAAAATAACTTTAAAAACTTTTTTTGCCAGCCTCTGTGCCAGCCTCAAATGTCATACTCAGGTCCATCACAGCAGTGTACAGGTCCCTGGAGCAGTTTTAGTGGGTGCAGTGGACTTCAGGCAGGCAGACCCAGGCCTATCCCCCCCTATCTGTTACACCTGAAATCCACTGTAACCACATGTAGGTGCCCCCTTTACCCCTTAGGGTTATGGTAGTGGTGTATAGTTGTGGGGAGTGGGTTTTGGGGGGCTCAGCACCCAAGGTAAGGGACGTATGCATCTGGGAACAATTTTTGAAGTCCACTGCAGTGCCCCCTAGGGTGCCCAGTTGATGTCCTGGCATGTGAGGGGGACCAGTGCACTACAATGCTGGCCCCTCCACGACCAAATGCCTTGGATTTGGCCAGGTTTGAGATCGCCGGCCTCGTTTTCCATTATGGGTGAAAACCGAGGCCGGCCATCTCTGACATTTGGCCGGCCCCAACCGTATTATTGAAATGAAAGATGGACGCCCATCTCGTTCAAAAATACGGTCGGCCCCGCCACTTCACAGCGCCATCCTCGGAGATGGGCGTCCCCAGTTGAAAATGCCCCTCCATATGTCTTTACAAAATAAGCTCCCAGAACTAGCCCCAATAGTGCACATGAGTCATGATGGCCTGACTCAAAGAGACAAACTGAACAGAACAGTAAGTAGATAAATGAGGTAATCTAGAACTCATTAGGCCCAATATTCCAAATGATTTAAATGGCCAGGAGAGGCTCCTTGCTGTTTAAATTACCTGTCTGTGGCTAACTGGGCATTTTCAGTGGCACTTAACTGGATAGTACTGCTGAAAATACCCAGTTAGCGCCCAAGCCAAAACCAGCTACTCTGGGATCCTTCTGGGGCAGAGTTGGATTTAATTGCCTAAATAGGACTGTATAAAAGGCAGTCCTATCTTTATGCAGTTCTTTATAGCCAGTGAAATGCTGAATATTAACCTTAACCTGGTATATTTTGGCCGGCTCTGTATACCCGGAAATTCAATGCCGGAGCTCGGATAGGATGTGATATTGAATTTCTAGGTATAATGCCGGCGGCAGTCAGCAACACACTGATCACCACTGCCTGAGTATCAGACCCATCACTCACAGCCACTGAAAATTTATCTTCTAAAAAGCCATGTTGAGAACTTTCAACTTAGTAAATGACCTTTCTTATCCACTTTCTTTGTTCCTATAAAATTTGTATTGTCAGACTGCTGCTTCTCTCCGGCTGTCTGCACTCTAGTTGCACCTCTCCGTGCTGTCTGCAAGCCAGCCGCACCTCTCCGTGCTGTCTGCAACCCAGCCGCACCAATGTCAGACTGCCGCTCCTCTCCGAGCTGTCTGCGCTCGAGATGCACCTCTCCGTGCTGGCTGCAATCCTTGTAAGTTATGCCAACCTCCCTCAGGTTAACTCAGTTGCGTTCTCTCCAGCCAGTAGCCCACCCCCTGGTTCAACCCCTACCGGCTACTGGCAAGTATACGTCTCCGGGTGGAGTCCCCCTCCTGGTAGCCTAGCCGCCTAGATTCTTTCCAGTCCGGCTATTAAGTCCCCCACCCAGGCCTCTGGACCGGGCCCTGTTCCTGGCACAGGCCCCTTTCTTTAGAGTCTCTATTCAGAATCAAATGCTTATCACACAGTTCAGCTTTTCTCAAGCAACACTATAAAGTTCCAAAGTTTCCCCTATGGTATGAATTCCTCTAGGTTTAGCACTTCCTACTGGCTACACCTAGAGACCCACCTCCCTCATTTGTCAGCACTAACTCCTGACAACCACCCACTGGGTTAAGGAATTCATACCTTTTGTTATCCAGTACACACAGCACTCTTTCTCCTTTCCCTCTGGCCCTGAGCAAAGGCTGAGATATCCATTTCCTCTGATTCCCCTCCCCCGTCCCCCCTTGCCAATCCATCTGTTCCACCACTCCCCTCTCCCACAGGTGTTCCTCATCCCCTTCCTCTGACTTCATCTCCCAATCAACCCCCTCCCCCTTTTCCCTCTGAGAGGACTTCTCCTCCCACTCCTGTTTCCTGCTCAGCTCGGGCTTCTGGGACTTGTAGTTCTTATAGCCCCACTCTTTCTTCTTTTGATCCCCGGCGGGCACAGGTAGTCCTTTCCTCCCCCACCCCTCCGGTTTGCCACCCCCTTTCTCACATACCCCCCTCTTTAAGCGATTGCTAGCCCATTTCTCCAACCTTCCCTCGTTCCCCGGGCTAGCAACCCGACTCAAGACATCTACATGAGGCAACAACTTCCCTGCTTTATGCTCAATGTGATATTGAAAGGGTTGCAATGCCAGATACCACCTCATCAATCTGGCATTGCTATCTTTCATCCGGGCCAACCACTTTAAAGGGGCATGGTCTGTAAACAACTTGAATGTCCGTCCCTCTAGATAGAACTGACACTTTTGTATGGCCCATTTGACAGCTAGACATTCCCTTTCAATAGTGGCATACCTCGTTTCATGAGGGAGCAACTTCCGGCTCAAATACAATACTGGGTGTTCTTCCCCCTCAAAAACCTGCGACAGCACGGCCCCCAACCCGGTGCCCGAAGCGTCCGTGTGTAGGATAAATTCCCTGTCAAAATCAACGGCCCTAAGCACAGGTTCCTCACACAGGGCTTGCCGTAGGGCCACAAATGCTCCCTGCTCCACCTCCCCCCACCTTAACCGGTTGGGCCTATCCTTCTTTAACATCTCCGTCAAAGGAGCGGCCAATGTAGCAAAGTGAGGAATGAATCTTCGATAGTATCCCACTAGTCCCAAAAAACCCCTCATCAATTTCTTGGTCTCCGGGCGGGGAAATAGTTGGATACTCTCGACTTTACCCTGTAACGGTTTTATCTGGCCATTTCCCACTTTGTAACCCAAATATTTCACCTCTTTCTGCGCAAAATAACACTTTTGGGGATTCAGAGTAAGCCCCGCTTTCCGAAAAGCGTTTAATACCTTCCCCACCTGGAGTAGATGAGACCCCCAGTCCTGGCTATGTATGATGACATCATCTAGATACGCGGCGGCATATGCCTGATGAGGCCTCAATACCTGATCTAACAGGCGTTGACAAGAGGCCGCTGCCGAATTCAAGCCAAATGGCATCCGCTTGAACTGGAACAGGCCAAGAGGAGTACAAAAGGCTGTCTTGGGCTTAGCTGCAGTAGAGAGCGGAATCTGCCAATAGCCTTTTGTTAAGTCAAGCGTTGACAGAAACCGGGCTGACCCTAGTCGGTCTAGCAGTTCCTCTATCCTCGGCATCGGATAAGCATCCGGGTCCGATAGAGCATTAACTTGCCGAAAATCAATGCAAAACCGCCAGGTTCCATCGGTCTTGGGCACCAGCACTACCGGACTTGCCCAGGAACTGTGCGATTCCTCAATCACCCCATATTCCAACATTTCCTTAACCTGCCGATTCACCTCTTGCTGCTTCATGGGGGATAACCTGTACGGTCTTTGCCTTACTACCTTTCCCTCCCCCGTTACGATATCGTGCGTAATCAATCTCGTTGCCCCTGGGCAAGGAGTGAGCACATCCTTAAATTCCCCCAAAAGAGCCCTTATCTGCTCTTTTTGAGTTCCCTCTAAATCCTCTCCCACCTGCAACCCCCCTTTAGAATCCATCTCCGATATCTGAGGACCTAGATCCTCCTCCGTTAAATCCTCTGCAGTCGCCCAACAAACCTCCCGGGCCTGCCAAGGTTTGATCAAATTTATATGATAAGTCTGCCTCCTCCCCCGTTCATTCCTCACTTCATACGTGACTGGGCCCAACCGCCTCGTAACTATCATCGGGCCCCTCCAGTTCCCACTAAATTTATGAGGACTATCCGAGACCATGATCAGCACTTTATCCCCTATCGCCACCTCCCGGACCCGGGTCTTTTTATCATAGGAGGCCTTCTGATACTGCTGAGCCGCCTGCCATCTGTCTCTAGAGTAAACCCCCAACCGCCTCAAGCGCCCCTTTAAATCATGAAGGTAAGATATTACCGTGTTATCCTCAGCTTCCGGGGGTACCCATCTTTCTCTCACTATATCTAAGCCCCCCCTTGGTGCTCGCCCAAAGAATAACTCGAAGGGAGACACCCCTAGGGAGGCCTGCACACACTCCCTCGTTACATACAGGACAAAGGGCAGCAATTGATCCCATTTCTCCGGGCAAGAGCCCACTCCCTTCCTAAGCAAAGTCTTCAGGGTCTTATTAAATCGTTCAACCAGGCCATTGGTCTGCGGGTGATATGCAGCCGTACAAATGTGAACAATCCCGAAGGCCTCCCATACCTGTGCTAGAACCCGTGATCTAAAGTTGGATCCCCGGTCAGTCAACACCTCCCGAGGGAATCCTACTTCACAGAAAATGTGAACCAGTTCCGCAGCAATAACTTTAGCCGAAATGTTTCGTAAAGGAATGGCCCAAGGAAACCTGGTGGCCATATCCATAATTACTAAGATATAGGAGAACCCCCGAGTCGACTTCGGAAGAGGACCAATTATGTCCATCGCAATCCTCTCTAGGGGGGTCCCTATGCGGGGCAAAGGATGTAAAGGAACTCTCCCTGGACCCTGTTCGGATACCTTCTGACATAAAGGACAAGACTCACAATACTTCTAAACCTCTTTATATATCCCGGGCCAATAAAAGCGCCGTAACAATTGGGAGACCGTATTCTGAGCTCCTTTATGCCCCCCCCAGAGGGTGATCATGAGCTACCCGTAACAGTAGGTTCCTAAATCCCCTCGGCATCACTAACTGGCTCCGTTCCCCCTCCCCTCCGTTTCCTGCAGGTCTCCGAAACAGAAGGCCCTGCTCTATCACAAACCCGGGTCCCTGCACCTCCCTGTCCCCCTCCCTTGCCCGCGCCCAAGCATATTGCAGAGTAGGGTCGGTTTGCTGCTCCCTCCTAAAAGAGGGGAATTGTTCCTGCACCTCCCCTGCCTCCTCAGGGAAATCCGCCGCCTGCTCTAAGTCTTTCATAGACCGAGCTCGCTGACGCTGCCCCGTCTTCTTATGCCTCCCCGAATCCCTGGTTTTCCCCGGGTTCCCCAATATCTCCATGTGAAACGGAAATATCTGGGCTAAAGCCTGCTCCTGTTCCGTCCCCTCCGCCCCCCGTTGGGACCGGGTAACCACTAACCCCTCTCTCTCTTTCAAATATTGCGAAAATGGGGGCCAATCCCTTCCCAAGATAAGAGCCTGAGGCAACCTAGGTAGTACCGCCACCCAGACCCAATGAGCCCCCAAAGGGCCTACGATCCTCACCTGCCGCAACGGGTATCTACTGGAAGCCCCATGCACACACTGTATGGTGACCTCTCGCCCTTTCTTCCCCCCTCTCCCAACTCCCTTCTCCCTGATCCTCTCCCACAAGGACTGGGCAAGCATAGTTTGGTCTGCTCCTGAGTCCAACAGCCCCTCCACCCCCACCCCCATCACTTCTACCCGTTGGCAGAACTCCCACCTGCCCCCCTTCCCCCCTCCGGCCACCAATTGTAACTTCACCACACAGTCTCTCCTCACATGGCCCTTCCGCCCACAATGATAATACATTCTTTCTCCCCCTTTACTCCCCTCCCAAACTCTCATACCCCTACCTTCGGGAACCTGATGCCCTTTTGGACCTCCCAATCCCCCTCCCGGCGGGGTTCCCCTGTGGGCACAATGCTGCGATTCTAGGAAACAATCCATGCTCTGGATTGCCTCCTCGAGGGTACTGCAGCCCCGTTTAATCAAGTCCACCTGAAGCCCTCTAGGTAAGGACTCCAAGAACTGTTCCAGCACCAGGTCTTCCATTACCTGCTGCATGGAACGTCTTTCAGGCTCTAACCATTTTCCCGCCAAATCACTCAGTTTCTGAGCAAGAACCCTAGGTGTCTCTCCCTCCACCCACCGGAACTCCCGAAACCTCCTTCGGTACGTATGCTTGCTTAGCCCAAACCTATCCAAAATAGCGGCTTTCAGCCTCGTGTAGTCTGTTATTTGTCCTGTAGGAAGGGCCCGAAAAGCCGCTAAAGCTTCCCCAGCCAGCGCCGGAGCTAGTCTTAGGGTCCATTGCTCCTGAGGCCATCCTGCTGTCACCGCCACCCTCTCAAAGGCCCCCAGATAATCTTCGATATTATCCGCTTCAGTTAATTTTCCCCAAGGTAACCAGTTCACCCCCACAGGTCCTACCAGTCCAGCAGTCCCTTCGCCCCGCAAGGTTGTCCCACTTTCGCTAGGTCCGGACATTCTTCCTCCGGCCCGCAGAAATTCCTGAAATAGGTCCAAAAGTGGCTGCTGCTGTGCTCGGGAAGCTGCCAACGACTCCTCCATAAGTTTATGGGCCATCTCTTGTTGCTTTTGAAATTGGTGAGTCATAAAGGCAAACATCTCTTTCGGAACCATCCCGATAACTTTAATCTTCTTCCTATAAGAAAACACAAGAGAAAAACAAAACCCAAGTGTGGACTTTCACAACACTTCCACTTCGCACTCCAATCCCCCCCCTGCTCCCAATATGCTCACCGGAAGCAGGAGGTTTGTTCGCCTCCGGGTTCAAGCTCCCCAGCTTTCTGGTCTGCCAGCTCCTCCGTCCTCCTCCTCGGCTTACTGGAACCAGGGCTCGACCGATCCCACCACTGCCACCAAATGTCAGACTGCTGCTCCTCTCCGGCTGTCTGCACTCTAGTTGCACCTCTCCGTGCTGTCTGCAAGCCAGCCGCACCTCTCCGTGCTGTCTGCAACCCAGCCGCACCAATGTCAGACTGCCGCTCCTCTCCGAGCTGTCTGCGCTCGAGATGCACCTCTCCGTGCTGGCTGCAATCCTTGTAAGTTATGCCAACCTCCCTCAGGTTAACTCAGTTGCGTTCTCTCCAGCCAGTAGCCCACCCCCTGGTTCAACCCCTACCGGCTACTGGCAAGTATACGTCTCCGGGTGGAGTCCCCCTCCTGGTAGCCTAGCCGCCTAGATTCTTTCCAGTCCGGCTATTAAGTCCCCCACCCAGGCCTCTGGACCGGGCCCTGTTCCTGGCACAGGCCCCTTTCTTTAGAGTCTCTATTCAGAATCAAATGCTTATCACACAGTTCAGCTTTTCTCAAGCAACACTATAAAGTTCCAAAGTTTCCCCTATGGTATGAATTCCTCTAGGTTTAGCACTTCCTACTGGCTACACCTAGAGACCCACCTCCCTCATTTGTCAGCACTAACTCCTGACAACCACCCACTGGGTTAAGGAATTCATACCTTTTGTTATCCAGTACACACAGCACTCTTTCTCCTTTCCCTCTGGCCCTGAGCAAAGGCTGAGATATCCATTTCCTCTGATTCCCCTCCCCCGTCCCCCCTTGCCAATCCATCTGTTCCACCACTCCCCTCTCCCACAGGTGTTCCTCATCCCCTTCCTCTGACTTCATCTCCCAATCAACCCCCTCCCCCTTTTCCCTCTGAGAGGACTTCTCCTCCCACTCCTGTTTCCTGCTCAGCTCGGGCTTCTGGGACTTGTAGTTCTTATAGCCCCACTCTTTCTTCTTTTGATCCCCGGCGGGCACAGGTAGTCCTTTCCTCCCCCACCCCTCCGGTTTGCCACCCCCTTTCTCACAGTATGCATGTGGTAAAATTCAATATCACTGAAATAATGTCTTATATAACCATACAGAATTAAATACTCAATTTTTAAAACCAAAAATTATTATTAGTTCATATAAATGAACAAATGGTCCAATACTGAAAATCATTTAACCAGGTAGGAGAGGCTTCTGTACACAGCCAAAGTACATGCGTAGGTGAGTGTTTCATATTATACACCCAAAAAGCAACCACAAAAGTGGAGAAACTGGATCTACTAGAGGGGAAAAGTCGAAAACAGAAAGTAGCGTGATCCTTTATTAAAGAACTCCTTTTTAATTATTCTTCTCCTTGGCGTTTTGGAAGTGTCATGTTGATCACGCTACTTTCTGTTCTCGATATTCTACACCCATACATTGTTTCTCCTCCATTGAACATGCCAACTCTCAGGTTGTATAAAAGTATATGCCTTCTTGTTACCATATGGACTTTTGTGCTTGGGGTATTTTTATAAGGAGCCTTTATATTCATACAACAGGGTTTATGCATGGAAATTCCTTTTACATACATAGAGGGAATTCTAGTATACAAGACATCAAAGACTTTCTGAGAATGTTAAAGAGCATTAAGCAGCTCCCACAAAACACTCTGCTGGTAGCACTGGAAGCACAACAGCACTCTACATGCCGATGACATACTGTATCTATAATGTGACAAATTTCTAAAGACATCCACCTTAGGCCACTGATTAACTATTACACAGTTAATCCAATTCATCCTAACCCACATCTGTCTACAAAGCACGGACACTGCTGTAGGCACCAGGATAGCACTGTAGTATGTCAACCTATCCATGACAAAATTGAAAGAAACATTTTTGAACAAATATCAGCCTAAAACCTGAAAATATCATCAGTATATTGATGATGTGCATACAAAGGCTTTTAAAACTTACTCATGGTATACACACATATTGTAAAGTGGATCCTCTTTTCTCAGCGGTTGCAGCTCTCCCCAACCTGAAGAACACCTTCCAGTACTGCTCCTTTCTTTCCTCAGAACAATGAAGCTTTTTATTGCCTAGAAAGGGGTTTCCCTCCTTCCCTCAGTTGTGACACCAAAACACAAAAAGCACAGTTAACGTTCACCTTTCTCAAGCCGGTTAGTTTCCCAGTCCCGGCTTCCCCAGCTGCTACCTCTCCCTTAAATTTTAGGCCAAGCTTTCAAAACACAGCTCAGTTTAGCCAGGCTTTCAAAACACAGTTCAGTTCTAGCCAAGCTTGCAAAACACAGTTCATTCCTAGCCAAGCTTCAAAATACAGTTCAGTTCTAGCCAAGCTTTCCAAAACACAGCTCAATTTAGCCAGGCTTTCAAAACACAGTTCAGTTCTAGCCAAGCTTGCAAAACACAGCTCAGTTTAGCCAGGCTTTCAAAAACACAGTGGCTCTGCGCGGGCTCAAAGCCTAGGGTCCCACCCTCTTGGTCAGTCATACTCCTACCTGACCTCCTCCCGCTTGACCCGGCTTGGCCCCGCTACTTCCTTGGCTTTCGCTGAGCCAGAGCTGAAAAGTCCATCGGCTCTTCCAGGGTGTTCTCCGGTTCAGTCAACTCCATAGGGCAAGGCTCACTCTCTGCCTCTCTCTCCTCAGGAGCCCAATCCATATTCTCCTCGGCCCGCCCTTCTCCCAGCTGCTCACCCTTTCTTTCATTAAAGCTCTTTGGTGGCTCTTCTTTCTCCACCCACCTGTTCCACCACCTCTTCCACCAGGTTGGAGAATCAGCCTTATTCCTTCCCCTGCGGCCCTCCTCTGGAGACTCCTGGGAATGCACATAGTTTCTCTTATCCCCGGGCTCCCTTGGGGCATGCTGGGAGTTGTAGTTCTTTATTTCTAGTTTTTTCCTGGGGAATGCCTGCCTATAACGGGGGTATTCTGGCCTATCCCAGGGTTCCTTTGGGGCCTGTCTTACATACTCTTTACATACCCCCCCCTTAAATTTCCACCCCCGCATTCTTTTTCCTCCTCCTCCTCCACCCGGGACAGAGCATCAACATTTCCTAAACATCGCCCGGGACGATGCTCCACAGCATATTGGAAAGGCTGCAATGCTAAGTACCATCGCATTAGTCTCCCATTGTTATTCTTCATTACATTCAACCATTTCAGGGGAGCATGGTCCGTTACCAACTTAAATTTTCTCCCTTCTAAATAAACACTACACTCCTGCACCGCCCATCGTATGGCTAAACACTCCTTTTCTATGGTGGAGTAATGTTCCTCATGAGGCAGGAGCTTCCGGCTTAAATAAAGCACCGGGTGTTCCTCCCCTTCATGCTCTTGGGACAGCACTGCGCCTAACCCCCTCCCTGAAGCATCTGTTTGAAGGATAAAGGGCTTTTCAAAATCAACGGCCTTCAGCACAGGTTCCTGGCACAGGGCCCTCTGCATCTGTTCAAATGCCCTCAACTCCTCCCCTCCCCACCTCAAGTGGTCCGGATTCTTCCCTCTCAGCATGTCAGTTAAGGGAGTGGCCATTGCGGAAAAATGAGGGATGAACCTGCGGTAATACCCTACCATCCCCAGGAATCTACGCAATTGTTTCTTGGTGTTTGGTCTGGGAAACTCTTGGATGCTTTTAACCTTATTCAATAAGGGCCGGACCTCTCCCCTTCCCACATTATACCCTAAATACTTCACCCTGTACTGCACAAAATAACATTTTTTTGGGTTCAGGGTGAGACCTGCCTCCCTAAAAGCCTGCAGCACTGCCTCTATCTGGTTCAAATGGGTGTTCCAGTCTCCACTATGTATTACCACATCATCCATATATGCGGCGGCATATGCCTGATGTGGTCGGAGAACCCTGTCCAGCAACCTCTGGCAGCTTGCAGCTGCTGAATTAAGGCCAAAGGGCAATCTTTTGAACTGGTACAGGCCTATGGGCGTACTAAAGGCGGTCTTAGCTTGTGCCCCTGACGTAAGGGGAATCTGCCAGTACCCTTTTGTTAAGTCCAGGGTGGTGAGATATTGTGCAGATCCTAGCCTGTCCACCAGCTCCTCAATATAGGGCATAGGATATGCATCTGCTTGAGAAATATTATTAAGCTGGCGGAAATCTATGCAGAATCTCCACTCCCCTTCGGGTTTTGGTACTAACACCACTGGGCTTGACCAGGGGCTATTTGACTCTTCGATCACCCCGAAGTCTAACATTTCCTGGACCTGTTTTATCACCTCCCTCCTTTTCATGGGGGACAGCCTATATGGCCTTTGCCGAACTACTTTACCCCTTTCCGTTATGATGTCGTGCTCCACTAGGTGAGTATTTCCAGGGCAGGCCGTCAGCACATCATCAAACCCTTTCAAGAGCCTTCCTATCTCTTTTTTTTGTACTTGTGTCAACCGGGGATTAACCCCTGGTTCACCGGGCTTGAAAATATCTCTTATTTGCGGTCCCAACTCCTCTCCCTCCTTTTCATCTCCCCGGGTCTGAAAGCCTACCCTTGCTACCCAGGGTTTCATCAGGTTAACGTGGAAGGTTTGGACCCGCCCCTTTTCGTTCGCCACCTCATATGTAAGAGGCCCAAGTCTCCTCCTCACCACCCAGGGACCCTTCCACCTAGAGGCAAACTTATGAGGATCCTCCGAGATTAGGATAAGGACCCTATCTCCTATTACAAACTCCCTCTCCCGAGTACCCTTATCATAATATTCCTTTTGCCGATTTTGGCTCTGTTCAAGCCTTTCCTGGGAATATTCCTGTAACTTATCTAATCTGGTCCTCAGATCCTGTAGGTATTCGACCACTGACTGATCGGAGGTGTCCGGGGGTACCCAGTGTTCCTGTAAAATATCTAAAATTCCCCTGGGCCTCCATCCAAACATCAATTCATAAGGCGCAACTCCTAATGAGTCTTGCACCTTCTCCCTGTAGGCATATAGCACGAAGGGTAACAGTTGGTCCCAACCTGTCCTATCCTCGCCTAACGCTTTTTTTAACATACCCTTTAAAGTTCTATTAAAACGTTCCACCATCCCATTAGTTTGAGGATGGTAGGCCGCTGTACGGATATGTTGTATCCCAAAAGCCTCCCACACTTGCCTTAAGGTACATGACATAAAGTTGGACCCCCTGTCGGTCAAAACTTCTTGGGGGAATCCCACCTCACAAAAGATTTTTATCAGTTCCCTGGCAATGACCTTCGCTGATATGCTTCTCAAAGGAATGGCCCAGGGGTACCTAGTGGCCATATCCATAACCACTAAAACGTAGAGGAAGCCTCTCTGAGATTTTGTTACTGGGCCAATAATATCCATGGCTATTCTCCTCCCCGGTTGTTCCACTCTAGCAAGGGGTTTTAACGGTGCCTTAGGTGGTAGCCGGTCTGTCACCTTCTGACAGTTGGGGCAGGACTTGCAATACCTCTCCACCTCCCCATAAACTCCTGGCCAATAAAACCGGCCCAATATCTGAGTCAGGGTAGCTTGGGAGCCCTTATGCCCCCCCAAAGGGTGATCATGCGCGAGCCTTACTACTAGGGGACGGAAAGCTTGGGGGACTACTAGCTGTCTCCCCGCTTCAGAGTTCTCCCAATTGGGTACCCTGCGATATAGAATGTCCCCCTCTATCATGAACCCCGGGGCTTCCTGGCCCTCCCCCTGTCGGGCCCGTTCCCAGGCATATTCTAAAGTAGGGTCCGTGGCCTGCTCCCTATGAAACTGGGGAAACTGCTCGCTCAATTCTTTCGGGGCCACTGGCAGATAACTTTCTTTTCTTGCCTGCTCCAAGGCCTCCCGTCTGCCCCTCTGCTCCTTTTTTTTCAAAGCTTTCCCCTTTCTCTCTTTTCCCGGCTCCCCTAAAACCTCCCCTTGAAAAGGAAAAATACCTCCTATTCCCTCTTCCTCAGCCTCAGGGTCTCGCCGAGCCTGCGAGCGGGTAGTGACCAACACTCTTTTTTCACTAATACACTCGGTAAAGGGGGGCCAGTCCCTTCCCAAAATCATCTCCTGTGGCAGTCTGGGCAGAACGGCCACGGCTATCTCTATCTCCCCTGTAGGCCCCTTCACGTGAACCCTATGGAGGGTATAACGAGTACTGGCCCCATGTATACATTGAATAGCCACTGCTCCCTCATAGGAATCCTTACCTCCTGTCCTCCTCTTTCTTATTTGTTCCCATAACCTCCTTGAGATCATGGACTGGTCTGCCCCGGAGTCTAACATGGCTACAATCGGTAAACCCTCAACCTCCACCTTAGCAGTATACCGAGGTCTAAACCCTTGGGCCACCTGCGAGGTCCATCCCTCTCGATCTGGGCAATCCCTCTGGAAGTGCCCAGTCTTCCCACACTTATAACAGAGTTTTCCTTCATACGAGGGGGCCTTTTTTCCAGGGCCTGAGGGCACTACGGGCTTTTTACCACCCCAGCCGTAATCGGGTTTCCCTCCCTGGGGATCTGGCTTAAAGAAGGAACTTTTGGAACCCCAGCCTCCCACAGTTCGGGGCTTACCCCCCTCCAGGTCGGGTTCTCCCCAATGTTGGGCTTCCAAATAACACTCCAACCCGGCTGTCACGGCCTCCACCGTCTTACAGCCCCTTTGGACCAATCCTGCCCTAATCTCCCTGGGAAGGCCCTGCAGGAACTGCTCCACTACTAATTCTTGAAGAATCTCTCCCGTGGTGTGGCGATCAGGTTCCAACCATTTTTTTACCAAGTCCATCAGTCTAGTGGCCACCGATTTAGGGGTTTCCCCCTTTTCCCATTTAGTGGACCGAAACTTACGCCTATAAGCCTGGGTACTCAGTCCATACCGGTCTTTAATGGCCTCTCTCAACCTCCCATAGTTGGCAGCGTCCCCAGGAGCCAAGTCTCTAAAGGCTCCTAGAGCTTCCCCAGATAATGAAGGCACTAACCGCATGGCCCACTGCTCTTGTGGCCACCCTGCGGCCACTGCCACCCTCTCGAAGGCGGTCAGGAAATCATCTACATTATCCTGTTCAGACCTCCCACCGCCCCTGGGAGCCTCGATCCCTCGCTGAAAAAAATCCTGGAGCATATTCAGCACCGGTTGTTGCTGCTCTCGTGCCGCCGTCAAGGAGTCTTCCACCATCTTCCCCGTCAGTTCTTGCTGTTTCTGGAACTGCATCGTCATCCAAGCGAAGATCTCCTTGGGGTCCATCTTTGCTCCGGAACAGCGACTCCTGGTGAAAAAAAAACAGAGGACACCTCCAAGTGCGGTTTCACTACTTATGTTTCCCCTTTTACTAGGATCCCTTTATTTCCCCCCAATCTAGGCCCGCTTACCGGAACCCCAGACGGGTCTGCGCCTTTCTCAGCGTTGGCCCCTCCGTCGGGCTTTTCTGTCCTGCTGGTCTTGGCCTCCTCGAGCGACAGGTCCGCGAAAGGGATCCCACTTCTGACACCAATTGTAAAGTGGATCCTCTTTTCTCAGCGGTTGCAGCTCTCCCCAACCTGAAGAACACCTTCCAGTACTGCTCCTTTCTTTCCTCAGAACAATGAAGCTTTTTATTGCCTAGAAAGGGGTTTCCCTCCTTCCCTCAGTTGTGGCACCAAAACACAAAACAAAGCACAGTTAACGTTCACCTTTCTCAAGCCGGTTAGTTTCCCAGTCCCGGCTTCCCCAGCTGCTACTTCTCCCTTCCTCCTGGGGGAGAGTAGCAGCACATAATAAAAAAAGAAAGAAAACAAATACCCTGTTCAGTGTAGCGGGTTTTTCCAAAAACCCAGTGCACTTTTAGTCAAGCTGTACAAAACACAGCTCAGTCCAGCTAGGCTTTCAAAACACAGTTCAATTTTAGGCCAAGCTTTCAAAAACACAGTTCAGTTCTAGCCAAGCTTCAAAAACATAGCTCAGTCCAGCTAGGCTTTCAAAAAAAACACAGTTCAATTTTAGGCCAAGCTTTCAAAACACAGCTCAGTTTAGCCAGGCTTTCAAAACACAGTTCAGTTCTAGCCAAGCTTGCAAAACACAGTTCAGTTTAGCCAGGCTTTCAAAACACAGTTCATTCCTAGCCAAGCTTCAAAATACAGTTCAGTTCTAGCCAAGCTTTCCAAAACACAGCTCAATTTAGCCAGGCTTTCAAAACACAGTTCAGTTCTAGCCAAGCTTGCAAAACACAGCTCAGTTTAGCCAGGCTTTCAAAAACACAGTGGCTCTGCGCGGGCTCAAAGCCTAGGGTCCCACCCTCTTGGTCAGTCATACTCCTACCTGACCTCCTCCCGCTTGACCCGGCTTGGCCCCGCTACTTCCTTGGCTTTCGCTGAGCCAGAGCTGAAAAGTCCATCGGCTCTTCCAGGGTGTTCTCCGGTTCAGTCAACTCCATAGGGCAAGGCTCACTCTCTGCCTCTCTCTCCTCAGGAGCCCAATCCATATTCTCCTCGCCCTGCCCTTCTCCCAGCTGCTCACCCTTTCTTTCATTAAAGCTCTTTGGTGGCTCTTCTTTCTCTACCCACCTGTTCCACCACCTCTTCCACCAGGTTGGAGAATCAGCCTTATTCCTTCCCCTGCGGCCCTCCTCTGGAGACTCCTGGGAATGCACATAGTTTCTCTTATCCCCGGGCTCCCTTGGGGCATGCTGGGAGTTGTAGTTCTTTATTTCTAGTTTTTTCCTGGGGAATGCCTGCCTATAACGGGGGTATTCTGGCCTATCCCAGGGTTCCTTTGGGGCCTGTCTTACATACTCTTTACAATATAAGTATTTCAAAAGAAATTGGAGATACCATTATTAATCCCAAAAACTGTGTAGCTTGGAAAATTTCTATGAGGACCCTAATGCTATTACACAATCTTCTGCTTCTATGCCTTTTGCGAGTGAGCTGGCTGAATAAGGGTAAGGTTCAAAACATCTGCCAAGTATTAATTAAATAACCTTTTTATTTATTGAATTAGATATGCCCTGTATGAGGGAGTTCCATCAGACAGAATTTGAGATGTTTTTGGAATACGAATTCTGAAAGAGATTAGTATTCTCTTCAATAGATACAATTTGGTCATCAGAAACATTCAGACTAATGGTACAATCATTATTATGATCCCAATTTGATTATTGTAATACCATATATGCTGGCTATAAGGAGTACCTGTTGAAAAAAACTCCAGACAGATCAAAACACTGCAGCCAGGTTCATATACAAAATCTCTGGTTTTGAAAGTGCCTCCCCTTTATTAATCAAATTACACTGCCTTTCCAAAAAGCGAGAATCACCTTCAAATTATGTACCTTTATCTCTCAAATACTAAATGGCACAGCTTCAGACTATATAGTACCATTAATAAACTTACCTCAAAGAAACACTAAATAAGAGGCAAGAAACTATCTCAGACTACACCTCCCAACTTGCAAAAAAGTGATCTACAACACTGTCTACTCTGCAGACTTCACTTACCTAGGAACCAAATGGTGGAACTCCTTACCACCCAAAATAATAAATATACAGGAATACTAGATTCTGGAAAATTCCTCAAATGGTTCCTATTCAAACAAACCCTCACAAAGAACAACCATATCTCAAATTTGTTATTACTCTACTTACCATTAACTTTCTCTTTGCTTCATGTACAATTTTTCATTTATAATACATTTTCTAAATGTTAAACATCCATAGCTATCCCAGTATGTTTATGATACTGTATTGTAAAATTGGATTCTTACACCAAATTTACTTTCTCATGCCTTATTCTTTGTTATGTATCCTATACTGTTTATTGTAAGCCACATTGAACTCAAACTTGTTTGAGATAATGTGGGATATAAATGTCATGAATAAATGTCCTGAGGAACTGAGTTCGATTCCCACTTCAGGCACAGGCAGCTCCTTGTGACTCTGGGCAAGTCACTTAACCCTCCATTGCCCCATGTAAGCCGCATTGAGCCTGCCATGAGTGGGAAAGCGCAGGGTACAAATGTAACAAAAATAAATAAATATCACAGACATAGTATTCACTGACCAAGGGAGAAGGAAATCCCTTTCAATGTCACATCTGGTGGCTAGAATTTGGGCTCATGTTTGTAGGGATGCTTGAGAAACTCTGGTATTTGACCCTGTAAGAGTACTTGGTTAAGTAAGCCTGAAAGTCATATACAGTAGGGGAGAAATAGCAGCTAATTGCAAATTACGGGCCTTGTTTATTAAGGTGTGCTAGCGTTTTTTGCATGTATTAAAACTTAGTGCACGCTAACCATATAGATGCCTATAGGAATATTACAGGCATCTATATGGTTAGTGCACGCTAAAAACGCTAATGCGCCTCAAGCGCAGCTTAGTAAATAGGGCCTTAAGATTCATGGCACCAGATCCCATCTCCAGTTTTATCAGCTTTGGAAACCTTGATGAGCCCTTGATAACTTCAGTATTTCAGCAATTTCAGTTTCTTTCGAGATGACATCAGCAGTTCATCCTTTTCTTTTTATTGCTGGCACATTCCCTAAAAGAAAGGCTTATTTTAAAATGTATTATCTGGTTCTGAATTGGCTAAATGCCTTGAGCGTACTTTTTCTTATACAATTAGCTGTGGTTTTGGTTTTGTATGGCATCATTTGTTAACTATCATTTATATTGATTTGCACTATAATGGATTTTTCACTTCTTTAACTCCTAGACTGGATCAGTCAATTTGACTTTTCTTATAAAAACAGTAAAAGAAAAACTTTGCACTTCCCATATCTGTTTAACTTTGTCTTAAATCTACCTTTGGTCACATTGAGTTTTAAAAAGCAGATTTTCAATGTCTGTATTGTATTGAGAAAATAAGAGAGGCTTATAATTGTCATTTTGCCTGGCAGCTACCCTGTGCAGTAGAAAATGTATCAATTTTGTGAAATGGTACATGGCTGAGCTAAGCACAGAGAGAGGGGAGCAGCACCTTATGTGAATTATTCACTGAAGGAGAGATAGGCAAACTGAGGGAATCACATTTATACACTTTAAGGAATATTATCCACTAAAGGGGATAAAAGTAAAATGAGTTTAGTAAGGTAGACACACGGGGGGTGGGGGGGTGTCAGAAAATGTACTCACCATAATAAAAAAGGAACATACTGACAGTGACCTGGTGACTGGGCAGGGGCTTCTGAGCCTTCAGGTTTTTTTTACTGAGAGATTCTGTGTCTAGCCTTTTGGCTGAGGAAAATTGCCAATTCCATGATAAAACTGCAGAATTGGATGTTTTCCCATGACCCACCATAGGATTTTTTTGAAGGTCGCGGGTCGTGGGTAATAGGGTGGATTTTCATTGCTGCTGCCGCAGATTGGGTGTTTTCCCAGCTCTACCTGTTTGCTGTACAATTGGACCAATAGGACGCTGAGGGAGGCAAAATCCCAGCCCTCTTTAAAAATGCTTGTAGGTGTGATCCGGAGGCGAGGAAGATGGTCACGGATGGTGTTGGCACTGATGATGGGTCCCCTCTTGTCCTGATCTGTTCTCTGAGCCTTAGAGCAGATCATCAGGAGATGACCCGCAGTCCACCACCAGAGAGGAGGAAGCAGAAGAAAGTGTGCAGTAGCACACCGGCAGCACAGCAGTGACTTAGCGATTCAAGTCGGGAGGAGGGGGATGGAGCCACAATGAAGGGAGAGGGGCTCAATGACGCATAATCATGGAGATGGGGAATGGGGGAATCCCATGGTACACTAGTGTTGGGGATCAGACAGCACAAGCGAGTCATCGAATAACGTCTCCCCAGTCCCCTCCCCTCCCCTCCAGTCCCTGGTTGCCCTCCTTAAACATACCTCAGTAGTTCCTGGTGTAGTGGAACAGGAAAGATCCCCACTCTTTCCTGCCCATCTGCTGCTACCGATCTGCTGATTACTCCTGCTTTTTCTTTCAAAATGGCTGCTGCAGTGGACTGTGCCAGGCCGAAGAGACTTCAATTGGTGGTCTTGCAGGAGTTCCACGGAAGTGTAACGAGGCCCCCATTTGAAGTCTCGGCAGCCATTTTAAAGAAAAAGCAGGCGCAACTAGCAGATCAGCGGTCAGAAAATAGGGGGGATCATTCCAAGATGGCACTGTGAATGGACGCACCTGTGTTTGCTCCTGGAGGCTTCTGTGTTTGTGAGTTTTCCTCGGTGCCTCTGTAGCCTCGTCAACGATGGGGAAGAGGAGGGGGAAGGTAAAGGAATATCCCTCGGTTCCTGTGACCTCCTCGACGATGAAACAAACAACCCTGCAATTTCCCAGGCAGCAACCGGGTCCTCAGGGAACTTCGACCCCTTCTGCAGCTCTCGGCCCTTCGGAGTCGATTGAGAGTGGAAACGGGGCTTCCCTGAGCCCTGTGGAGCGAATTGCACCTCCCCAGCCTGGAGGAGAGTTGCTGGCTGTTCAAACAAAGACAGACGCCGAAGTAGCTCAGCAGGTCCTGTCTGAGGGTGTGACTGCAGCAACGGAGATAGATTCTCAACTTCGGGAAACATTACTACAATAGGCTTCAAAGGTATTGCCTCAAGCTATTGTTTCCAAGTTAGCTCGTGCTGATAGTCTATCTCAATCTCCTCCTGTGGCTAGTGGAGTGATTAGACCAGCAATTGTGACACTGGAGTCACTATGGGATATGGTTTACAATATTCAAACCTCTATGCAAACTACTTTAAAGCAGAATTCTTCTGATATTGAAGTTCTTTCTGAGGCTGCCCTGCTTCAAGCACAAGTGACTGCACAGCAAACCCAGAAATTGGAACATGTGGATATCAAAATTCAAGAAATGGGATCTGTAGAAACAGCTCTGGTTAAAGACAATAATTTCCTACATAAACGACTTGAATACCTGGAAAACCAGACTAAAAGACTTAACCTTAGGTTTCTCAATTTTCCCAAATCGCCGTTAATTTCTCCCTTGGAGATGGTTAAAAAATATTTGGTGGACATCCTAGGAATGGACAAGGACTCACTCCCTCCCATTACACGGGCTTATTACATCGGGAGTACTGGAGTGGTGGTAGGAACCCCCCCCCCACCCCCGTAATAGGGGAAGGAATGAATCTTACCTCATTCCTAGAAAGCTCATTAGAAATAGTTACTCAGAGGTTAACTCTGCTTGTCACTTTTGCACTGGAGCCTGATAGGAATGCCGTACTACGGCTTTCATTGAGACACTTAGAAAATCTGTTTTTGGGCTCAAAGGTCCGTATCTTTCCAAATCTCTCACGGCCTACACAGATGAGACGAAGGGCCTTTTTGGAACTTCGCCCCAGGGTGGTGGCATTGGGAGCAAATTTTGTCTTGCAATTTCCTTGTTTTTGTAATGTGATGCTTGAGGGTAAACATTTTCAGTTTGTAGACCCAAAACAGTTGAAAGAGTTTATTGATGCAAGAGTTGATGTGAATATAGTAAACCTTCCCTAATTAGCAGGCTGGGGTCTGAACCAGAGGAAGCATCTATTGAATGTTAATTTTTGTATTTTTTTTTTTTAATTTCCTTAATCTTGGAATCAGATTTCTTTAACTTGTGGACAAACGGGCTGTAAAGATATATACTTATTTTTGTTTCCTAATGTTAAATAATGCCGATTGCATATTCACTTTAAGTGGTGATGTATTGGAAAATTTAAATAAATAATTAAAAAAAAAAGAGGGGGGATCTTTCCTGCCCCACTAGAGGTATGTTCGGGCCTGGGGAGGGAGGGCACCCAAGGCTAGAGCAAGGAGGTTGGATGAAAACAGGAGATGGGCTAAGTTCAAAAAGTTCAGACCAATTTGGTTATCTCTGTTTCCCCTCCTTTGCTCAGCCATCATCCAAGTACACTCAAAACAAAGCAAACAAACCTATGAGCTGCTGCATTCAGGTGGTTGTTCTTTATTGTTGGCAGCATTTTTATTTAGTCTTATTTATATTTTCAAACATGTCAGCTTGTGCAGCATACGAATGTACACAGAAGCATAGTAATGGAATAACTTTTCATAGGTAGAGTAGTTATTTGTTATATATTGTAATCAGTGTGTCATTTGGAGGGCCTGGTTATAGATACACCCTAGCAAGCATTGTATTTGTGAAGACATTTTTTTCTTCTGGTAAAGGGCCACTAAAACAGACATCATGTTATGAGAATCAGGTTATGAGAATTAGGTGCTCAACATTCAGAGTTTCTATCTATTTACTTATTTATAACATTTATATCTCACATTTAACAATATTTAGGTTGATACCTGGGAGAATGTAAATTTTTTTTTTCCTGTGTCTAGATCAAAAGAGAAAGATAATTTGTGGGAACTTACTCCTTTTGTTTTGTGGAATGCAGTGGTATACTATAAAAATATACTTTAATATTGTTTATTACTACTATTTATAAGAGAGAGATTGAATATAGATGCATCCTGGGATCAATGATGGCTAAGGGAAAGCAGCAGTAGAAGAGTTGGAACTGAATAGCATTTATGTTTTCCAAATGGTGATGCATAACTTGATGGGATGTCCTTGTTGTAAGACCAGAGTAAATCAAGGAGGAACACATCTGGTAGAGGGGAAAAGAGTCAGCATGAGTTCAGCAAGCAAAACCTAGCTTTAAAACTATTAGATGCCTGGTGCTGGTGGGAGAAGGATGTCTGGTGCTGCCTCTCGGGGGGCAAAAAGATGTGTAAGGGGAACATACATGGAGAGAAAAGAGGAAATACAGCACAATCTCAGCCTGTAAAAAAAAAAAAAAAAGACGCTTGCCCTGCTGTTGCTGCACGGTGGTGGATAGATGATTTATGGTGCTTATTATGCTGCTTATGATTATGATTATGCTGATGCTGATTATGATAATTATGATAATGATGATACCGATTATGATTATGCTGATGATGATACTGATGATTATTATGATTATACTGATGATGATTATGATGATTACAATATTAATATGGGCTTTATTATTATTCATATCAACCTTATTAATATTGGGCTATTTTTTCAGCTACTTTTTGGCTGGAAAAATTGTTGCCATCTAGCAACACTGTCTATTGGAGAAACCCTAAAACATTTGGTCACAAGAGCTCTATTAAGGGCTAGATTTATGGGCCACAACAGAGAAAAGTGTCCTATAAGCTCCCCCTGAAGACTGGCAGTGAGAAGGGTTGCCTTCTATTGATGAAACCCTGACATTGCTGGTCACCGAGCCCTGTTATGAGCTTTTAGTCTGGGCTACCACAGGGAAAGATATCCCTTGGGCTCCTCCTAAAGACTGGAAGGAAAGAGGTTATTATCTGTGGGGGAGTCCTGGGATTGTTGGTCACACAGCTCTGCTATTCTGGGCCACAGCAAGACTCCTACAGGCACCTCAAGAGATGGGAAGATCAGTAACCCTTGGGAGGCATTCAGGGCAGTTGGTCCTTGGGAGTGGCTCAGGGTGAGGTGGAAGGCCTGGGAATCCAGATGGACCCCAGATCCAGGGCTTGGGGTGCATCTGCCCTGTGAGCCAACTCAGAGCAAGACATTTGGAGACACGAGGGAGTGCCAAAGGACAAGCAGTGGAAAGCTTGTGGGGTGTGGTCAGCACCAGAAGAGGAGCAGTGACTCACAGGGTGTGGATCGGCACCAGGAGCCCAACAGAGGCGGTAGCTCCAGGGAGTGCAGTGGGCACCTAGAGCTTGGAAGCAGGGATTGACCAAAAACAGCCCAGCTCAGCTCCCTTAGACGTCTAGCAGTCACCAAATCAAAATGCTCTAGCAGGAGGGTGAGACTTGGGGACTGGATAGGGGAAGGACCAAGGATGAACATAAGGAAGGAGTAAAGGGTGGGACACAGACCGAGTTGCCACATCCACACAAAGACTCAGCCTAGAGTGATAGGAAGGAACTAGGAATTGCTGCTTAGGGAAAAGGACTAACGGATTCAAAGAGTGTTGAACTAATTGGTTAAAAGTGTACTGGCTATAAGTACATCAGCACTGCCATGCTGGGAAAAGTCCAAAGGTCCATTAAGCCCAGCCATCTGTCTCTGACAGCGGCCAATCCAGGCCCCAAGAACCTGGCAAAACCCCAAAATTTAATAACGATCAATGGATTTTTCCTTCAGGAATCTGTCCAGACCCCTTTTAAACTCAGCAAGGCCAGCTGCTGTCACTACCTTCTCTGGCAATGAGTTCCAGAGTCTAATCACGCGCTGAGTAAAGAAAAACTTTCTCCGATTTGTTTTAAACCTACCACATTCTAATTTCATCTTGTGTCCCATGGTTCTATTATTGTTAGAAAGCTTAAACAAATGCTTCACATCTGTCCGCTCTACCCCACTCATTATTTTGTAGACCTCTATCATATCACCCCTCAGCTGCCTTTTCTCCAGGCTAAAGAGTCCTAGCCTTCTTAACCTCTCCTCATAAGGTAGTCGTCCCATCCCTTTTATCATTTTTGTCGCCTTTCTCTGCACCTTTATATCTTTTTTGAGATGAGGCAACCAGAACTGAACACAATACTCCAGGTGCGGTCGCACCATGGAGCGATATGATGGCATTATAACATCCTCATGCTTGTTTTCCATCCATTTTCTAATAATACTCAACATTCTGTTCGCCTTCTTAGCCGCCACAGCACATTGAGCTGAAGATTTCAACGTCCTATCCACGATGACTCCCAGATCCCTTTCTCGGTCCGTAACTCCTAAAGCGGAACCTTGCATGACATAGACGTAATTCGGATTCCTCCTTCCCACATGCATCACTTTGCAGTTGTCAACATTGAACTTCATCTGCCATTTGGACGCCCAATCCCCCAGTCTCACGAGGTCCTCTTGTAATCTTTCACACTCCTCCCGCGACGAGACGACCCTGGATAACTTTGTGCCATCTGCGAATTTAATGACCTCACTAGTTACTCCCATCTCAAGGTCATTTATAAATATGTTAAAAAGCAGCGGTCCCAGCACAGACCCCTGAGGGACCCCACTAACTACCCTTCTCCATTCAACCCTACTCTCTGCTTCCTATCTTTTAACCAGCTCTTAATCCATAATAATACACTGCCTCCGATCCCATGACTCTCCAGTTTCCTTTGGAGTCTTTCATGAGGCACTTTGTCAAACGCCTTCTGAAAATCTAGATATACAATATCTACCAGCTCCCCTTTGTCCACATCTTTGTTCACCCCCTCGAAAAAATGCAGTAGATTTGTGAAGCAAGACTTCCCTTCACTAAATCCGTGCTGCTTTGTCTCAATAGCCCATGCTTTTGTATGTGCTCTGTAATTTTATTCTTAATAATAGCCTCCACCATTTTTCCCGACACCAACGTCAGACTCACCGGTCTATAACTTGCCGGATCTCCTCTGGAACCCTTTTTAAAAATCGGCGTTACATTGGCCACCCTCCAATCTTCCGGTATCACACCTGATTTTAGGGATAAATTGCATATTACTAACAGTAGCTCCACAAGTTCATTTTTCAGCTGTATTAATTCTCTGGGATGAATACCATCCGGTCCCGGTGATTTACTACTTTTCAGTTTGCAGAACTGCCCCATTACATCCTCCAAGTTTACAGAGAAATCATTTAGTCTTTCTGACTCGTCCGCTTCAAATACCTTTTCCGGCACCGGTATCCCTCCCAAATCCTCCTCGGTGAAGACTGAAGCAAAGAATTCATTCAATTTCTCCGCTACAGCTTTGTCTTCCCTGATCGCCCCTTTAACACCACTGTCGTCCAGCTGCCCTACCGATTCTTTAGACGGCTTTTAATATGCCTAAAAAATTTTTGATATGTGTTTTTGCTTCTAATGCTAACTTTTTTCAAAGTCCTTCTTAGCCCTCCTGATCTCCTTTTTGCATTTAGCTTGGCATTCCTTATGCTTTATCTTATTATCTTCAGTCAGTTCCCTTCTCCATTTTCTGAAGGATTGTTTTTTGGCCGACGTTTGGTCTTTTTTCCTCTTTTTCTAATACGAGGAATATATTTGTCCTGTACTTCTAGAATGGTGTTTTTGAACAGCATCCACGCCTGATTCAAGTTTTTTACCCTTTCAGCCGCTCCCTTCAGTCTTTTTTTCACCGTTCTTCTCATTTTATTGTAGTCTCCTTTTCTAAAGTTAAACGCTAGTGTATTTGATTTCCTGAGTTCACTTACTTCGTAGCCAATATCAATTGGTTAAAAGTGTTGGTATTCGACTGTGTGATGGTTTATGGCAGAAGTTTTCAACCCAGTCCTCCGGGCACACTCAGTTGGGTTTTTCAGGATATCTTTATTGAATTCAATGAGGATATCCTGAAAACTTTAACTGGTTGGTGAGCCTCAAGGACTGGGTTAAAAACCCATGGTTTATGATCTTCAATGCATTTCAGAGGTGCATAGCTCAATAAAATTGTTCAACGTTAATGTTTGACAGCCTTGTTCACAGAGGTCATTTTGGGGTTTACTGGGGGGGGGGGGGTGGAGAAGAGGGTAACCCCACCCGCTAACACTTTTCTTCCCCAGGTGGAGCACCAGGTACCAAATGCTCAAGGCACCGAGACTGCTCACAGGGGACTCAAGCCAGGTTGGGACCCAAACCCAGGAACTTCCACAAAGGCGCATTACATTATCATTTTAAAAAGAAAGAGTTCCATATCAGAAAGAATATCAAAGATTACTAGCAATAAAATCAACACTTCACATGCAAAATATAAAGATCTATTACAATAAAAATAAATTGTCAGAATTAGCTGGAAAGACAGAGGTCATAATCAAATAGTAAGGCTGATTTTCAAAGTCTTTCCAAGTAACACGTAATTTATTCAGATAAATGAACCAGCCTAAAAACTGACCTTACCCAAACTGGGTAAACATATGCAGAGTTTCCATAGCATATGTACTTTTAACAGACTATGACAAATTGTTAGTAGAGGAGTGCTTAGTATAGCCACAAATGATACATATATCTAATTATTTATCTAGACTTAACTTTGTTGGTAGTCATGGTGATTCAGTTTCAGGTACAGTAGGTAGTTCCCTGTTCCCAGAAAGTTGGCAAGTTTGCACACAATTACACACTAACCCCCAGATTCTATATATGACACCCAGATTTGGATGCTCAGATTTTGGTAAGCTACAGAGATGTGTGTGCAAATTAATTGGTTAATGAACACTTAACTATCAATAATTAGGTGCTAACAACCAATAATTGATGTTAATTGGCACATTGAAATTTGCACACACTGTGCACTATTCTATAAGGTTGAGCACTTAACTCCAAATGGGGGCATGGACATGGGAGGGGCATGTGTGGGTCAGGATGTTCCAAACGTTACACACGTAGCTATGGAATACTGGGTAACTGCACCTAACTTGGAAGCCAACATTTACAGTACTACTACTAATCATCATTTCTATAGCGCTACTAGATGTACACAGCACTGCACACATTATATGCAGGTACTTTATCTGTCCCTAGAGGGCTCACAACCTAAGGGGGTCTTTTATGTAGGCACACTGGCATTTTTAGCATGCGTTAAAATAGGTGCACACTAAAGACACCCATGTACTCCTATGGGCATCTTTAGCGTGCACCTATTTTTAATGCGAACGCCAGCGCACCTACGTAAAAGACCACTTAAGTTTTTTGTACCTGTGCAAGGGAGGGTTAAGTGACTTGCCCAAGGTCACAAGGAACTGCAGTGGGGATTGAATCCAGGTAGCCAGGATCAAAGCCTACTGCACTAACCATTAGGCTACTCCTCCAGTCTGCCAAGTTTCATCAGGGGAAAGTGTGGCTCACTAAGTCAGACATGGGAATCGGTGAAACAAAACCTTGGTGTAAATCCCCACACTTAAAGTAATCACAGATCCCCTTTATTCTATAACAATGCACATAAATTGTGGGAATGCTCCTGATCTGCCTATGACTCTCTCATGGCCATGCCCCCTTTTTGGACCCTCAAGTAAAATGTAATTAAATCCAATTAGCACCAATAATTGCATGTTAAAAAGCCAATTGTTGGTACTATTTGGCTTGTTATTCCATTAAATTGCATGCACAATTTTTAGTGACTTTTATGGAATTTGAGGGAATGTGTCTCTTTTCAGTTTAACAACTAGGTGGATTATGCTCCTCATAGAAGTTTTATTGAGAATTTATTATGCATATCATGGCAGTTTACAAGCACATTATGAGAAACAGAACATTAAACTTAAATAAATAATAAAACATATATGGATATCCTATATAATAATTTGTACCTCCGTCTGGATGCCTGGGTTCGTAACACTCTTCCCATTGGTCCGCCCTGGGGATGACATCACAGGGCGGACCAATGGGAAGTGAGAGGGAGGGGAAGCCAGCACCAGCCACTGGAGGGCTCTCTCTCTCTCTGTCCCCTTGGAGTGCAACGACGACCTGGGAAGGGAAGCCAGCACCAGCTGGTAGAGGTCAGTACAGAATCCCCCCCCCCAGTTCCAGCCCCCTCCCCTCCGAGTTCCAAGTCCCCCACCTCCCTCCCTCCCTCCTTCCACTCCCGTCCGAGTTCCACCACCCTGCACCTCCCTGCCTCTCTCTCTGTGCCCTCCGAATGGAAGCAGGACGTGTGCGGTTGCCCCTCCCCTTCGTAAGTGCCGGCTGTCTCTCCTCCAAGTTCCACTGCCCCGTGCCTCCCTCCCTCTCTCTCTGTGCCCTCTGAGTGGAAGCAGGACGTGGGTGACTGCCCCTTCCCTTCGTAAGTGCCGGCTGTTATTTAAAACTTCTTACCTCCTGGTCCGCCGGCAACAGTGAAGTCGAGCAGGCACGGCACGACGCTTCACACTGCCTTCACTTCTGTTTCAGCTCTGCCTCTGATCCCGACCTCATTTCCTTTTTGCTAGCAGTCTGAAAAGGCAATTTTGTAAGGCATGCGTAACGTTAGGCCCCGGTTGTGTGCTAAAGATTATAGAACAGTGGCACTTATGTGTAAGATGTCATTAATTGGCTTATATGCTCCTAAGTGCTTGGCGCTATTCTATATAAATGGTGCTCATCTTTCATAGCATATAACTGAAAGTGGGCCATACCTGTTGGCACAGCACGTGTATGTCATGGGTGTGTCACCACTCTACACATGTACTTTCTGAAATATTTTTAGTTGTGTGCACCAATTGGGTACTAGTTCATTACAGGGCTAAATTTAAAACTCTATGTCTGATCTTCATGGCCCTGAGTACTTGAAGAACAGGATGACCCTCTACACACCGCCAAGGACATTAACATCCTCTCAAGGACTATCACTTACTACACCCTCTCCAAAAGACATTACATGATGTGATACCTGAAAGCGAGCTTTCTCCGGAGTAGTCTTCACATTCTGGAATGCACTATAAGAAAGGCTCTGCTTAATACAAGACTATCTCTACTTCGGAAAGCAGGTGAAAGCTTGGCTCTTCAACCAGGCCTTTAATGGAAGAAGAAACTAGCTTGGTCTCATTCACACACACACAAGGAGTGGCACGAGCTGCACATACTGCAGCAGGACTTGTTTATCCACTCCTACCCTAGCTGATATATTTAACCATCTCTCTGACCTCATGTGCACCTTTCTTTAAATTAGTCACCTTATTTTCTAACTCCTTTTACTCTCTTATCTTTCTGTATGTTAACCATTTCTCTGAGCTCATGTGCATCTTACTTTAAATTAGTCGCCTTACTCTCTAACTCTTCCTTCTCTCTTACTTACCTATATGTTCCATCTTTGCTTATATACTTTACTGTCAATTGCAATGTTCTATTATGTATTGTGTTGACATTGTAAGTAGTGTACTATGCAATATTTTGTATTGTTATTTGAATATTTTTACTGCTATAATTGCCTATTGCTCATGTTTGATTTATTCTTATAGTACACCGCCCTGAGAAAATTCCTTCAGAAAGGCGGTAAATAAATCCTAATAAATAAATAAATAAAATAAAATGAAAATGCAGCCCACTCAGTGGTACAAGGCTCATAGGACTTAAGCCTATAAATCCTGTCCTGTTCTCGCTGAATTAACTTTTTATCTCCTCCCCCTCCCCAAACATTGGCAAACAACCTGATTGATTATAAAGCATACATATTGCTCAAACATATGAGAAGTAGCTGTGCAATGTATGACCAGTGGGAATCTCATTTTCAAATGTGAAACACATGATCTATGTTCATTAATACATAGGTGTAGACTCATTATTTTCCCCACATAAAGTGTTCTGCAAATACACCTTAGGATGCAGGCCACATGGTCTGATTGGCAATCTGTCAGTGTCCTCAATTTACAGACTTTTCCATCAACAGGGTTAACAAATTCATTACATTATTCTGTCACAAAACAGGTTCTACAGTTGCCACATTTAAAGTGGCCAACATCCTTGCTATCCACAATTCCAGGAATAACATGTATAGAATGTTTGTACGTTTGGGAAGCTTGCCAGGTGCCCTTGGCCTGGATTGGCCGCTGTCGTGGACAGGATGCTGGGCTCGATGGACCCTTGGTCTTTCCCAGTGTGGCATTACTTATGTACTTATTAAAGTATTTCTTTACCATTGGTAACAGACAGGACATAAAAACTCCTTTAGGTTTTAATTCTTAGTAAATGCAACATGTAAGAAGTGATTTTGAAACATTGGATGAATTTTATGATTTCTCAATTTTTCTTAACAGTATTTGCCACCTCCTGTCAAAAATCTTAGCACACAAATGCCACATTCTCCTCACAGAGAGGACAAACTAATAATAAGTCTCTGTTGTTAAACTTTGCACATGTATATGCTGTTTTCAGTACTGAACAAGGATAACCTCTATGTTGCAAGTCACCAGCAAGCCTTTTTGCTTGAGTTTCAAAATCACCTTTCTCATTGCAAATTCTCTGAAATTTCAAAAACTGAGTACTGATGACAACTTCTGTACTCCAACAAATTATTTTAATCTGTTGACTTATTATAGACCTTTGTAGAAAATACAAAATTGTTTTGTTGAACCTTCACATCTAAAAAATGATTAAATTCTTTTGAAAACTCATACATGAATTGTATGACTGGATTACAAGAATTGAGTGATTCAATGAAGGTGACAAGTTGTAAAGAGTCACCTGACCGTAACAGAGAGGAAAGGACATTTCTCTGGTAAGAGAACATTATTTTGCTCTGTGCTTTGGGAACTTAAAGATTGGAGTTTAAAGGAGAAATTGTAGGTTATTCATAGGCAGAATTAAAAAAAAAAGAGAAAAAGAAAAAGCAAACTTTATCAACTAGTTACTATACCCTTTTCCCCCTAGTTTTAAAACTTGAACTTTGTACCATAGCAGGACTTAGTTCAGTCTTCATTCCCACCCCCCTCCTCAGCTCCCACCTGCCCCTAGCACAACTCCTCATTTATAGTCATTATTCTAATTAGGATAATAAGAGGAGTGTTTTCATTAGAGTTTTAATTACATCTTTATTAGTTTTAATTACATTTAATTAGTTTCTGGGAAGCAAACAATAAATTACACATTATACCATATAATCTTAAGGCTATTTATATTTTTCTAATATCCCTAGTACCTGAAGTAGTTTTAATTAAACAACTCTATAATACTACAATACAGACAGCAGTTCAGCAGCGAGAGGGGTGTTATTTAGTCTTTTGCATTGAGTGTCACATGCATGATTTTCTCCCAGTTGGTGAGAGGTTATATGTGTGTGCTCTATACAAAGAGCTCCTAGCTCTCAGAGAACGAGTTCATTCTCTTGAGGCCAGAGTATCAGACTTGGAGGAGCTGAGAGAGACAGAGAGGTGTATAGAGGAGGCCTACAGCGACAATGTAGAGAAGTCCCACCTCCAGTCCGGCAGCCCCTGTGCAGTCTTGGAAAAGGAAGGCCTCCTAAATGGAGAGCATCACCCTGGTGAAGTTGGAAATAATCCTGTAGTCAGGCCAGCCCACCAGGGGATGCAATATATACTCGTACCGAGGATGTGTCTCCAGGAGCTTCTGCCCAGGAGGGTAAGGTTAGGATGGCTGTTGTAGTTAGTGATTTGATTATTAGGCATGTAGAGAGCTAGCTGGCTGGCTGGTGGACGTGAGGATCGCCTGATGACTTGCCTGGCTGAGAAAAAGGCCATTTTTTAATTGGCTGGGAAATGGGCACATACAAAAATTAAAACTAGTGCGTGTCTATTTAGGGCCTGAGCCCTTACCACCAGCCATTGACCTAGTGATAAGAGCTCATGCACTACCTGCACCGTAACCAGGCAGCACATGCCAGCATAGCTGCGCTGCCGATTACTGCCAGGAATGCTCCCACGGTAGAAAATAGAAAAATATTTTCTACCACAAGATTTGGCATGTGCCAAACTCATAATTAACGTCGGGCATACGCACTACCTGCACATTAGCTCTCCTGCAGCTTTGTAAAAGGGCCCCTTAAGTTTTAAAAGTAAAAATCTTGTAAACATTTAGGGCCTCTTATACAAAGCTGAAATGCCAATTCTCAGTGCGGGAAATGAGAGGAAGCCCTTTCAATTCCTATGGGCTTCCTCTCATTTGCCGCACGGGAATCGCTAGCGTGGCTTTGTAAAAAAGAAGCCCTTATTTTCAACCAGCATTATTACACTTACAGTAAGTATTGCCATACATTTATTAATATCATACATATACTTGAAGGGTACATTCTTGGGTTTGGTGCTATACAGGGTGACTCCATTAATAACACTTATGCTGTCAAAAAACTCAGATCCGTCAAGAAATGCATATGTATCAAGCATATTGTTTGAATATATTCTGAACCTTCTTCATGTTCTTGAACTGCAAACCACAGTATCATGTACAGTAGGCAAAGATTATTCAACATTATTAAGTGGATTTAGAATAAAATTATGCAAATCCTTTAATTATCATGAGACTCTGCAAATTATTTTTTAAATTCAGCATCTGCTACATAGCATTAAAGTAAATGGTTTGAGAATTTTATGGGGATTATTTCAGCTAAAGCTTAGAAGTTAATACAAGTAAGATGTGTTTTCATAAATATTTTTTCATTGCACCTAAGGGTGTTTTAAAATTATTGTTTCCCACTTTGTTATCTATCCCTAGAACACACAAGGAAGGAAGAAAGACTTATCTCACTTTATCTTAAGCAAACTGAATATACAGTTGGAATCAAATATTTTTCATATGTAATGTCTTTAAAAATATGAAATTTAAAACTACAATTCAAACATCAAGCAATACCTGCTATACACTAGCTTGAGTGAATTTGTTTTTCATAATGATGGTTAATAAACCTCTATAAACAAACAAACATGGAATGGTAGATGCAGGTGAAGGCAAATATCATGATCCAACAGACTCCCAACTAGTCAGGAGTCCTCAGCTCACATGTCAGGTGTTTTTTACTCTTAATCAGACCTCCATCAGTAGGGTCAGCCAACTGGATACCTCGTGGTCTATAGGAGCCAAATATAAGTAAATGACAAAACTTTATGCTCCTAGATGTGATTTCTCTGCTCTATTTAACTTTAATTATTCCTGGAGTTTGCTCCTGTTCTTGTTTTGTTAAACACTTAGAAATATAAGCTACTAGTGGTCTACAAGCCTTTTTGTTATGTTACCTTGCAGTGAGGTCTGATGCTGTAGCCCTAACTTCCCTGTAAGCAGTCTTAGCTATAGCAAATTTCACTCTATCTCTGGGGACTATGGCATAGCTCCTTGTTCATACACTAGAATTACAGGTGTACAAATCTAGCTCTGCCTCAGTCATACTGTCATACTGGTAACTCTGAGTAACTACTACTACTACTAGTAGTACTCATCATTTCTATAGTGCTACTAGACATACACAGTGCTGTACACTTGAACATGAAGAGAGTTTCTGCTCAACAGATCTTACAATCTAATCAGATAAACAGGACAAATAAGGGATACGATAATTACTTAAGGTGGCAATGAGTGGAGGAGTGGCCTAGTGGTTAGGGTGGTGGACTTTGGTCCTGGGGAACTGAGGAACTGAGTTTGATTCCCACTTCAGGCACAGGCAGCTCCTTGTGTCTCTGGGCAAGTCACTTAACCCTCCATTGCCCCAGGTACAAAATAAGTACCTAAGCCGCATTGAGCCTGCCATGAGTGGGAAAGTGCGGGGTACAAATGTAACAAAAAAAAAATGATAAAAGAGACATGGGTACTGAACAAGTGAATAGGGGATAGGAGTTAAAAGGTGGGCTTTTAGCCTAGATTTGAAGATGACCAGAGATGAACCTTGACGTACTGACTCAGGATGTCTATTCCAGGCGTATGGTGAAGGAAAATAAAAGGAATGGAGTCTGGAGTTGTCAGTGGAGGAGAAGGGTACAGATAAGAGAGATTTACCCAACAAACAGAGTTTCTGGGGAGGAATGTTGGGAGATATAAGAGTGGAGAGGTACTGAGGAGCTGCAGAGTGAATGCACTTGTAAGTCAATAAGAGGAGTTTGAACTGTATGCAGAAATGGATAGGGAGCCAATGAAGTAGCATGAGGAGAGAGATAATATGAGCACAGCGACACTAGAGGAATATAAATCATGCAGCAGAATTTTGAACATATTGAAGAGAAGAGAGATGGCTTAGTGGGAGACCTGTGAGAAGCAAGTTGCAGTAGTCTAAGCAAGAGGTGATAAGAGTGTGGATAAGGATTTTGGTAGTGTAATCAGAAAGGAAGGGACACATTTTGGTGATATTATAAAGAAAGAAACAACAGGTTTTCACAGTCTGTTGGATATGTGCAGAGAAAGAGAGAGAGAGAGAGAGGAGTCAAAGCCTACCCCAAGGTTACAAGCTGATGAGGCAGGGAGGATGAGAGTGTTATCCACAGAGATAGTGAATGGGGGGAAAAGAGAGGTGGGTTTAGAGAGAAAAATAAGAAGCTCAATCTTTGTCATATTTAGTTTCAGATGGCAGTGAGACATCCAGGCAGCAATGTCAGACAGGCAGGCTGATACTTGGTCCTGGATTCCTGCTTAAAATTCTGTTATGGAGAGTCATTATGGGATGAGATCAGAGCACCAAGGGAAGAAGTATAGATGGAGAAAAGAAGAGTTCCCGAGACAGATCCTTGAGGTACACCAACTGATAATGGGATAGAAGTAGAAGAGGATCGATCAGAGTATACACTAAAAGTGCAATGGAAGAGATAAGAACAAAACCAGGAAAGAACAGGGCCCTGAAATCCATGTGAGGACAGTGTATCAAGAAATAGGTGGTGCTGAACAGTGTCAAAAGCAGAAGATAGATTGAGAAGCATGAGGATAGAATAGAAACCTTTGGTTCAGACCAGGAACAGGTCATTGGCAAGGGTTGTTTCAGTTGAATGAAGAGGGCAAAAGCCTGATTGAAGTGGATCAAGAATAGCCTGAGATGAAAGAAAATCAAGACAATAGCGGTGAACAGCACATTAAAGTAGCTTGGATAGGAAAGAGGAGGGAGATGGGGGCAATAGTTGGAAGGACAGGTAGGGTCTAATGATGTTTTTTTGAGGAGTGGTGTAACTATGGCATGTTTGAAGGCATCAAGAACAGTTGCAGTGGAGATATGAGGATATGACAGAAGGGATGACAGTAGAAGAGATAGGGCTAAGTAGATGGGTGGGAATAGGATAGAGGAACAGGTAATCAGTTTGAAGGAGGAAAGAAAATGTGCAGTTTCTTCTTCAGTGATCTCAGAAAAGGAAGAAAAGGCGGCAGGGACAATAAAAATGATAAAGGGGATGGGCTTGGGCTTGGGCTCTTCAGCTTGGAGAAAAGACGGCTGAGGGGAGATATGACAGAGGTATATAAAATAATGAGTGGAGTGGAAAGGGTAGACGTGAATTGATTGTTTATTCTTTCCAAAAATACTAGGACTAAGGGGCACGCAATGAAGCTACAAAGTAGTAAATTTAAAATGAATCAGAGAAAATATTTCTTCATTCGGTGTGTAATTAAACTCTGGAATTCATTGCCAGAGAATGTGGTAAAAGCAGTTAGCTTAGCGGGGTTTAAAAAAGGTTTGGATAGCTTCCTAAAAGAAAAGTCCATAAGCAGCATAAAATGTATTGTACTGTTTTGGGATCTTGCCAGGTATTTGTGACCTGGATTGGCCACTGTTGAAAAGAGGATACTGGTCTTGATGAACCTTTGGTGTGTCCCAGTATGGCAACACTTATGTACTTATGAAGGAGGGTTGAGTGAATGAACTTAGAGCTCCTTTTATGAAGTTGCGGATGAAAGTGTCCTTAGTGAGTCTTTACACATGTTTTTACCTATTGATGGCCATTTGATGATGTTACTATTAGAGTGCAGCCATTTAAAAAAATTAGCAAGTGAGCACGTACAGACATTTTTTTTGTAGGCAATAAGGGTTCATGTGCTAATCTTGCACTAAGCACAGACCAGACATATTCCATGTATTAAAAAAGAAGGAAGAAGGGTCAAATGACAGCCAGCATGGTTAAAAAGTGAATATATTAGAGCTAAAAGAAAATGGAAGAAGAATTCAACTTAAAGTAATAGGAAACAGCACAAGGAATGGCAAGTCAAATGCAAAGCTCTGATAAGGAAGGCAAAAAGAGACTTTGAAAAGAAGATTGTGTTGGAAACAAAAACACAGATAATATTTTTAGGTATATTAGAAGCAAGAAGCTGACAAAAGAATCAGTTGGACCGCTAGATGACTGAGGGATAAAAGGGGCAATCAGTGAAGACAAGGCCATAGCGGAGAGATTAAATTAATTCTTTGCTTCGGTCTTTACTGAGGAAGATGTGGGAGAGATACTGGTGCCAGAAATTATGTTAAATGATGATGAGTCAGAGAAACTGAAACAAATCTCTGTAAACATAGAATGTAATGGAGCAATTTGACAAATTGAAGAGTAGTAAATCACCTGGAGTGGATGGTATACATCCCAGAGTACTGATAGAATTGAAAAATGAACTTGCAGAGCTATTGTTAGTAATATATGATTTATTTTTTAAACCAAGCATTGTACTGGAATATTGGAGGATGGCCAATGTAACGCCAATTTTTAAAAGGGTTCCAGAGGTGATCTGGGAAATTATAGACCGGCGAGCCTGATGTTGGTGCCAGGGAAAATGAAAGAGACTATTATAAAGAACAAAATTACAAAACATATACATAAGCATGGATTAATGAGACAAAGCCAACTTGGATTTAGTGAAGGGAAATCTTGCCTGACAATCTACACATTTCTTTGAAGGGGCGAATAAGCATATGGATAAGGTGAGCTGGTCGATATTGTATCTGAATTTTCAAAAGGTAGTCGACAAAGTACCACATGAAAGACTCCTAAGGAAATTAGAAAGTCAAGGGATAGGAGGCAATGTCCTATTGTGGATTAAAAACTGGTTAAAATATAGAAAACAGAGAGTAGGGCTAAATGGTCAGTATTCTCAATGGAGGAGTGAGGTAATTACATTTGCTGATGATACAAAGTTATTCAAAGTTGTTAAATCGCAAGAGGATTGTGAAAAATTGCAAGACGTACTTACGAGACTGAGTGAATGGGAATTCAAATTTAATATGAGCAAGTGCTAAATGATGCATGTGGGAAAGAGGAACCTAAACCATAGTTGCGTGATGCATGGTTCCACATTAGGATTCACCTCCCAGGAAAAGGATCTAGGTGTCATCGTTGATGATACGTTGAGACCCTCTGCTCAATGTGCAGCGGCGGCTTAGAAAGCAAATAGAATGTTAGGAATTATTAGGAAAAGAATGGAAAACAAAGCTGATAATGTTATAATGCCTTTGTATCGCTCCATGGTGTGACTGCACCTCAAATACTGTGTGCAGTTCTGATCAATGCATCTCAAAAAAAATATAGTGGAATTAGAAAAGGTACAGAGAAGGGCACCGAAAATGATAAAGGTGATGGGATGACTTCCCTTTGAGGAAGGCTAAAGTGGCTAGAGCTCTTCAGCTTGGAGAAGAGATGGCTGAAGGAAGATATGATAGAGTTTTATAAAATGCTAAGTGGAGTGGAACAGGTAGACATGAATCGCTTGTTTACTCTTTCCAAAAATACTAGGACTAGGGTGTATGGAAAGAAGCTACTAAGTAGCAAAATTAAAATGAATCAGAGAAAATATTTCTTTTCTCAATGAGTAGTTAAACTGGAATTCATTGCCAGAGAATATGGTAAAAGCAGTTAGCTTAGCAGTGTTTAAAATGCTTGACTAATTTCTTAAAAGTCCATAAGCCATTATTAAGATGGACTTGTGATTGTGAAAGTCTACTGCATATTCTAAAATAAGCAGCATCAAATCTGTTTTGCTGTTCTGAGATTTTGCCAGATACTTGTGGCCTGGATTATCCACTGTTGGAAACAGAATACTGGGCTTGATGGACCTTTGGCCTGTCCCAGTATGGCAATGCTTATGTTCTTATGTAGTAATGTTGCTGCACTAAATAATTAATGCAAAAATTCCCATTCTCCGCCCCAGATATGCCCCCTTCCATGGAATTTTTAAAAAAAATTTTAGCACATAATTTGGGCATACAGATCCAGAATTTGACTGCATAATAATGCACATAGATTGTAGAAATGTTCATGACCCACCTATTCCATGCCCATAACCACGCTTCCTTTTCAACTATGCAACTTGGAATTTACACGCAGCACGTTAAAGAATATGCTTAGCAAGTTGTGCACTGAAATGTTAATGCCAATTGGTACTGATAATTGCTGTTTAACACCCAATTGACATTGCTGATTAGCTAGTTAACCAATTAAGTTACTCGCATTGTTGTATAATACGCTTCAATTTCAACGTGGAAATTAAGGCGTGATACATAGAATTTGGGGCTCTGTGCATTTTTAAAAAGTTGTCTTCCTTTTGTATTACAATTGGCTGCTGTAGGTTACGATATGCTTCATTTGAATTGTTTACCTTTGCTGTAGCTGACTTGTATTGAAGACAAATAATTACTACTTCTTGTCTAGCAGAAAGATCTATGGTGTCTCTAAATGCACATAAAAACTTTCATTGTTGGTCCCACAAGTCTGATTTATTATTTAATCCATACAAGACTACACAAAGTAAAACAATAATTTTGAATAAGGTATTCTCTGTATACTGAATCTGTGATCAATTTTTCTGACGTAATAATACTGAAATAAATTTGGTTTCTTTTCCAAAATATTTTTATATGGACTGAACTGTAAGTAGATTTGTACAAACTATTCACATAAATAACTTGCATAGGGTATATGCAACAAAATATAAAGCAACAGTATCACAAATATATGTAGCACACAACATATTTTTATTAAGTGTTAATAGCTTTCAACACAAAAAGCCTTTTGACTCTGGAAAATGACAAGGTTATGACTGTGGAAAAAGAGAAACAATAAGCACTTTACCTAAAGAACATTCTTTTCAGAAACAAATGAAAGAAGAAAATAAAGATATTTAAGGGCTCAGTTTCAAAACAGAAAAACGTCCAAAATGTGGCACAAAGCAGAAGATGGACTTTTTTATTTTGCCGAAATGTTCAATCGCTATTTTCAAAAACCCGTTTTTAAAACATTTTTCTGTGCAGTTCATCTACAGTGCATCCAAACCACAAGGGGGCATGTTGAAGGTGGGATTTGGACATTCCTAGAACTTGGATATTTTTCTGCTATAATGGAACAAAGCAAAAACGTCCAGGGCTAAAAGTTTGACGTTTTGGTCTAAACCTGGTTCAATTACGACTAGGTCACAAAAAGGTGCCCTAAATGACCAGATGACCACTAGAGGTATTAAGACATTATTTCCCCCCTACTTACTCCTCCGATATTCGCTGACCTCCTCCAACCCCCACATATGCAAAAGAAAGACCTTCAGATGTTATGGCCAGTCTTATTAGAGCAGCAAGCAGGTCCCTGGAGAAGCCTAGTGGTCAGTGTAATGCACTGTAGAGAAGGGACCAAGGCCCATATCCCATTACATAAGTACATAAGTATTGCCATACTGGGACAGACCAAAGGTCCATCAAGCCCAGCATCCTGTTTCCAACCGTGGCCAATTCACCAATACCTGGCAAGATCCCAAAAAATACAAAACATTTTATATTGCTTATCCCAGAAATAGTGGATTTTCCCCAAGTCCATTTAATAATGGTCTATGGACTTTTCCTTTAGGAAGCCGTCCAAACATTTTTAAAACTCCGCTAAGCTAACCGCCCCTACCACATTCTCTGGCAACAAATTCCAGAGTTTAGTTGCACGTTGAGTGAAGAAACATTTTCTCCGATTTGTTTTAAATTTACTACATTGTAGCTTCATTGCATGCCCCCTAGTCGTAGTATTTTTGAAAAGCGTAAACAGACGCTTCACATCTACCCATTCAACTTCACTCATTATTTTATAGACCTCAATCATATCTCCCTTCAGCCACCTTTTCTCCAAGCTGAAGAGCCCTAGCCGCTTTAGCCTTTCCTCATAGGGAAGTCGTCCCATCCCTTTATCATTTTTGTCACCTTTCTCTGTACCTTTTTTAATTCCACTATATCTTTTTTGAAATGCGGCGACCAGAATTGAACACAATATTTGAGGTGTGGTGCACCATGGAGCAATACAAAGGCATTATAATGTCCTCATTTTTATTTTACATTTCTTTCCTAATAATACCTAGCATTCTACTTGCTTTCTTATCCGCAGCAGCACACTGAGCAGAAGGTTTCAATGTATCATCAACTACGACACTTAGATCCCTTTCTTGGTCTGTGACTCCTAACATGGAACCTTGCTTGACGTAGCTATAATTCTAGCTGTTAACCTTGTGGTGGAAAGCATAAGCCTTCCAAAACCCACCAAAAACCTACTGTACCCACATATAGGGACATCTGTCTGGAAAACTTCCTAGTAAACTGACCATGCAGACATCCCAGCAGTGCAGAGGGCCGGTGGACTTCACATAAAGGGACCCAGGTACAAATCCAACCTAACCCCCTTCATATTATATTGTGATCCCTCCAGAGAACAGAGAAAACCTACTGTACCTAAAGGTCCATCACTACAATGGCTCTCAGGCTTGCATGTCGCTTATATATTTAGATACAGGGGGTATTTTTACCTCGTCCTTCCCTACACCCCTTCCTGTGCACTCTGCTCCATGGATAAATCCTTCTTATCTGTTCCCTTCTCCACTACTGCCAACTCCAGACTTCGCGCCTTCTGTCTCACTGCACCCTACGCCTGGAATAAACTTCCTGAGACCCCACGTCTTGCCCTATCCTTGGCCACCTTTAAATCTAGACTGAAAGCCCACCTCTTTAACATTGCTTTTGAATCGTAACCACTTGTAACCACTCGCCTCCACCTATCCTCCTCGCCTCCTTCCTGTACACATTAATTGATTTGATTACTTTATTTTTTGTCTATTAGATTGTAAGCTCTTTGAGCAGAGGCTGTCTTTCTTCTATGTTTATGCAGCGCTGTGTATGCCTTGTAGCACTATAGAAATGCTAAATAGTAGTAGTACTCTCATATTTGTACTGAGATTAAAGAGTTAAAGTGGGAATTGAACCTAGATCCCATTGTTTAATGTGTACTGCACTAACCACTAGGCTACTCTGTCCACTTGCTTGCTGAATTTTTAAGAGTGGCCACAATATCTGGAGCTGTCATAGAGCCTGGTATTTGCTATTACTGTCACAACTTTAGGGGGTGGGAGCAGGTCATGCCTTAATCCCTCCTGTGGTCAGCTGGTCAATTAGGGCACATTTTTCTGACAACCCGATACACAAAGCTTTCTATACTGGGAAAGTTTGCTTTAGACTAACTGTATCCAGTCTGGAGCAAACGCTATTAAGCGAATAATGCACAAAGGGGTTTTCTGTGGCTCTAATGTATGCCGTTAGCAGCTACCAAGAACCCAATGCAAATGTATTATGAGCTCAATAGTATAATAATGAGCATTCTGAGGGATGCACAGCTCAAGCGCCTAGCTTTAATGAGCAAATGTTACAACTGCTCTGGAGTTGTCAGAGAGGAGGGAAACACAAGCAGGCAGCTGCAAAGTCTGATCCTCCTGCACCTCCAGACCCCCCTTCCCCCCAAACAATTCCCTGGTAGTCTAGTGGACCTTGCCACACCTCATGACCTCCCTCGGCACTCCCCCATGCCTCCTGACCTCCCTGAAACAATTCCTTGGTGGTCCAGTGGACCTTGCCCCCCATTCCCCTAGCAAAATCACCTTGGTGGTCCAGTGGACTTGGCCCCTATGGCACCCCACACCCTGCACCCCAGCAGAGATGTACCCTGATGGTCTAGTGACTCTCCTACCCTGTCTGTACCTTAATAAATTTGGAGGCAGGAGGGCAGGAACAACACATTCTCCCTCCTGCATCGGTGCTGCTGCTTCCAAAATGGCAGTACCCAGCCCCTGCCTGGTACATTTTGGGATGTACTGGGTGGGTTAAGCAGCATATAAGGATGGTGCTTAACCCGACCAGTGCATCCCAAAATGCACCGGGCAGCGTCTGTGAGCTGCCATTTTGGAAGCAGAAGGGTCAGTGGCAGGAGGAAGAAGGTGTTGCTCTTGCCCTCTTGCATCCAAAATGTTAAGGTGTGGGCAGCTTGGAAAGTATGTCATGACTTGTTTGAATGCCATTGTGTGTGTCAGCTACTTCTATATTATGTTTTCACTTTTATCTATTGCTCCTTAGATTTATTGCTTAAAACCTCCAATATGGAAGTACAAAAGTATTGCCATACTGGGACAGACCGAAGGTCCATCAAGCCCAGCATCCTGTTTCCAACAGTGGCCAATCCAATACCTTAATTCCATATCCCAAAACAGTACAATACATTTTATGCTGCTTATCCTAGAAATATGCAGTGGATTTTCTCCATGTCCATTTTCATAATAGCTTATGGACTTTTCTTTTAGGAAGCTATCAAAACCTTCTTTTAAACCCCACTAAGCTAACTGCTTTTGCTACATTCCTGGCAAAGAATTCCAGAGTTTAATTACACATTGAGTGAAGAAATATTTTCTCTGATTCAATTTAAATTTACTACTTTGTAGCTTCATTGTGTACCCCCTAGTCCTAGTATTTTTGGGAAGAGTAAACAAACCTCTGTTATATCTCCCCTCAGCCGACTTTTCTCCAAGCTGAAGAACTCTAACTGCTTCAGCTTTTCCTCATAGGGAAGTCATCTCATCCCCTTTATCATTTTGTCACTCTTCTCTGTACTTTTTCTAATTCCACAATATATTTTTTGAGATGCGGTGACCAGAATTGCACACAATATTCGAAGTGTGGTCGCACCATGGAGTGATACATAGAAACATGATGGCAGATAAAGGCCATATGACCCATCCAGTCTGCCCATCCTCTGTAATCCCTAATTCTACCTGTTCTTAAGCGTTCCCACATGCTTATCCCATGCCTTTTTAAATTCTGGAACAGTCCTCGACTCCACCACCTTCACCAGGAGGCCATTCCATGCCTCCACCACCCTTTCTGTGAAATAATACTTCCTTAGGTTACTCCTAAGCCTATTCCATCTTAACTTTGTCATATGCCCCCTCATTCCAGAACTCTCCTTCATTTGGAAAAGGCTCTCTTCCTGTACATAAATGCCCTTGAGATATTTTAACGTTTCTATCATGTCTCCTCTCTCCTTCCTCTCTTCCAGCGTATACATGTTGAGGTTCATAAGCCTGTCCCTATAATTTTTGCATTCAAGACTGCTTACTAATTTCGTAGCCACCCTCTGGACCAACTCCATCCTGTTTATATCTTTCCGTAGGTGTGGTCTCCAGAACTGCACGCAGTACTCCAAATGGGACCTCACCAGAGACTTATACAACGACACTATCACCTCCTTTTTCCTGCTGGTCATGCCTCTCTTTATGCACCCAAGCATCCTTCTGGCTTTGGCTGTTGCTTTTTCTACCTGATGAAAACTTTAAGGTCATCAGACACAATCACCCCCAAGTCCCGTTCTTCCTTTGCACACTGAAGCACTTCACCCCCTATACTGTACTGTTCCCTCGGATTTTTGTGACCCAAGTGCATAACCCTGCATTTTAGGGGATTAAACCTTAGTTGCCAAATATCCGTCCATTCCTCTAGCTTCGCTAGGTCCTTCCTCATGCCATTCACACCTTCCAGGGTATCCACCCTGTTGCAGAGTTTAGTATCATCCGCAAAGAGGCAAACCTTACCAGACAGCCCTTCTGCAATAATGGATTGGTGAGGCAAGATTTTCCTTCACTAAATCCATGTTGGCTTTGTCTCATTAATCTATGCTTTTGAATATACTCTGTAATTTTGTTCTTTATAATGTGACAAGTGGAACCATGCCCATTTCCTCAACAATGAAATGGGCCCTAGGAAGGCTGTCATGTAAGCTTTTTTTTTCTCTCTCCCCTTCCCTCCCCTCCGCTCCATGTCCAGTAATTCTCCTCTTCCCTGCTCTCCCATCCGTGTCCCTCGATTTTCTCCTCTACTGTCCTCCCATCCCATCCATGTCTATCAATTCTCTTCTGCCCTGCTCTTCCCTTCCTCCCTCCCTCCCCTCGATATCTCGTGATTCTCTCCTCCCCTCGATTTGTACCTGAACGTTCTCTGGCTGGCTGGCGCTGGCTTCCGTCCCGTTCGTAACATCCCTCCTGACAAAGGCATTATAACATCCTCATTTTTGTTTTCCATTCCTTTCCTAATAATACCTAACATTCTATTTGCTTTCTTAGCCTCCACTGCACACTGAGCAGAGGGTTTCCACATATCATCAACGTTGATACCTAGATCTCTTTCCTGGTCAATGACTCCTAATGAAGAACGTTGCATTACATAGCTACAGTTCGGGTTCTTCTTTCCCACATGTATCACTTTGCAGTTGCTCACATTAAACGTCATCTGCCATTTGGATGTCCAGTTTCCTAGTCTCGTAAGGTCCTCTTGTAAATTTTCACAATCCTCTTGTGATTTAACAACTTTGAATAACTTTGTGTCATCAGCAAATTTAATTACCTCACTAGTTACTCCCATTTCTAGATCATTTATAAACATGTTAAAAAGCAGCGGTCCCAGCACAGACCCCTGGGGAACTTCACTATCTACCCTTTTCCATTGAGAATACTGACCATTTAACCCTACTCTTGTTTTCTATCTTTTAACCAGTTTTTAATCCACAATAGAGCACTACCTCCTATCCCATGACTGTCCAATTTCCTCTGGAATCTTTCATGATATACTTTGTCAAATGCCTTTTGAAAATCCAGATACACAATATCGACTGGTTCACTAGCGTTGGTCTTATCAGCACTCTGTAAAAAAGCCCCTTAGTAAACAGGGGGTCATTGATGTGTACATATTAGAAGTGAAAAAAGGGGGGAGCAACAGCGTCCCTTAAGAATAAGTGCTTAGTGATAAACAATAAGACTAAAACAGTGCAGGATGTTCATGAAATATACTGAAGAAAATTATAAAGAACCTTGGAGTAATGCAAGAAACAAACCTTGAAAAAGACGTTGAGCACATGTAAGAGGGATGAGCCAAAAGGTCCAGCAGTACACAGTATAGATAAGAAACTGAAGGATGTTTTGAAACTGTAATTTAAAGGGACAAAAAGGCAGGAGTAAAAGAACACCACAAATGCATTCTATAGCACTATATGCCGTGATATACGTTAGAAAGAAGTTAAGATAAATGGCATTTAGGGCTGCTTTTTATTTTTTAAAAAATAGCTGTACAGTGGAAAGGTTATAAAATAAAGGGCACTGGCAGCTGCTTTTCATGTAAATACACGTAGTTCAGTCAAACAATAAAATGTGAAGTGATGCAGAATATGATGCTTCTGGAATGCTATTGTACAACATATGTGCCAACATTGCTTAGCACTTAAGTCGACAGACTAAGGACAGGTCATGGGCATATCTCTGAGACAGGCACATACGTTACAGAACACAATAGGTTACATACACTTCAGGGCGCATTTAGGCACCAATAGTTACAACTGCTGTGGACTTGGCTGAATTGTTGATACCTAATAATAAGGTGATGTTTTGGTTTCCCTCATTTTTAAATGAGAGGCAGTTCTGTGTGGCTTTGGGAAAAGATATCTCAGAACTGAAAGATATTATACCACAGAGATCATGTTTATCCGCAATACTGTTTAACATCTTTTTAGTACCATTGTGTCGCTTATTGATTTGTTTAAATCTGGATTTCAGACCTTATGTTGACGATATACAATTTTTGTTACCGATTCACGGTTATACTCAAGTGTTTTTTGATAGATTGAGGATAATTTTTTTTGATAGTAATTAGCTGGATGAATGCAAACTGCTTGAAGTTAAGCATCAATAAGAAAAAGATTTTATTGTTATCCTATATTTCCTCTGAAGTCCAAATTCATTTACATATGAGGGTTACGAAATGGCTATTAATAATGCTTTGCGGGATTTAGGTGTGATGATTGATTCTAGTTTGAACATGAAAACACAAACACAAAAGATCGTGAAAGATGTATTCTGCAAGTTGTGTTTGATTAGACATTTGAAAAAATTACTAATTCCAGTAAATTTTGCGTACGTATTGCCATACTGGGAAAAACCAAAGGTCCATCAACCTCAGCATCCTGTTTCCAACAGTGGCCAATCCAGGTCACACATACCTGGCAAGATCCCAAGGTCACATATACCTGGCAAGATCCCAAAAAAGTACAAAACATTCTATACTGCTTATCCCAGAAATAGTAGATTTCCCCAAGTCCATTTAATAATGGTCTATGGACTTTTCCTTTAGGAAGCCATCCAAACCTTTTTTAAACTCTGCTAAGCTAACCATCTTTACCACATTCTCTGGCAATGAATTCCAGAGTTTAATTATTTATTCATTTATTATTTATTTATTTGTATTTATTAGGATTTATTTACTGCCTTTTTGAAGGAATTCACTCAAATCAGTGTACAGTAAGAATAGATCAAACATGAGCAGGAGGCAATTACAGCAGTAAAAATTTCACGTTGAGTGAAGAAAACGTTTCTCAGATTCGTTTTAAATTTACTACATTGTAGCTTCATTTCATGCCCCCTAGTCCTAGTATTTTTGAAAAATGTAAACAGACGCTTCACATCTACCCGTTCCAATCCACTCATTATTTTATAGACCTCTATCATATCTCCCCTCAGCCGCCTTTTCTCCAAGCTGAAGTGCCCTAACCACTTTAGCCTTTTCTCATAGGGAAGTCGTCCCAATCCCTTTATCATTTTCATCACCCTTCTCTGCACCTTTTCTAATTCCACTATATCTTTTTTGAGATATGGCGACCAGAATTGAACACACTATTTGCGGTGCGGACGCACCATGGAGCGATACAAATTTTAGAACTGTAGTACAAAATTTTGTAACACCATGCTTTGATTACTGTAACAGTTTCTTACTTGGAATTTCAAAATCCCAATTGAATGCATTATAGATAGCCCAAAATGCAGTAGCGAGAATTTTGGGAAACGTGAGTAGATATGAATATAACCTGTACTAAAATCTCTACATTGGTTGTCAATTGAGTATCATATTAAGTTTATACTCTTCCTTTTGGCATTTAAAATTTTGACTGGATCAGTATCTACAATATTAGCAGTGAAATTACACATGTACCAACCGCCTAGAGTGCTAAGATCGATGCAACAATTTAATTTAGACATTTATATGTCGCAGAATCCCAGGGTTCCAATCAGTGTACAGATTTACATTCATAAAAATAAAATACATATAATCATACCATCATAAAACATAAAGGGCCCTGTTAACTAACATTATTAGTGCACGTTAACACTAGATACACCCATAGGAATATATGGGTGTCTCTAGCATTACCGTGCTAAATTTCAGTGTGAATTGAATTTAGGCATTCGTTCATTTCGAGTCATAAATGAATATAGGATGACCATATTTTATGTAATGGGTCCAACACTATGGAATCGTCTACCACTGAGACTTAAGAATATTCAGGAAATTAAACAATTGAAAAGAGAATTGAAGACCTTTCTCTTTATGAAGGTATATGGGTCAGATAATGATCTGAGCTGATAAGATTTAGTGAATCAAATCTTATTATAGAAGCCTGATTTTATATTACTAACGTTAATTTACTAAGGCGTGCTAGTGTTTTTAGTGCACACTAAAATTTAGCACGGTAATGTTAGAGACACCCATATATTCCTATGGGAGTCTCTAGTGTTAACGTGCACTAATAATGTTAGTAATCAGGGCCCTTTATGTTTTATGATGGTATGATTATATGTATTTTATTTTTATGAATGTAAATCTGTACACTGATTGGAACCCTGGGATTGTGTGACATATAAAAATTTAAATAAATAAATATATAAATAACTTAATGCACACCAAAGCTGGCTTAAGGAGTGGCCTAGTGGTTAGAGCACTGGTCTTGCAATCCAGGGGTGGCCAGTTAAAATCCCACTGCTGCTCTTTGTGATCTTGGACAAGTCACTTAACCCTCCATTGCCTTAGGTACAAGCTTAGATTGTGAGCCCTCCTGGGACAGAGAAATATCCAGTGTACCTGAATGTAACTCACCTTGAGCTACTACTAAAAAAGGTGTGAGCAAAATCTAAATAAATATTCTATAATGGCACCTTGGTACTAAGAACATGGCGCAGGGGTGCCAAAACCTTGGCACCAAAGTATAGAATTGCCTTTTTAGCAATTCAGAACATTTCTGTGCATACAAATCAAATGTACACTCATAAATCCAAAAGTATATACATTTATGGGGTTGTTTACTAAAGCTTAGCTCAAGTTATCTGCAGCAGGGCAAATTTTATTTCTACAGGCCCTGCTACAGATAACTTGAGCTAAGCTTTAGTAAGCAGGGGGGTTATGGCCCTATTTACTAAGCCGTGCTGTAAGTGCACTAGCGTTTTTAGCACATGCTAAAAATTAGCACACGCTAATGCTAGAGACACCTATATATTCCTGTGGGTTTCTCTAGCATTAGGACATGCTAAAAATGCAAGCACACTTTAGTAAACAGGGCCCTTACATTTTATGTGCACTTTTTATTGGATGTGCACTTGTTAGTGTTAACCTATAAGGTCACCTTATGTGTTTGCCCTTACCTAATCTCTTTTGCATTTAGTGCCCTATCTACAATAAATTTTCAGTATGTGACAAGATTACCAAGGGAGGTTTACCAGATGTAGGTTTTTGCAATCTAGATATATGTCAGGATATGTGCACATTTACATATTGTGATAAGGCAGGTAAATGTGACTGTAGACAGAAGCCAACCCCAGAACTACCATTCCCAGAATCCCTTATAAGACTGAAAGAGAGGGGTGGACCCAAAAACACAGAAGGGAATTCTCACATTAGCAGGTATGAGAGTAACTCCAGGAAAAGGGGGCCATTTACTCCAGCTACCAGCAGAGGGAGCAGCAGTCAAGAAACCCAATTACAGTGGTTGTGAAAGCAATATATAATTCATCCCAGCTGTGAGGAAGAGAAGGCAGATCTCCTGAAAGCTCTCAGAAGTCAGGGAGGGAAGAATATCTGCTCAGAGCTAAACAAATCTATGGAGTATGTGGAGGAGGGAAAGGACCTGCCTCCAGTACTTCCTTGCTTAGAGGAGCAAGCCAACATGGAATGGGAAGATAAAAAAAGCAAACCTTTCCAGCACTTAAAGGCAGTTTTGGGACTCCACAGGAGTTAGTTACTGTGAAGTGGGAGGTGAACTGCCAGCCCTGCTTGCTGCAGGGCCTCTGAAGTGCCAGAAGAAGGAAAGGTGATTGGATCTTTGTTTTTTATTTTTCTTGTTTGAACTGAACTTTACTTGAGCTTTTGAACTGAATTGAGCCTGAGTTTTGAAACTGGATTTTGATTGTGCTTTGTGGAATTGAGCCTTTTTTTTAACAGAGTCTTGATTAAAGTGAGGTACTGCACCGGAACCCCGTGCACTGAACAGGGCTTCCGGTTACAACCCTGGAGCAGAAGTGAAGGACCCTTTTACAATATTCAGAAAAATAAGATTCATTATTTCTATCTGGAACTTCTTTGTTATCAAAAATAACTGTTTATTTTTTTGAATTGCAGTATATTCATTTCTAGTATTCCATATACATCTAGTCTTTTTGAGTGGTCATAATCTATGTATTGTTAATGGAAGATTTCAACATGAATGGCAGCAGTGAATATAACACTTGATGCAATAAAGAGCTTGAACATCAGTGATTAATTGTGGAATTCATTTCTAGGCAATTCATGCTCATGACTGTCACAAGTAATCATTCTTAAAAAAATAAACACATCAATATATCATGGCTGTTCTAAATACTGGAATTTAACTTGACCACAGAGTGTTGAAAGCAAACAACTAAAAAACAGCTTTCACACATTATACAACATTTCTGTTATTTAGGTAATGGACAAACCATGCAATGTTTATTCTGTGCAAGGATGAGGTAGAGGGTAGTGTTACTGGACAGAAAGAGCTGATTTGACAGATATGAGAATGTACTTCCTACCACGAATCTTTCTAAACTTTTTATCTATCATGTGAAAGCTAAGACTTTGGACCCTAAAGTGACTGACTTGGTTAAAAACTAGTTTAGTAGGAAATAACAAAAGGGAAGTGGTAAATGGCACACATTTTGAGGTAAGGTGTTGCCAGTAGGGTGGCACAGGGTTCAGACGTTATGCCCAGATAATAATAAGCCCTGTGCTATTCCAAACAGCGCTCTAAAAATAGCGCTGGAACAGTGTGGGCCTTTACTGCCCCTATGATCAGAGATAGTAGCATGCAAATTTATGTGCACTATTATCTGTGATCATAGGGTAAAGTGTGGAAGGATTGTGCCTGAGCATGCACTCAGGCACAATCCTCCCACGTTTGACAGGTCTGGGATGTCATAAGCCCAGACCTGTCAAACACAGGGGTTGAAGGTCCATTGGACCACCAGACCCCAAACAGCATGGCCCTGATGGCCTGGTGCCCTCACTGACCCCCACCACAAGCCAGCAACTCAGGGGCTGTTGATCGAGCAGACCTCCAGTCCCCCCACCCCCCCTAGCATCACCCTTATATTGCATGAAGCCCCGTCCAGCACATCCCACGATGTGCTGAGCAGGGCTGGGCACCATCATTTTCAATGCAGTACTGCTGAAAGAGGAGGGAGTCTACCTCCCTCCTCCAGCAAAGGTACAGGGGGTGGGGTGGGGTGGGGTTGGGAAGAGGGCCACTATACTACCAGGTAGGGGTGCTTGATTTGAGGCCCACTGGGCCACCAAGGTTTTTCTTGGAGGGGGGATGCTAGAGTAGGTTAGGGGGGCTGGAGGCCCCCCGATCTTGTGTTGGGGAGGTTGAGGGGACTGGAGGTCTGCCAGGTCAACAGCCCCCATGTCACTAGCTTGGGGTGGGGGGGAGGGTTCCTGCTCCTGTGGGGGGGCTGCATTGGGGGGAATGGGGGGGCCTGTTAGCATGAAAATGCATGCTGAACAGGGTTCACCATTCCTCCCCAATGGTCTGAAAATTGTAATGCCAGCTCTGAGTGGAGGAGTGCTGCGGATAGCGTGCCGATGATTGGCGAGCTGCTAGTTGATCATTGGGGAGGCATATGTTTAGCATGCATTTGCATGCTACTTGCGCTGAGCCCTGTTTTGCATGCTAGTTGCGTTCAGAGTCCACAAGCACATTGTTTCACATGCTCGAGGACTCTGATCATGAGGCGGTAGCAAACGTAGGCGCTGGTATAGCACTAATAGCCTGCGCCTGTGTTTGCTTCTGATCATCGGCCTATTAGTTTGGTTCTTTATAACATTTTTCTAAGAACAATTGTAGAAGGGCTGTCAGGTATGATTTGCCACTTTATGGATGATGCACCTAGTGAAACTGGAAGAATGGAGTAGAATATGGTAGCTAAAGATTTGATAGTAAAACGTTCAGGTAATGCATTTGGGCTGCAAACCCCCAAAGGAAATGTACAGTATAAGGGATTAAGTATTTCTTTGCACAGAAAAAAAAAAAAAAAAAAGAGCAGCACCTGGAAGTGATCATATCTGATGATCTTATGATGGCCAAACAGGTAGGAAAGGTCTTGGCACAAGTCAAAAGAATGCTTGGGGAGAGGAATGGAAAGCAGGAAAATGGAGGTGATGATGCCTCTGTTTCTAATGACCTTATTTGGGAAATTATATACAATTTTGGAACTGTACTTGCAAAAAGATAATTAGGATGGAATCAGTCCATAAGGCAGAAATTGAAATGGGCTTCATCATAAAACAAAAGGGGGCAAACTTAAAGATTTCAAAATGTATACTTTGGAATAAGGGGAGGAGGGTGATAGATACCTTTAAATATATCCATGGTATAAATGACATGGACACAGGCTTCTTTCAATTGAAAGGAAGCTGTGGAATGAGAGTCATAGGATAAAGGGAAAAGGGGATAGACTTGTAAACAAAAGAAACATTTCTTACTGAAAAGGTGATGGAAGCATGAGGTGGTGGAATGAGGGCTATATATGAGTTCCACAAAGTACGGAAGAAACACAGAGAATCTCTAAGGGAGAGGAAAGGATTGTAGAGCTTAGTAGTTGCTATAGATGGGCAGACTGGATAGACTATATGGTCTTTATCTGCCATCATTTTCTCTGTTTCTGTACCATGCTGTATCCAGACTGAGACCCTATATTAATAAAATGAGCAGGATCATCCATATTCCCTTCCATCTATTAACTTGTGTGTATGGGGTCCTTTTGCTAAGCTGCATTAAGCACTAACATGTGCTTAATTTAGCAAATATAGCCTAACACTGGAAGCGCTAAAATATTCTGCGTTAGTTTTGGTATCTGTGCATGTTAAGTGAATGGTGATTTATTTTTTTTTTACAAAAATGTTTTGGGTCAAGGTATGTCAGGGGCAGATAATGGGCATGGATGCACTAATCAGCTAGCATGTACATATTACAGCTGTGCTAACTGGTTAGCATATCTGTAACACGGGAGCCCTAAATAGGAGGCATTGCGTGCTCCTGTGGTCATTTTTTAAATGTCTGCATGTTAATGCTAACAGCCGTGCTAGAAATGGACTCAAGGCCTCTTTTACTGCATCGCGCTAGTGATTCCTGATGTGGCAAATGAGAGGAAGGCCATTAAATTCTTATGGGCTTCCTCTCACTTCTTCAAGGCTTTGTAAAATAAGCCCTTACTTCATGGAAAGGCCTGTGTAAGGAAACACTCATCCCATTTCTTAGCACAGTTTAGTATAAGGTCCCCTATTTTTAAGTAAGAAGATATGTACATAAACGTGTCTCTTATGTTAACTTCTTCTTGTCTGGAATTCCATTGATATGATTCCAATCTTTTATTTTCTTCTTCATCCAAAATATCATTTCACCTTTTTGCTTTCTCTTGCTGATCCCTCAGCCATTTTATCTTAAAATCAGGCAGGCTAATTCCTAATCATTCACTTTTGACTTAAAAAGAATTAAGAATATAGTTCTATTTTGGGCCACACAAAACAGTGGAAATAAAACAATGTATGAGTATGAATAGGTACTGTAGCTCACCGTAATAAAATAATAGGGCAAAGCTTCTCTGTTTCTTTTTTCCTGATCTGTATCATATAAAAGCTGGAAATCTGTAACACCGTCTGGTGTTAAATACAGATCAGAATCAATAAAGGAAACAGTGAAATTGGTAGTGTAAGAAGCTGGCAATCAGAAGGTGTTACAGATTCCCAGCTTTTATATGCTGAAGTTAGAAAAAATAAGAAAACACCAGAAAAAAATTTGTCTTATTGTTTTACCACACGGGGGGTACTTTTACTAAGGCATGTTAAAAAGTGGCCTGTGTTACCTTTAGTGTGTGGATTTCATATGTGCTGCGGCCACCAGTAAAATGGCCACGTTTTAATTTCCCCATTAACACATGGTCATTGCTGTGGGAGCCCTTACCTCCACCTATTTAGGTAACGTGCCCATGCTAACCAATTTGCATAGGCACACCTACTCTCCGCCCATGGTCATGCCTCACACGTTGGAAAATACAAAATATATTCTAGCATGGGGTTAGCATGCGCTGAGTGGAAAACTTCTGCGGAATGTCTCAGAGCATCACACGGTGTGGTAGGCCCATGTTAGGACTACTGTGCCTTAGTAAAAGTGCTCTAAGATCTTCTCCTCTTCCCCTCTGAGACAAAACTGCAGAAAATGGTTGCCTATAGATTACCCTAGGCTACTCCAGAGACCTGCTTGCTGCATTAATAGAACTGGCTATAACATGAAGCTATCATAGAGGCTGGCATGTACTCTTTCTTTTACATCTTTAGGTGGTGGAAGGTGGTTTGTGACCACTGGGGCAGTAAAGGGAGGTCATTCCTTTATTCTTCCAGATGTAATTAAGGGCACTTTTTTTGTGGCTTTATCGCTATTAAAACAGATCTAACTCTAAACGTCTTAGTTTTAGTCTTGGATGTTTTCACAACACGGGCATTCGGCATTCACTCAGTCACCCCCTTCTAATCCAAACACCACACCAGAAGCCAAAGCCAATTTCTTTAACGAATGTGGATTTATTTAGGCCGCAGCCAGGTCCCAAAATTTTATTTACCGTAAACCTTCACATAAACAATCATTGGTAAACATCATTGATAAACATCATTGATAAACATCTCCCTCCGAGTACATAGCCCTTCTTGCTTATATTACTACAGGCTGTGCCGTCCAAGCACCCTGTTCCTCCTCAGTGCTGTCTGCTATAGCACGCTGTGCAATCAAATGCATCCCGTACAAGGATGCATTTACCACTTTCACCAAAGCTATTGGCCCCCTGGCCGTCCAAGCCAGGAGACTAGCCGTGTCCATCTTGTTCTGTAATCCTGCCCGCATGCAGGCATAACATTTCTTCACATAAACAATCATTGGTAAACATCATTGATAAACATCATTGATAAACATCTCCCTCCGAGTACACAGCCCTTCTTGCTTATATTACTACAGGCTGTGCCGTCCAAGCACCCTGTTCCTCCTCAGTGCTGTCTGCTATAGCACGCTGTGCAATCAAATGCATCCCGTACAAGGATGCATTTACCACTTTCACCAAAGCTATTGGCCCCCTGGCCGTCCAAGCCAGGAGACTAGCCGTGTCCATCTTGTTCTGTAATCCTGCCCGCATGCAGGCATAACATTTCGCTCAGTATTGTAACTTTCAACAGGTCATTAACATATACATAGTAACTCACTTTGCCATATTATCCGCTGAGGTGCTGTGTACTCGTCGCTAATGTTACCTAAGTTCCATAGCTTATGCCTTGCTGCGACAACGACCCTTCCCCCGTACCTCATGGGCGGGAGGGCGGGTCAACACTGCTCCCTCTGCTTGCTGAAATCCAAATGGCGCTGTGTCTCCCTTCACAGCCCTTCTTCACCCCTCCTCCCTACCCGCCCATCACCCTTCAATCTCTTATCCTTCCTATCCACTCCCACTCCTCCCTCCCTCTCCCCCCTCCCACCCCAGGTTCTTCCTGAGCCTTCAGCCCGGTTGTAATCGGCTCCCCTTAAAGGGTGAGCCTTTCCATCAACACGGGCATTCGGCATTCACTCAGTCACCCCCTTCTAATCCAAACACCACACCAGAAGCCAATTTCTTTAACGAATGTGGATTTATTTAGGCCGCAGCCAGGTCCCAAAATTTTATTTACCGTAAACCTTCACATAAACAATCATTGGTAAACATCATTGATAAACATCATTGATAAACATCTCCCTCCGAGTACATAGCCCTTCTTGCTTATATTACTACAGGCTGTGCCGTCCAAGCACCCTGTTCCTCCTCAGTGCTGTCTGCTATAGCACGCTGTGCAATCAAATGCATCCCGTACAAGGATGCATTTACCACTTTCACCAAAGCTATTGGCCTCCTGGCCGTCCAAGCCAGGAGACTAGCCGTGTCCATCTTGTTCTGTAATCCTGCCCGCATGCAGGCATAACATTTCTTCACATAAACAATCATTGGTAAACATTATTGATAAACATCATTGATAAACATCTCCCTCCGAGTACACAGCCCTTCTTGCTTATATTACTACAGGCTGTGCCGTCCAAGCACCCTGTTCCTCCTCAGTGCTGTCTGCTATAGCACGCTGTGCAATCAAATGCATCCCGTACAAGGATGCATTTACCACTTTCACCAAAGCTATTGGCCCCCTGGCCGTCCAAGCCAGGAGACTAGCCGTGTCCATCTTGTTCTGTAATCCTGCCCGCATGCAGGCATAACATTTCGCTCAGTATTGTAACTTTCAACAGGTCATTAACATATACATAGTAACTCACTTTGCCATATTATCCGCTGAGGTGCTGTGTACTCGTCGCTAATGTTACCTAAGTTCCATAGCTTATGCCACAGCCCACGGCAACGACTCCTCGTTCGCCGCGGGCTCCCCCCCCCCCCCCCGGCATGTACTCTTTCTTTTACATCTTTAGGTGGTGGAAGGTGGTTTGTGACCACTGGGGCAGTAAAGGGAGGTCATTCCTTTATTCTTCCAGATGTCATTAAGGGCACTTTTTTTGTGGCTTTATCGCTATTAAAACAGATCTAACTCTAAACGTCTTAGTTTTAGTCTTGGATGTTTTCATTTTGTTCCTTTATGGCTGAAAAGCATCCAGGTCTTAGGACTGCCCACATCCTACCCCCAACACACCCCCTTGAGATTTGGATGCACAGCAGACGAACAGCATAGAAAAACATCTGGAAAATGGGTTTCAAAAATATTGAGTTGGACACTTTGGAGTGAAAAACATCCAAATGCTGCTTTATGCCACTTTTTAAATGTTTTTTTCTCTTTCAAAAATGAGCCCCCAGACATACCTGGGAAAGTTTACAATTGTAGAAAAGAAAAATCAACAACTAACGAACAAGAGGATAGCAATAATAACACTTGAATATAGCAAATACTCATATCACAAACCTACCAAATAAATAAGTCTTTAGAATCTTTCTAAAATGACTATGAATTGATTCAGATTGAATGAATAGCGGTAGAAAATTCCACCAATAGTTGGCTCGATCAGAGAAACTAGCTGCAAATTATCTTTTATATTTGACCTTCTTGGGATAAGGATAATGTGATATATATTTTTTTGTTACATTTGTACCCCATGCTTTCCCACTCATGGCAGGCTCAATGCGGCTTACATGGGGCAATGGAGGGTTAAGTGACTTGCCCAGAGTCACAAGGAACTGCCTGTGCTTGAAGTGGGAATCAAACTCAGTTCCTCAGTTCCCCAGGACCAAAGTCCACCACCCTAACCACTAGGCCACTCCTCCACTCCATATAGGAGCTTATGGAAGCATCAGAGTTTCTAATTGCTAGGTCAATAAGTTGAAACATGTAACCCTGCATTAATCCTAAAATTAATAGACGAACCAATGAATAGATTTTAAAAATAATTTGAATGCTAACTGGTAACCAATGAAGTTCAAAATACAATGGTGTTATCCTATCAAATTTAGAAGATCTATAAATCAGATGTAATGCTGTATTTTGCAATGTCTGTAATTTTTTGATAGCTGTATTATTGACTCCAATATAGACTGAATTACAATAATCTAGGTAAGCAAGTACCATGGATTGTACTAATAGTCTAAAGGAATATTGATCTAAATTCACTCAGATTGTCCTTAATTTCCATAGCAGTCAATATAGTTTGATTGAAATGCACTGGTTCTAAGGTAACAATTCAAAATTACTCCCAATATCGTAAGTTTTAATTCAATCCGGAAGATCATTCCATTAGCAGTCAGAAACTTCATTTTATCCCCATTTAACTTTAATCTGAAATCTCTAGCCTATTTTGCTAATAGGTTTAAACCCAATTGAATTTCAAAATGGATTATAAAAATAGTAATATTGTCTGTATATATATACAATTCCCAAATCCTTCTTTTTGAGATTATTAAATACAGTTGAGCCATTAGCACATTAAACAATATGGCAATATTGGTGATCTTTGAGGGACTGTGCAGTCAAGAAGCTGTCAATGTATTAATAAGTAATTACTACTTGACATTTCTAAAGCGCTACTAGGGTTACGCAGCGCTGTACAATTTAACATAGAAGGACAGTCCCTGCTCAAAGGAGCTTACAATCTAAAGGACAAATGTACAGTCAGTCAAATAGGGGCAGTCTAGATTTCCTGAAAGGTATAAAGGTTAGGTGCCGAAAGCAACATTGAAGAGGTGGGCTTTGAGCAAAGATTTGAAGATGGGTAGGGAGGGTGCTTGGCGTAAGGGCTCAAGAAGTTTATTCCAAGCATAGGGTGAGGCAAGGCAGAATGAGCGGAGCCTGGAGTTGGCGGTGGTGGAGAAGGGTACTGAGAGGAGGGATTTGTCCTGTGAGCGGAGGTTACGGGCGGGAACGTAAGGGGAAATGAGTGTAGAGAGGTAATGAGGGGCTGCAGACTGAGTGCATTTGTAGGTAAGAAGGAGAAGCTTGAACTGTATGCGGTATCTGATTGGAAGCCAGTGAAGTGACCTGAGGAGAGGGGTGATATGAGTATATCGGTTCAGGCGGAATATAAGACGTGCAGCAGAGTTCTGAACAGATTGAAGGGGGGATAGATGGCTAAGTGGGAGGCCAGTGAGGAGTAGGTTGTGGTAGTAAAGGCGAGAGGTAATGAGAGCGTGGACGAGAGTACGGGTGGTGTGCTCTGAGAGGAAAGGGCAAATTTTGCTGATGTTAAAGAGAAAGAAGCGACAGGTTTTGGCAGTCTGCTGGATATGCGCATAGAAGGAGAGGGAGGAGTTGAAGATGACTCCGAGGTTGCAGGCAGATGAGACGGGGAGGATGAGGGTGCCATCAACTGAGATAGAAAGTGGAGGAAGAGGAGAAGTGGGTTTTGGTGGAAAGATGATAAGCTCGGTCTTGGACATGTTCAGTTTCAGGTGGCGGTTGGACATCCATGCAGCAATGTCAGATAAGCAGGCTGATACCTTGGCCTGGGTCTCCATGGTGATGTCTGGTGTGGAGAGATATAGCTGGGTATCATCAGCATAAAGATGATACTGGAAACCATGAGATGAGATCAGTGAGCCCAGGGAAGAGGTGTAGATTGAAAAAAAGAAGGGGTCCAAGGGCAGATCCCTGGGGAACTCCAACAGAGAGCGGGATGGGGGTGGAGGAAGATCCATGAGAGTGTACTCTGAAGGTGCGGTGGGAGAGATAAGAGGAGAACCAGGAGAGGATAGAACCCTGGAACCCAAATGAGGACAGTGTGGCAAGAAGTAAATCATAATTGACAGTGTCAAAAGCGGCGGATAGATCAAGGAGGATGAGGATGGAGTAGTGACCTCTGGATTTGGCAAGGAACAGGTCATTACAGACTTTAGAGAGTGCCGTTTCTGTTGAGTGTAGAGGGCGAAAACCGGATTGAAGCGGATCGAGGATGGCATGAGAGGAAATAAAATCAAGGCAGCGGCTGTGAACAGCACACTCAAGTATTTTGGAGAGGAAGGGTAGGAGGGAGATGGGGCGGTAGTTGGAGGGACAGGTAGGGTCAAGTGACGGTTTTTTGAGGAGAGGTGTGACTATGGCGTGCTTGAAGGTGTCAGGGACAGTTGCAGTGGAGAGAGAGAGGTTGAGGATATGACAGATGGAGGGGGTGACAGTATGAGAGATGGTGTTAAGTAAGTTGGTGGGGATGGGATCAGAGGAACAAGTGGTGCATTTCGAGGAGGAAAGAAGGCGGGCGGTTTCCTCCTCAGTGATATCAGGAAAGGAGGAGAAAGAGGCCTGGGTTGGTTGGTTGAGGGAGAGGGTTGAAGGGTGAAGAGGAAGAGGTGGCTTGGTAGTGAACTCAAGGTTGATCTTTTACACCTTGCCACGGAAGTAGTCAGCCAGTGATTGAGGTGAGAGTGAGGGGAGGTGGGAGCGAAGGGCACTTTGAGGAGGGAGTTAAGGGTGGCGAAGAGACGACGAGGGTTGGCGCTTAGAGAATTGGTCAATTGGGTGTAATAGTCCTGTTTGGCAAGCAATAGGGAGGGCTGGAAGGAGGATAGCATGAATTTGTAATGAAGGAAATCTGAATGGGTACGAGATTTCCTCTACAGGCGTTCAGCAGATCGGGCACAGGAGCGAAAGTAATGGATGCAAGGAGTCAGCCAGGGCTGGGGATTAGTACGCCAGAAGTAATTCGGAAGTAAATCTATATAATATCTGAAAAAACAAACATACCACTTTAAAATTAATTCTATCCCTGACAGGAAGTCAATGTAACTTTGCTAAACATAAGACATTACTGTATTTACTAAATTTAAAAATCAATCTTGACACAGTGTTTTGAACAAGTTGTAATTTTTTAGAATGTTTAGAGCTAATGCCTAAGAAAAGGACATTGCAATAGTCCAAGTGGGGTATTATTAACATTTGGACCAGTAAAGCAAAGGAATTTTGACTAACTAAAGCTCTTATCAAATGAAGTTGTCACAATTTATACAAAGTTTTCTTCCAAAGGTGACTAATATGAGTATCATACAACAAAGTAGAGTCAAGGATGACTCCTAGAACTCTTGCCTCCAACTCCACTGAAAGAGTCCTACCGTTAGGTAGAGTAGGAGAAGAAGGTATAATAACATTCTGATTCTTAAATCATAGAGCCTTAGTCTTATCTGGGTTTAACTTCAATATGTTGACCTGCATCCACTTTTGAATTTTGTCAATTCCTGAATTAACCAGTAATAATAAATCCTGATACATAGACGGAACTGGTAAAAGAAGAAAAATGTTGTCCGCATAAGATAGTAATAATTCTCTTGGACCTAATTAATTTTTTCCTACTGTGTCCATAAAGAAATGAAAGAGAATCAGAGATAATGGACAGCCTTACTGCACTCTACATCCTAGGAACCAGTATGTAGAAAATTGTTTATTTTGAGTTATAGAATAACTATGATTGGACAGGAATTTCAGGAACCATTTTAAAATGATTACACAGATTCCTATTCCATTTAAACATCCTAGAAGTAAAACATGATCCACTGCATCAAATGTGGTGAATAAGTCATACTATAATAAGATTATTTGTTTCCCTGTGCACACACACTCTTTAATATAAGATGTCAGTACAAGCAACAGTGTCTCCTTGCTATGTGAAAATCTAAATCCAAACTGAGAGTAGTGTAAACAAGAGAATTTGTCATAGCCCTGAGCCATGTCCAATGCCCTTCCAACTTACTGGCAGGAGGTTGGGTCGAGTAGGAGATACAGCAGCGATCCGTCATGGTGGACCACCAGCATCGTGGCCTTCAGCTCACCCTACAGCACTTCTCCCAGTTGGTGCTCCTAGGCATGTCTGTGCGCATGTGCGCATTCCTGACCCCATTTTAAAGGCCTGCAGCACTGCAATGTGACAAGCATATACCAGTGGTGTCAAATGTCTGGTCCTTTTAGGGCAGCTGCTCCCCTTTCTCACTGCCTTCACAATGAGCAGTTTCCTGCTTGGTGCATCTCCAATTCCAAGCCCTGCCTTGCCTTCAGCTCTAAGACTTGCTGTGTCTCCAGCTCCAAGTCCCGCCTCATCTCCAGTTCCAAGTCTTGCCTTGTCTCCAGCTCCAAGTCCTGCCTTGTCTCCAGTTCTTAGTCATGCCTTGTCTCCCGTTCCAAGCCCTGCCTCGTCTCCAGCCTAGCCTTGATGCTCCTGTCTTCCGCCCAACCTTTGTGTTCCTGTCCTCAGTCAAACCCAGCATTCCTGTCTTCAACCCTGCCTCAGCGTTCTTGTGCCACTCCAGGTCCCGGTTCTGCTGGGGCTGCCCACAAAGGCTCTTTTCAGGGCTTTCCACTACACTACTGTACTCCAGAGTGACTCATCTGCTGTCTATCAGGACCTGTGAAGGAATTTTTCTAAATATTGCGAGAGCTGCAAACTAACAAAAGACTCTATTATCTTAGTAATGACAGGACTGCTGGCCACTGGCTAATAATTAGCTGGTAAGTCATATATAAACCTGACCCTTTAGGAATCGATGTTAATACTATCTTAAACATATCAGGAGAAAATGAGCCCGATTCTAACAGTTCATTAGTTCTTGATTTAAGCCATTCCAGAACTTTTGATGGAATAGATGCTTGTGCTATTCTAATCCAGAGGCCACTATTCCATCCTCATCCTCCTTGATCTATCTGCGACGTTTGACACTGTCAATCATGATTTACTTCTTGCCACACTGTCCTCTTTTGGGTTCCAAGGTTCTGTCCTCTCCTGGTTCTCCTTTTATCTCTCCCACACACCTTCAGGGTTCACTCTCATGGATCTTCCTCCATTCCCATCCCACTATCTGTTGGAGTTCCCCAGGGATCTGTCCTTGGACCCCCTTCTCTTCTCAATCTACACCTGTTCCCTAGGCTCACTGATCTCATCTCATGGTTTTCAGTATCATCTTTATGCTGATGACACCCAGCTATATCTCTCCACACCAGACATCACCGTGGAGACCCAGGCCAAGGTATCAGCCTGCTTATCCGACATTGCTGTCTGGATGTCCAACCGCCACCTGAAGCTGAACATGTCCAAAACCGAGCTCCTCGTCTTTCCACCTAAACCCACTTCTCCTCTTCCTCCACTCTCTATCTCAGTTGATAACACCCTCATCCTCCCCGTCCCATCTGCCCGCAACCTCGGAGTCATCTTCGACTCCTCCCTCTCCTTCTCTGCGCATATCCAACAGACTGCCAAAACCTGTCGCTTCTTCCTCTTCAACATCAGCAAAATTTGCCCTTTCCTTTCTGAGCACACCACACAAACTCTCATCCACGCTCTCATTACCTCTCGCCTTGACTACTGCAACTTACTCCTCACCGGCCTCCCACTTAGCCACCTATCCTCCCTTCAATCCGTTCAGAACGCTGCCGCACGTCTTATATTCCGCCAGAACCGATATACTCATATCACCCCTCTCCTCAAGTCACTTCACTGGCTTCCGATCAGTTACCACATACAATTCAAGCTTCTCCTCCTTACCTACAAATGCACCTGGTGTGCGGCTCCTCACTACCTCTCTACCCTCATCTCCCCCTATGTTCCCGCCCTTAACCTCCGCTCACAGGACAAATCCCTCCTTTCAGTACCCTTCTCCACCACTGCCAACTCCAGGCCCCGCTCATTCTGCCTTGCCTCACCCTATGCCTGGAACAATCTTCCTCAACCCCTACGCCAAGCCCCCTCCCTACCCATCTTCAAATCTCTACTTAAAACTCACCTCTTCAATGCTGCTTTCAGCACCTAACCTTTGAGAAATATAGTATGCCCTATCAGATCGACTCTACACTTGTCTTTTAGATTGTATACTTGTCTCTAGATTTACACCTGTCTTTTAGATTGTACACTTGTCTTTAGATTGTACACCTGTCTTTTAGATTGTAAGCTCCTTGAGCAGGGACTGTCCTTCCATGTTAAAATTGTACAGCGCTGCGTAACCCTAGTAGCGCTTTAGAAATGTTAAGTAGTAGTAGTAGAAGGATAAGTAGCCAATAAATGACCCTTCTCGTGAGTCCATGATGATTTTTACACCTGTTATAAACAGTGCCCAAGTCCTGTGGATTTGTTTCTGGTGATATTTTGCAATTTTGGTGTGTGCTTAGACCCTACCTTATATCCAGTCCATGTGCATTCTGTCTTTGCTACTCCTGTCTACTCTGTTCTTCACAATTCCTGTTCCACCTCGGTCTATTTATCCCTTCCACTGACCTGCTGTCCCTTACCTGCCCCCCCCCCCCCCACACACACACCCATGGCCTCCTACCAGACTTTAACATTTCTGTGCTGAATGGGTATTTTATAATATTGCACTTAATTGGAGAGTGGCCAGGCATGAAAATATCAGCCAATTATGCATCCAACTTTTCAGTGCCAAAATTATCAGAATAAGGTGCACATTTGTACACTTAACTATGTTCCGCGCCCATAATTAAGCATGAATACGATTTGGCACAGTTTATTTTCACTTTCTGTAGTGTCTGTTTGATATTGTTTAAATGTAAGTCAAGGGATGTGAATAAACAAGGCAATGAGACAAAAAAATTGATGTCTTTATTAAATGTATCCACTTCAATAAAGCACATTCAAAGCTGTGGACAGTCAGGCACTTGAGCATCGACTCTACATAGTCTTTGTTTCGGTGAGTGCCTTTATCAAGAGTCCTTAATTAAGCTTCTGCTGCTTACAGATGTGTGGTGAAGGCATCTGCTGGAGGGCTGCTTTGTCTTCCCTGGTCTGTCTGTCCTCAGGGTTTTTATCTGGCTTCCTGAACCATGCCCTCACTTCTTTGCCTTGACTGAGCCACACCCTCTCTGCTCTGTTTCAGAGTCTTGGTTATTCCTACCCCTTGACTTGTGTTTGCTGACCTTTGTGGGATTGTTTGTCTTCTCTTTGGACTATATATTTTAAAAATTACATTGTACAGAGACAGGTGTCTCTTACCTTGATTTCTGCTTCTATAGGATAGTTCACCCTTTCTTAGAGGACCTTTAACTGTAGTTTATAGTTGATATATACTTGCTATATCGCCCAAGCTAACTAGCAGATCTGGGCAATTTACAGACTAAAATCAAAACAAATTCAGAAAGGAACTACAATATTCGACAGGATAGACAGTTTTGTTCAACAGAGAGACAATCAACTTAATAGTTCAGTGGAGGAAAAAAAGAAAGGGAGGGAGGTGAAGGACAGTATAGGAGTAAGGGCCAGAGGAAAAAAAGAGGGAATTTAACAATGCTACATGACAACCAAGCTCTCTTATTTCTTTTATTAAAAGCCTGTTCCAACAACTAGGTCTTCAGAGCTTTTTTTAAAGTTCAAACCTTAAAGACAGTGTAAGGGAATTCCATTGGGCAGGAGCTGCAAAAAAGAATGTTGTTCCCTGCAATGAGGGTAAACTTCCTGTCTCACCTTTGCTGGCATTTTCAGTTAAGCTGTCACATTATGGGTGGAGCACCTCAAACTTATGTGAGTGATGTGCACCTGAATTCCTGTTCCTATATGCAGTTTCACTGGCTGAAGACGGTCTGAGGGCAATATGGATTCTGTCTATAGCTCCCAGGACCAATGGAAACCTCTAGTATGGGTAATCTAATGTACTGAGTATCCCTCCTCAGAAAACTGTCCAGGAACTGCATAGTGCTTTGTGAGGTATGTGCCTGGTTGATGCCTACTGCATCTTTCAGAGGGGTTTGATAAGTTCCTGTTGCCAGGAAAGCCAGGACTGTCATCACCTTGACAGGGACTCCATATCTTTCTATAGCTACTCAGAGGTGCTGTCCTGGGCTTTGTGCTCAGTCCATCATTCACCTTTCTGTAACCTTATGCTAATTAGGAAGGTGGCCTGAAGTTCTCATATTGCAAGTTTGTTTGTTAAGGCACAGAGGTTCACAGTTTGCACAAACCCTTACAGTTGTAGGCCAGGGACTTTGTAGGTAAAGCTCTGGATTCCATCAGGCCGAGAACTGTATTCTATGAGTGAAGGGGTCAGACAGATGCACAGGATAGCAAAAGCCAGATTGGGAAAGTAATCGAGCTTCCATGTTACTGTGTTCCAGGAGAGAGGTTTGTGGCCAGTCCTGGATTTCTGCCAACCACGGAAGTGATGATCTCCATTATGGTGACTGGGGCATGTTATAAAAATGTGTTGGAGCCTGTATAGCACTTCACATCTCATACTAGTGTGCTTTGTGGGTTGCCAAAGATGTTGGATATCTAACTTATGCAGTGCTATGGGTCCCTCATAGCCAAACTTGGATGTCCTGCCTGAACCAGTAAGCTAATGGTTAGGGCAGAAGGCTGGGAGTTGAAGGAACTGGGTTTAATTCCCACTTCAGTAACTGCTGACCCACTCATTTAACCTTGTACTGTTTTAGGTTTGGCAAAGCTAAGATTAAGTCCACCAGGGACAGAAAGGATGCTTTATAAAAAAAATGTCTGTACCTTGTACCATAAAACAATCCTATTAAGAGTGTGTGTTTAAATAAAACCAGATAGTTGAATCTGTTTTCTGGTTGTGGCCAATGGGGATAACTGTGTGCTGAGCATCATTGTTTTCTTCCCAAGCTAGATTCTGTGTTAGTGGCCCAGTTGGGCTGTATTATTATTTGCCTCATAACATTTGTTGAGTTTCACAGAGTTGGTTATCTTGTATCAATGCATGTTCAGTGTTATTGTGGAAGGCCAATAAAGGGCTCACTCCCTCTTACTTAGTGTCCACGCTATCATATTGTAACCCCAGGGTCTAACCTACACTAGCTCACATCCACTGGGTCCAGACAACTATTCCAACCCATACAATACTATGGCTTGGGGCACTGTTACAAATATAATAGGGGTCTTTTACTAAAGCTTAGCTTGAGTTATCTGCAGCAGGGCCCATTTTATTCCTATGGGCCCTGCTGCAAATTACTTGAGCTAAGCTTTAGTAGAAGATTCCTATAATCTCTCTCTCTACGAACTTTGTTCCTCCACTCAGCTCTCCTTCCACACGCAGTCTTTTCTTTCACCAGTTGAGCTTGGGAGTGGGTCAATTCTCCAGAATAGAGATCTGGGGCTTTGGGAAGATAAGCGGGGCTTCTATGTTAGGTTTCACCTGCACCGGGGAGCAAATATCCTCACTCCTGCTTCAAAGAACCACACAGCACTCCAAAGAGTTTTCTTAAATGATGCAAACTCAGTTTTACTGAACTTTCCACAACCATAAGGCAATTCAAATTTATAATAACTCCTGTACAGTAGAACTCCTCCTCTCCATTCAAGATTGTGTATTACAACCTCAACCCTTTTTTTCCAACTTGATCTCCTTTGCAATTTTCAGTATTTACACATTTACAAACATTACCTGTGGAAGAGTAGCCTAGTGGTTAGTGCAGTGGACTTTGATCTTGGGGAACTGAGTTTGATTCCCACTGCAGCTCCTTGTGACTCTTGGCAAGTCACTTAACCCTCCATTACCCCTGGTACAAAATAAGTACCTGAATATATGTAAACCGCTTTGAATGTAGTTTGAAAAACCTCAGAAAGGTGGTATATCAAGTCCCATTTCCCTTTCCCTTTACCTATACCAAAGACTGGTATTAAGCTGAGGCTGCTCCTGAATTTCCCTGATCACAATCCATTGTCCTCAGGCACAGACCCTTTAGGCTGTCCTATTTCCAGCAATGTGCTTCTGGAGATGCATCCTTGCCTTCAACAGGCTTCCCCTGTGCTGGTTCCTGCTTTCAAGCTGGGATCCCCTTACCCACCCTAGCTCTCACACATTCATAGTTACCACAGTTAGGAGCAGCAACTGCTCCACGATTCAGCTTGAATTTATTTAGCCACATTAAGATCTTTCTCTCTTCAAATGGTCCAGATGAGGGTACAGACAACCAAAGACCCCCATGTCACCCCCAACTTCAGCATTTACTACTTTTTAGTCCTCCTCCTCTGTCACTCACACACATAGAAACATTTTCCCCTGCATATTATTTCAAAAACCCACCCCCTTTGGGCAGGATCCTCAATCCTTGCATAACACAAATCCTCCCACCAGTACCTCTGGAGAGTTCTATGAACACTTTAGCAATCCCCAACATGATAGGGGATTACACTTTCCCCCCAGTTACAAACAAGATGATTTTTCTGGTGATATCACTGAAAATAATTGTTCTCTTATCCTCAAGGGCAAGTTCCCTGGGTTTAGTTTTCCCTTCCCTTTTGGAGCAACACAATCCCACACATCATTATCAACTTTCCTGTAAATCACAAAAGATATACTTTTGTTACTATTCAATCACAATTTTCCTTTCTTTCTTATGTATACTCTTAGTGGGTTTTGTCACATCTTTTATATCAGTCACCATATTGTGTGATTTCCATTCTACTCATGTTCAAGTAAATTTACCATTTATCCCTCATTTCCATTTTAATCCAAGTCACCAGCCATTTTGAGTGTGTTCTAAATGGCTTCTTTTCTTTTTCCTACCTCTGTGGTTTAACTCATAATCTCCTTCTTACTGGAAAATTCTCCAGATTCCTCAAATAGTTTAACAAGGACACCCAGATACTTGAGGGGTGGCAGCCTGATTAGACTGATTTTCAGTTTTACTTTAGCATGAGTCAGGACACCCAAATAATCCTGGGGTGGCAACCTGCTCAGCATTTACCATTTGTACCACACACTTAACCTCCATGATTAATCATTATTTCTCCTTTTTTTTTTGTTTGAACTCATTTCATTTCTCCATACAATCAACAAAGAACCATATTCATTAATAACCCAACTTTTTATGTAACATAATACTTTGGTATCATTTAGTAATGTGTACTTCAATAACATCCTTTTTCCCCAAAATATTATTATTATTAGCATTTGTATAGCGCTACCAGACGCACGCAGCGCTGAACACCTGATACAAAGAGACAGTCCCTGCTCAAAAGAGCTTACAATCTAAATAATACAGACCGACAAGACAGTTACGGGTAAGGTAAGTACTAAACATAATCACTTTTCCTCTCATAAATGCACGTATTTTTCCTAACACTGATTTTGTTTCCTCTTTTAAACTTTGTTGTCAGTTCTAACATGTTCTATCATTATTTCCTTCCATAGTTCACACTTCTAATCATGGCATTTATCACCTTATCAGGACAGCCAAGAGCATTGAAATGAAAACACACAACTGTTTTGTGTGTGTGTGTATATATATATAGGTAACAATACTCAGTAGGGGAACTACCGCTCAAAAAATCCAAAATATCAAACAAGAAAAGAGCGGGTTTATATGAATGGGAACCCTGTTCAAAAACAGTGATAAGGAAAAGTGGAAAGGACCTCAGATAAGTGACATACAGCAATAATGCTGAACAAATTGTGCTCTACATGAGCGTCACTACAAATCAATCACTGGTCACTTTCTCACCATCCTCCTATGTGCTCAAATTTTGTAGGTGTTTGACCTCTTGCACTTTTGCCTTCTCTTTGGTTTGTTGGGGTTATGGATTCCTCTCCCACACACCACTGGGATGCTTGCATAACACATTTTTGTGTCAGAAGCTAGTTAGGTAAAATTTCACTGGGTGGTGCTGCAATCCACTCTTTGGAGTACACCCTGTAGATCAGCTGTCTTCCTAGTTGGCAATGCAGGGTTTAGGCTTTAATAGCTGGAAGAACAGACCTTTTTAAAGTTGTAAATTCAGACCAGGCCTGTGGGATCAAAGTCTTCCATCAAATAGAGACATAAATGGCTGCACTTACCACTTCTATGTGAAATTCTTGGAGACAGTGCATAGGTATCCTTTAGTTTTAAGGAATCTAAAACATTCAGAGTTATAGAAGTAGATTATATGGTTAAAATACATTTTTAACTCACGGGTTACAGGTATGAACGTTAGAGTTTCTGGTTCTGATATCCTTGGATGGTCCAATTGATGCAGGCTGCTGTAGGCTTCTTCTTTATTGTCCCAGAGGAAGGATAGATGTAAATAAGGATCCAGCTCCAATCTCAGAGCATGAGGAGAGTTATTTAAGGGAGATAAAATTTCCTTTCTCCAGCCAAAAATAAATGGAAGAAGTTCCAAGTAAAGTTGAGAACTGGTGCCTGAACACAGACTGAGCAGAAGTCAGTAAAAGTTTGGGTTGTAAATATGCAGAAAATAAGCAGAAGAATGTAGTTATTTAATCTAAGTTGCAGAGCCTGATGTGAACCCAGCCAGCCAGCCCAGCCAAATATTGCATAGCATCCCTCTCCTTATCACTGTCTGTGCCTGGCAGCATTGGTCCCTCTGTTTGTAGAATCCTATGAGTGAGAGCTAGGTATGGAGCTTCAAGTCAGTTTTAGATCCTGTCTCCTCTTGAGCTTGGGGAACAGGACTGATCACTAGCCCATCCAAGAAGAGGGTAGGGTCTTGCCTCTAATTTAAAAAAAAAAGGATCAGAGATAGGCTGCACATTCAATTCAGTCTGTAGCATCAATAATCTTTGTTTCCAGCACCCCGTCCTCTCAGGTGAAGTCTTTCACCACCTCTGTGGCCTCTCCTACCAGCAAATAGTAAATACTGCTGCTTCCTAGAGGATAGGCTCAGTTTTGTCACTCTATCACTGGTACTTCTTCTGGCAAAGGCAACCAACAATGCTTAAGTTCATTGGTTTATGCTAATCAGTATTTCAGACTCCCTCTCTTAGGCAAATTAGATTTCAGCTGGAAATAATGGTACTTTATCTGGGGGGGGGGGGTGGGGGGTTCTCTTGCCAGCTTTCCTTAAATTACACTCAAATACTAGACTGGTTCCTTATTGGCAAAATATTCAGGAGTTGCAGTCCAACAGCCACCATGCCCTGGAGAGGACAAACCTTAATTTGACCTTGTTTAAGGAAAGTAAATAAAAGCAAGAGAAAAAGGAAACCGATATGGTTCTCCAAGCAAGTGGCTGAGAAAATAAAGGCTAAAGAGTTGGCGTTCCAGAAATACACAAAAACTAAAGAAAAGGAACACAAAGAGGAATACAGGATGAAACTGAAAGAAGCCAAGAGAGAGATACGTCTGGTGAAAGCGCAAGCGGAAGAACAAATGGCTAGAAATGTAAGTAGGGGTGACAAAACTTTCTTCAGGTATATAAGTGAAAGGAGAATTACTAAAAAGGGAATTGTGAGACTAAAAGATACTGTGAACCGCTATGTGGATAATGATGAAGAAAAAGCAAATTTGCTAAATAGATACTTTTGTTCTGTTTTCACAGAAGAAAATCCTGGAGAAGGACCGCGATGGACTGCAAAAAGTATAAATGAGATTGAAGTGGATAGAGCACCGTTCACAGAAGAGAGTGTGTATGAACAGCTTGAAAAGCTAAAGGTGGATAAAGCCATGGGACCGGATGGGATCCACCCCAGGATATTGAGGGAGCTCAGAGAGGTTCTGGCGGGTCCTCTTAAAGATTTGTTTAACATATCCTTGCAGACGGGAGAGGTTCCGAAGGATTGGAGAACGGCGGAGGTGGTCCCTCTTCACAAGAGTGGTGATAGGGAAGGAGCTGGAAACTACAGGCCGGTAAGCCTCACTTCGATTATAGGAAAAGTAATGGAAGCGATGCTGAAGGAAAGGATAGTGAATTTCCTGGAAGCCAATAAGTTGCAAGATCCGAGACAACATGGTTTTACCAAAGGAAAATCGTGCCAAACGAATCTCATTGAGTTCTTTGATTGGGTGACAGGAGAATTGAATCAGGGACGAGCTATGGATGTAATCTACTTAGATTTCAGCAAAGCATTTGTCACAGTTCCCCACAGGAGGCTCTTAAATAAACTGGAAGGGCTGAAGATAGGACCCGAAGTGGTGAACTGGATTAGGAACTGGTTGACGGACAGAAGCCAGAGGGTGGTGGTGAATGGAATTCGCTCGGAAGAGGGAAAGGTGAGTAGTGGTGTGCCTCAGGGATCAGTGCTGGGACCGATTCTGTTCAATATATTTGTGAGTGACATTGCCGAAGGGTTAGAAGGTAAAGTTTGCCTATTTGCGGATGATACTAAGATCTGCAACAGAGTGGACACCCGGGAGGGAGTGGAAAACATGAAAAAGGATCTGAGGAAGCTAGAAGAATGGTCTAAGGTTTGGCAATTAAAATTCAATATATCCAAATAGGGGATACACTGCAATTCCCAGAGCCAAACTCAAAATCTATTTCAAAAAAGCTCCAGTATTAATTCAAAAAACTTTTAATTATTCTATTATATTAAAACTCCTGATGCGGCGTTATGAGGTCCAAGCCTGAGGGAGCCTTTAACCGGCATGTAGCCGAATAGAGATATAACGGTGGTTCCTCCTGAGGAAGATCTAGTGAAATGCGGATCAGCATTGGGGAACCGGTATATACTGAAAACATCAGAAGTTGAATAAGGAGTTTTTCACTGGCTTCTTAATTTCCTGTACAATGCTGCACAAGTGGGATGTGTGAGCATGAACGGCCAATGGAGTGTTCTTGCTTGAACTGAACAGCGGCACATGTGGGACAAACACAACTGACTGATTACAACACAGTGGTCACGCGGAAAGCGTGGCGTTAATCACTGTTTTATAGGGACTAAGTATTGTGATATCAACTAAGATTGCTGTGTGATTGTAAAGTGCATATAATTCCATATGAACGCCGTTTTCATTGTCAGTGTAGATATTGTTTAGTGCAGCGCAGGGCAAGAAGTTAGAGATAAAGATTAGAGAGATATGTTTTAATATAATAGAATAATTAAACGTTTTTTGAATTAATACTGGAGCTTTTTTGAAATAGAAATTAAAATTCAATGCCAAGAAATGCAAAGTGATGTACTTAGGGAATAGAAACCCTTGGGAGATGTATGTGTTAGGCGGGGAGAATCTGATAGGTACGGACATTGAGAGGGATCTTGGGGTGATAGTATCTGAGGATCTGAAGGCGACAAAACAGTGTGACAAGGTGGTGGCTGTAGCTAGAAGGTTGTTAGGCTGCATAGAGAGAGGTGTGACCAGCAGAAGAAAGGAGGTGTTGATGCCCCTGTATAAGTCGTTGGTGAGGCCCCACCTGGAGTATTGTGTTCAGTTTTGGAGGCCGTACCTTGCGAAGGATGTAAAAAGAATTGAAGCGGTGCAAAGAAAAGCTATGAGAATGGTAAGGGATTTGCGTTACAAGACGTATGAGGAGAGACTTGATGACCTGAACATGTATACTCTGGAAGAAAGGAGAAACAGGGGTGATATGATACAGATGTTCAAATATTTGAAAAGTATTAATCCGCAAACGAACCTTTTCCGGAGGTGCGAAGGCGGTAGAATGAGAGGACATGAAATGAGATTGAAGGGGGGCAGACTCAAGAAAAATGTCAGGAAGTATTTTTTCACGGAGAGAGTAGTGGATGCTTGGAATGCCCTCCCGCGGGAGGTGGTGGAAATGAAAACGGTAACGGAATTCAAACACGGGTGGGATAAACATAAAGGAATGCTATTCAGAAGGAATGGATCCTAAGGAGCTTAGCCGAGATTGGGTGGCAGAGCCAGCCGGTGGTGGGAGGCGAGGGTAGTGCTGGGCAGACTTATACGGTCTGTGCCAGAGCCAGTGGTGGGAGGCGGGGCTGGTGGTTGGGAGGTGGGGATAGTGCTGGGCAGACTTATACGGTCTGTGCCCTGAAGAGGACAGGTTCAAATCAAAGTAGGGTATACACAAAAAGTAACACATATGAGTTTGTCTTGTTGGGCAGACTGGATGGACCATGCAGGTCTTTTTCTGCCTTCATTTACTTTGTTACTATGTTACTATCCTGCTTATAATCGAATGAGAAAAACGCCCAAGTTCCGACCTAAATCGGGAGATGGACGTTTATCTCACAAAAACGAATAAAGCGGTATAATCGAAAGCCGATTTTTGGACGTTTTCAACTGCAATCCGTCGCAGATGCGGACAAAGTTGATGGGGGCGTGTCAGAGGTGTGGTGAAGGCAGAACTGGTTATCTGCCGAACAGAGATGGGCGCATTTCACCGATAATGGGAAAAAAGTATGCGTTTTTAGCTAGAATTTAGGACACTTTTCCTGGACCCTGTTTTTTCACGAATAAGGCCCCAAAAAGTGCCCTAAATGACCAGATGACCACTGGAGGGAATCGGGGATGACCTCCCCTGACTCCCCCAGTGGTCACTAACCCCCTCCCACCACAAAAAATGAAGTTTCTCAACTTTTTATTTTCACCCTCAAATGTCATACCCAGCTCCCTGACAGCAGTATGCAGGTCACTGGAGGAGTTGTTAGGGGGTGCAGTGGACTTCAGGCAGGTGGACCCAGGCCCATCCCCCCTACCTGTTACAATTGTGCTGCTTAATGCTTATTAGTCGTCCAACCCCCCCAAACCCACTGTACCCACATGTAGGTGCCCCCCTTCACCCCTTAGGGCTATAGTAATGGTGTAGACTTGTGGGCAGTGGGTTTTGAGGGGGATTTGGGGGGCTCAACACACAAGGGAAGGGTGCTATGCACCTGGGAGCTCTTTTACCTTTTTGTTTGGTTTTGTAAAAGTGCCCCCTAGGGTGCCCGGTTGATGTCCTGGCATGTGAGGGGGACCAGTGCACTACGAATCCTGGCCCCTCCCACGAACAAATGCCTTGGATTTATTCGTTTTTGAGCTGGGCGCTTTCATTTTCTATTATCGCTGAAAAACAAAAACGCCCAGCTCACACATTGTTGAATAAAACATGGGCGTCTATTTTTTCCCAAAATACGGTTCGGTCCGCCCCTTCATGGACCCGTTCTTGGAGATAAACGCCCATGGAGATAGGCGTTTTCGTTCAATTATGCCCCTCTATATGTCTTCCACCCTAGCTGTTTGTTCCAGTTCAATAAACTTCAAAGTACATGACTAAAAGTCTTGAAGGTAGGTACCTTTTCCTTCCTTGTACCTCCTGGCATTCATTTCCACACGCCCCTGGTCAGACTCTCCTTCCTCAGCAAACTGTGGGTCATTCTTCTTTTCCTCTAATTCTCCTTTTGTCTGCTTTCTAGGGGAAGCTTTTAAAGGGTCTTCAAGGAATTAATCCACACTACTCCTTAGGGCCTATCCTATCTGAGGGCCAATCTCATTTCCTTCCCCAGTTAGGACCTTCTTGAGCTCCTCCCCACCCAATATGGACACAGTTTGCAGTGGATGGTTTGCTTCCCTGCCCTCATCCTTTTGAATACCCCTACCATTAAGCTTTCATTTAGACTGGAACTTTCCTAGCTCCCCAGCTCTGAAAATCCCTGCTCTAGCCTAGGCTTCCTTGGAGTTGTAGTTTCTTTTCACATAAAGAGAAACTACCATTTCCTTTATTAACTTTAATTCTATCCAGTAATCAGGGAGCCAGAGCTCACCCTGTGGCAACTCTGTGACAGGGCACTACCTATCCCTGTCACATAGGGCAGTGGGATATCTCACCTATGAGGAGAGAGATATCTGATTATCATGTATCTCAGAATGGGACAGGGTACAGCTATTGTGACTGAATTGTTGGTAGCATGCATACACATAAATTATGATATTTGAAGCATTGCAAAAAAAAACTGCATGTTTACTGAATGGTAGGAGTTTTGATTCTTATAGCTTGTCACCTTCCCAGCAGGTGTTCTTATGGCTATTTGGGTGTAGGGCATTGCCCAAGCACAGAGGGAAAACATGCCAGCTGTTGCTGTCGATCTTGTTCAGGTAACTGTGTCTCTCCAGAAAAAGATCCATAGAAACTGAATTATGCAAGATGAGATGACTGGCTGGCTGATGCCAGCTGTGGAATCTGGAATGATCCTGTTGTATAGAAGACTAGGACTGCAGTGACCATCAGATGCACTGGCAAGGCTTGTCTTCTTCACATTGTGGCCTCTATGTCTTGCTCAAGCAGATTGTAGAGTTGTATAATTGTCTCCTTATCAAATCTGCACCTGTACAAACATAGCTTCTTTGTCATATCAATGAATTGTGTTCTGGGTCTGTATACCCTCTGCATAGGGGCTGTTCTTCTCCTCTGTTTCTCTCTTCTGTGAGCTAGTACTCACAGCAGCAACACCTTGCTTCTTCTCATATTTGATACCACCACCACCAATAATACCCAGTGCCCACCAACAGTTATAGTACCATACTACACACACACACACACACGTTTAAACAGACAATAGCCATATACAGACACACAGATTGGTAGATGGATAGATATAAATGTACACACACACACACACACACACACACACACGTTTAAACAGACAATAGCCATATATAGACACACAGAGATTGGTAGATGGATAGACAGAAATGTACACACACATACACATTTAAATAGACAATAGCCATATATAGACACACAGTCAGAGATTGGTAGATGGATAGATACAAATGTACACACACACACACGTTTAAACAGACAATAGCCATATACAGACACACAGAGACTGGTAGATGGATAGACACAAATGCACACACACACACACACTGGCTGTTACACAGAGAAATGATGTGGAGGGGCCAAGAGTGGGCTGAGGAGGGGGGGGGGCAGGTGTTCAGACGGTTGAAGAGGGTTTTGTAGAAAGGGGCAATATGGGGCAAAAGGGTGTTAATGTGGCTGTGTGGTTTTAGATGAAAGCAGAGAAGTGTGAGACTTGACCATAAACTGAGAAGCCAACCAGTAGCACCACACACTGACTAATTCTCCAGGTCAAAAAAGACCTCTTCTCTGCCATTTAGTCACTTTTTGTAGCAGGTGTATATTTGAGTGGGTAGGTTTATGCACCATCATCATAGCTGATGTTTTTGAAATACATTGTGCATGCTTAGTTTCTGGTCCCATTTAGAGCAAGCTCATTCTCTGCCCAAATACGCCTCTTTTAATGGCATATGCATGTATGTGCATGCTTTATATGTGTGCACCTGTTTTGCTTTATAGAATACTTCTGAGTATATTCTCAGCTTTTGGGCAGCCAGCTGTTGATTTTGTTTATTTTACTGGTACCCAATGTTTATAGAACTGCCACCTTAGAGGACACATCTTAAATCTTTGTCTATAGATAAGTAGATGTTTGCCTAAGAAAAAGAGCTACTGAAAATGTCCTTCCCGGTCCTGGATTAAAGGTATCCTTGCTGTTTGATGGCAGAGGTACCTTTATCTGCAGTAATAAGGGTTTTTTTTTCTGTAGGTGTGAAGAGGGAACAGACTGACCTCACATGGAGATTTTTATTTTTAAATCCCCACAGGTGATTTCAGCCACAGATTTTGTCTTTGCTACAAAGTAAATCCAATGTCCAAAGCCAACCCCTTCATTTTCAAAGGGAAAACCCCATGGAGTTTCCCTTTGAATAAAAACGTGCCATTCTATGAGTACGACATATGGACAGGACTGCAAGATCCCTGCAGTGTTTCAGAACTGAACAATTAAAATTCAAATTACTTCCCTTAATGGAGTCCTGACTTAGTTCCATGGGTATGTGCAAGCCTAAAGGCTTCAATGCTTAGAAAGGACACTAAGCTTTACTGATTCTGGTTTGTAGATATACACAGAAAAAAACCCATCTTTATTTGAAAAGAATATGACTGGCTTTGTGGAGTCTCTAATACGTGGCTTCCTTAGAAGTGTTGCAGAGATGATTTATATAAACTGAACTTCATGCTGGCACCTAAATTGAATTCTGTCATATAAAATGCATCCAATTTGGGTTGTGTGTATTGAAGTAACCAAATTAGGCAATGATCATAAGGTTTTTTTTTACGTAAATGAAAAGCAGTTTTGAACAAATGTAATCTCAGATTCAAGGCTGTCTTCATTTATACAGCAGAATCTATAGTTAAGGAATTATAACACAGACATGGTAGGGCAGCTGAGGAGACCTTAATGACAGATCTACTTCAAACACAATACAAAAAATTCCATGACACAATAATGTCCTCTAGGGAAATTTAGAGTGGAAACATAGAAGTTTAAACAGGCTAAATTCCAAAAGATGAATGTGCATTTATTTGGTTGTTTATTAAACTTAATTACTCCCAATTCCTATTAGCATCAGTGTGTAGGACAATAAAGCAACTTTCTTCACCTTTAACAGATGTTTTCCATAGACAGAATGATTTATAAGGTACCAAGCATCTGAAGGCACTGGGACAGAACTGTTATCAAAAACAGTGCAATAAATAGTGATAAACTGTAGCAACTACAGTGGTGGAAATAAGTATTTGATCCCTTGCTGATTTTGTAAGTTTGCCCACTGACAAAGACATGAGCAGCCCATAATTGAAGGGTAGGTTATTGGTAACAGTGAGAGATAGCACATCACAAATTAAATCCGGAAAATCACATTGTGGAAAGTATATGAATTTATTTGCATTCTGCAGAGGGAAATAAGTATTTGATCCCCCACCAACCAGTAAGAGATCTGGCCCCTACAGACCAGGTAGATGCTCCAAATCAACTCGTTACCTGCATGACAGACAGCTGTCGGCAATGGTCACCTGTATGAAAGACACCTGTCCACAGACTCAGTGAATCAGTCAGACTCTAACCTCTACAAAATGGCCAAGAGCAAGGAGCTGTCTAAGGATGTCAGGGACAAGATCATACACCTGCACAAGGCTGGAATGGGCTACAAAACCATCAGTAAGACGCTGGGCGAGAAGGAGACAACTGTTGGTGCCATAGTAAGAAAATGGAAGAAGTACAAAATGACTGTCAATCGACAAAGATCTGGGGCTCCACGCAAAATCTCACCTCGTGGGGTATCCTTGATCATGAGGAAGGTTAGAAATCAGCCTACAACTACAAGGGGGGAACTTGTCAATGATCTCAAGGCAGCTGGGACCACTGTCACCACGAAAACCATTGGTAACACATTACGACATAACGGATTGCAATCCTGCAGTGCCCGCAAGGTCCCCCTGCTCCGGAAGGCACATGTGACGGCCCGTCTGAAGTTTGCCAGTGAACACCTGGATGATGCCGAGAGTGATTGGGAGAAGGTGCTGTGGTCAGATGAGACAAAAATTGAGCTCTTTGGCATGAACTCAACTCGCCGTGTTTGGAGGAAGAGAAATGCTGCCTATGACCCAAAGAACACCATCCCCACTGTCAAGCATGGAGGTGGAAATGTTATGTTTTGGGGGTGTTTCTCTGCTAAGGGCACAGGACTACTTCACCGCATCAATGGGAGAATGGATGGGGCCATGTACCGTACAATTCTGAGTGACAACCTCCTTCCCTCCGCCAGGGCCTTAAAAATGGGTTGTGGCTGGGTCTTCCAGCACGACAATGACCCAAAACATACAGCCAAGGCAACAAAGGAGTGGCTCAGGAAGAAGCACATTAGGGTCATGGAGTGGCCTAGCCAATCACCAGACCTTAATCCCATTGAAAACTTATGGAGGGAGCTGAAGCTGCGAGTTGCCAAGCGACAGCCCAGAACTCTTAATGATTTAGAGATGATCTGCAAAGAGGAGTGGACCAAAATTCCTCCTGACATGTGTGCAAACCTCATCATCAACTACAGAAGACGTCTGACCGCTGTGCTTGCCAACAAGGGTTTTGCCACCAAGTATTAGGTCTTGTTTGCCAGAGGGATTAAATACTTATTTCCCTCTGCAGAATGCAAATAAATTCATATACTTTCCACAATGTGATTTTCCGGATTTAATTTGTGATGTGCTATCTCTCACTGTTACCAATAACCTACCCTTCAATTATGGGCTGCTCATGTCTTTGTCAGTGGGCAAACTTACAAAATCAGCAAGGGATCAAATATTTATTTCCACCACTGTATATGCACTTAATTCCAAAGTTGATACAATTGTATCAACTGTGGAATAAAGTGCATATTGTTGCTACAGAACTGTTCTTCTACGGGTCAGAACTTCCTGAACAATTCTGAGCATGCATGTGAAGCAATCTCCTCAGCTTCAAAGATCAATGCAAACAACGTTTTAGGGAGGTGGGAGAGATGAGAAAGATTATGTGCATTATCAGTCCTGCTATTAACAGAAAACACTTGTTACAAGTGAGCATGATTGACTTTTCAGTAAACAAGCAGGATTAAGGCAGGCACACAAGTGGGTTACTCCCAAGTTAGGACTGTAAATGGTTCATATTGTTCTAGTCCATAAAGCAGCCCACATAGTTCACTAAGGGCCCCTTTTATGAAGTTGCGTCAAAAAGGGTCTGGCATTGGCACATGTTTTTGATGCACGCTGAGGCCCTCTTTTATCACAGCAGGTAAAAGGCAGGTCTTTTTTTTTTCAGGAAATGGCTGTACGGCATGTGAAGCACTTGCTGCGTAGCCATTTTGGGGGAGGAGGACTTACCACTGCCCACTGAGGTGACGATAAGGGCTCCTGTGCTAACCCGTCGGTAACTGGGCAGCACACAGCACTACCTGATTACTGCTTGGTACACACTGGTGCTACAAAAATAACATAATTTTGTAGCACCGGATATAACGCGCCCTGAGGGTGGGAAGTACCACCTGGCTGCTGGCATCATCATTTAAAAAAGAGATAGAACAGCTTTTAAACTAGGAACAGGGGGAAAGTCGACAGTCGCACAAAAGCGTATGGTTTGGAATAAAGTATCTTGCAAAGATATCGCCCAAACAGGGAAGACAGGGTTTCTTTATAGTGAGGTTGCAAAAGATACTGTAGTAGATTCAATGTCCTTAAATAAAAATAATAAAAATCAGACAAAGGATAGTAAAATAGTACTGTCAACTAATCAACATGATGTGATAAGGAATAACAAGTCTAGCTTGAAGTGTCTATATGCAAATGTTAGGAGCCTAAGACATAAGATGGGAGAATTGGAATATATTGCACTGAATGAAGAAATAGACATAATAGGCATCTCTGAGACCTGGTGGAAGGAGGATAACCAGTGGGACACTGTCATACCGAGGTACAAATTATATCGTAGTGATAGGGTGGACCGGATTGGGGGAGGAGTAGCATTGTATGTTAACGAGAGGCTTGACTCAAATAGATTGAAAATTCTGCAGGAAACAAAAGACCTCTTGGGATCATTGTGGATTGAAATTCCATGTGTAAAAAAGGGGAAAAGGACGGTGATAGCGGTGTACTACCGTCCGCCCGACCAGCATGAGCAGACGGACGCAGTCATGTTAAAGGAAATTAGTGAGGCAAATAAATTAGGCAACGCAATAATAATGGGTGATTTTAATTACCTGCAAATTATGGAACTTGTAGAATATGATCACCACAATTCTGAAGATTCTACAATGACTCAAGTGTTCAAGGGTGAATATAGACTCCCAGTTATGAAAGTTGGTGGAGAAAAAAGACCTCAGTGAAACCGGACACTCCTCTTTTTAAAGGACACGTCTTTTAGTTAGAGAGGGGACCTCCTTAATCATCAGTCTCAAAAAAAACTCCACATAAACTCCTTTCATACTGTGTATGCCACAGCACCCTTTCAAACACTCATATCTGAAGACAATGCAATGTAACAACAAAACGTTACTTAGCTTGGATGGTGAAACTAACTTAATCTTGTTCCACGTATCCGTGCATGATCTTGCTTAATCCTCTTTTGCACTCTCATCGATTCCCAACAGGGAAGCCCTGTTTCGCCACGAAATGACTGTGTCAGGAGAAAGTATTTCGATAGGCATTTTGATAGGATGTTTAAATTCAACTTTGAACGTTTTGTTGAAAACCTTCAAAAATCAAGTGGTGAACATGGCCTTTTTCAAACCTGAAAAACATCTATCTTTTTGTTTCAAAAATCGCCATTTCTTAGACGTTTTTAGACATTTTGTGCTCAGTGCATTTTTTTATTTTGTTACTATCTTTGAAAAATAAAATGTCCAAGGGAAAAACGCACTAAAACAAGCCATGGAAACACATGGGCGGCCAGAATTCTTAGTAGATTGGCATCACAGAAATTAAGATCATTGTGGATTGTTTTCATAGCTTTTGGCAGTGCATTCCATAGTTGTGTACTTATAAAGGAGAAGGTGGATGCATAAATGGATTTATATTTGAGACCATTGCATTTAGGGTAGTAGAGGTTTAAGTATGAACGGGATGATCTGGATATATTCCTGGAAGGTAAATTCATTAGGTTTGTCATGTATCCATGGGCTTCTCCGTAAAGACATTTGTGGACTAGGGTGCAGATTTTGAAGGTGATACATTCCTTAATTGGAAGCCAATGCAGTTTCTCTCCAAGGGGTTTAGCACTATCAAATTTGGATTTTCCATAGATTAATCTGGCTGCTGTGTTTTGGGCGGTCTGTAGTTTCTTTGTAAGTTGTTCTTTACAAATATGGGTTTCCCCACCCATTCGTCGGGACGCCCTTAGTGATGGGCACCTTTAGAGATGGTCGTCCCGGTTTGATTATACCCCTCCATGTAATCATATCTTATATTTGAACTTTTTTTGGGTGGGAGGGCTCTGGATATATCCTTCAGAATTTCCTCCTGTAGCTGTTTTCTGATGAGTTAGACAATTCCTGACCTTGCCCCATCTCGGCCTCCTTGTCTTCTGAGTCCAACTAAAAAAAATAAAATATCATTACACTTTTTCCTAAAACCTACCTTGTACCCTACAGCAATCATATTGTGGAAAAGAGCTATATAAAATGCTATAATGCAGTCATATTGTAGGCATGTTTTAGCTAATAAAGTGCACCAAACATTAAACCATTATTACCTCAGAGAAGCACTCTTGCATCCAACAATGTTCTACAATAACTAAGAAAGTGCAGGCAGAGCATTAAACATCTTCTCCAGAGATTTGATACTGATGGTGAAAGTATTTATCTGGAATACATTAATGTACATTAACTTAGGTCTGATTGATTTATACTGACCCTTTGTTCTTGCTTTTTCTTTTTGCTAACTGTACCAGCAGTTTGACTACATTTGGAAAGAGGAAACAATATTATGTCTCTTATTCTCTTTTAACAATGAACCTTATTAATTCATGGACAAGTTAATTATACACGAGTTCAGCAAAGACCCAGCATAATTCTAAAGTATATAGGCACAGAATTAACAGCCTTGTCTACTAAGATTTGCATCATTCTCCTGTTGTAATTCTGTATGCCATCTAATGCATCCATTAATTATTAGTACAATACTCTAGTTTCAGCAATATAGTAATTGCCTAAAGGTTTAGGAATGCTCTGGATTATGTAGATCATGTTCTGAGCTTGTATTTGCTCAATCATGGTACATTGAGTAAAGCTGTCAGCGAATCCCTATGGCACTGAATATGCTTCTTAGCATCTTGGATGAACTCTCACAAAGTACGTTGATTACAGCTATTATAATGAGTACATGAACTAGCATTTCATCTGGACCCACGTATTTTACCACAGAAACTTTTCAATCTTTTTTGGAGATGTCTACAATCAAGGTTTAGTCAAATTAGATGAATATTATTTTCTTAACTACATATATTTCAACAGTTTTTATAAATAGGTCAGGTGCCAAATAAAGAGGTCCTTTTATGATGCAGCAGTAGCCATGCCAATGCATTGCCATGTGCCAAATTGGCCCTACTGCCAGGCTCACTCAGGAGCCCGCAGGTCATTCTGGCTTTCAGCGCATGGCAATTACAAATCTAGAAAATACTTCTGTATTTTCTAGTGCAGCAGACGTGCCCTGTGGTAATCAGGGAGCGCTGTGCACTGACCAGTTACCGCTGGGCTACAGTAGGAGCCCCTACCACCTCCTAAATAGAAAACAGTAAGGGATTCTCCAGGAAATGAGCAAGCACCAATGCCTTGGCTTAGCACATAGCCATTTCCTTCCAGAAAAAAAAAACATATTTTACCAGTGGCAGTAAAAGAGGTGCCTCAGCGCCACCTCAGGGCCTCTTTTATTGCTGTTTTGTAAAAGAGGCACAAAATGAACTGTTGACATTTATTATCCAAGTACATTTAAGACTGTTTTTGTTGTTGTTGTTGTTTTTGACTACTGTTTTGAGTACCTCTATGACATAAATGCACAGGAAACACGTCTCTTTCTATTGAAAAGAAGCTCTGAAATGAGGGGACATAGGATGAAGGTGAAAAAGGATAAATTCAGGAATAATCTAAAGAAACATTTCTTCATGGAAAAGGTGCTGAATGTGTGGAATGGCCTCTCCTGGTGGATTGGAGGAGACAAAACTGTATCTGACTTCAATAAAACATGGGGCAAGCAAATTTCTCTGTATTTCTGTTTCTATCAGCATGTGCTAATCAACATAAGATTTTGACACAAAACAAAACTTAACGTATGGAATGACTGTACATGAATTTGTAATAACATAAATGAAGATTCCAGATCTTTTTTTTTTGCCATCAATGACTCATGTCCTGCTTTCATCAACAAGTCAATTGCTGATTCAAATAATGCATACTGTAGTGGAAAAAGAGCCATGTCAACCCAGCTGGATATGACAAATTATGTATCAAGCAATACTTACCCAATTTCTTCTTCAGGATGATACCGAGGTCAGAAACCACTGAATTCTCATAAGTACATAAGTAATGCCATACTGGGAAAAGACCAACGATCCATCGAGCCCAGCAACCTGTCCCTGACAGCGGCCAATCCAGGTCAAGGGCCCCTGGCAAGCTACCCAAACGTACAAACATTTTAAACAAGTTATTTCTGAAATTCTGGATTTTTCCCAATTCCATTTAGTAGCGGTCTATGGACTTGTCCTTTAGGAAACCGTCCAATCCCTTTTTAAACTCTGCCAAGCTAACCGCCTTCACTACATTCTCCAGCAACAAATTCCAGTGTTTAATTATGCGTTGGGTGAAGAAACATTTTCTCCTATTTGTTTTAAATTTACTACACTGTAGTTTCATTGCATGCCCCCTAGTCCTAGTATTTTTGGAAAGCATGAACAGACGCTTCACATCCACCTGTTCCACTCCACTCATTATTTTATATACCTCTATCATGTCTCCCCTCAGCTGTCTCTTCTCCAAGCTGAAAAGCCCTAGCCTTCTTAGTCTTTCCTCATAGGGAAGTCATCCCATCCCTGCTATCATTTTGTCGCCCTTTACTGCACCTTTTCCAGTTCTACTATATCTTTCTTGCGATTCGGCGACCAGAATTGAACACAATACTCAAGGTGCGGTCGCACCATGGAGCAATACAACGGCATTATAACATCCTCACATCTGTTCTCCATACCTTTCCTAATAATACCCAACATTCTATTCGCTTTACTAGCCACAGCAGCACACTGAGCAGAAGGTTTCAGTGTATTATCAACAACGACACCCAGATCCCTTTCTTGGTCTGTAACTCCTAACGTGGAACCTTGCATGACGTAGCTATAATTTGGGTTCTTTTTTCCCACATGCATCACCTTGCACTTGCTGACATTAAACGTCATCTGCCATTTAGTAGACCACATCAAACAGACCTTCTATCATTCCCAGATCCAATTATTTCTTTAACTTAGCATGAACAATATACTACTACTTAACATTTATAAAGCGCTACTAAGGTTACGCAGCGCTATACAATTTAACATGGAAGGACAGTCCCTCAGAAAAGTATAAGCAGAAGGAAGTGCCAAGCCCTATAACCTGAAATCTTCAATTGGGTTATGAAAAACAACAAAGAAATGCATACATAGTTAATTAAACCAGCCAACCTTTCTACAACAATTGAGTCACCCTCCCATCAGGATATCTAGGCAAACATTGAACCAATGACTCTAAACTAATTGGAGATGATGCTTTTTGAAAGAAGTTGCTGTTGACCCCTTGCACAAAATGGCAAGTCTCCCTCAATACCTACTCCTGCTGCTTAACAGGAGCCACTTTTGCTCCAACATTGGCGAACTTATATATGGCCGCATTTGAGAATAGATGGCTATATACTTCCCCACACAGACACAATATCATAATATGGCGTAGATACATTGATGACATCTTCGTTTTATGGAAGGGCACTTCTAGTGAGCTTATGGATTTTCAGGTATGGCTGAATAAGTGCCACCCACGGATTCAATTTACTGCATCTTTCTCTGAAACGAGTATCCATTTTTTGGATATAGAAATCACTTTAAGAGCAGGTTACTTTCAAACTAATGTACATATTAAACCAACTGATAGTAATACGATGTTGGAGTATGGCAGTTGTCATCCTAAAAATCTAAAACACAGCTTGCCGTTTTCGCAATTTTTACGCTTTAAACGAATTTGCACCGAGGAACACGATTTTCGCCAACAGGCTAACACATTGGGTTCCAAACTGCTGCAGCGCAATTACCCCAAAGCGGTTCTAAAAAATGCTTATAGAAGAGCTAAATACTTAAATCGGGACTTACTTTTACAAGAAAAGACATTGGATGCACAAGAAGATCCAGCCATGACTTTCATTATGAGATATATGCAAGGAGGTGAAACAGCTGCTCATATTATAAGACAACATTGGGACATTATGCGAGCTCATCCTGTTTTTGAAGATCACCGCCTTAGGATGGCCTTCTCCCGGGCACGTAATCTTAAGGAAATTCTAAGCCCTGCAGATTTGCCAGTTTTCACCATCACAGGTTCTAATATGGAGGGTGGACATAAGAAATGCAATAGAAATGGATGCAAAACTTGCCCTTTAACCATAGAGACCACTGATTTTTATCACAATGGCCGGACTATTCCTCTTAAACATCAAACAAATTGCCGGACTCCACATGTTATCTACTATGTTATATGCCCATGCAATAAGGTATATATCGGGAAAACAAACAGATCTCTAAATGAAAGAATGATAGAACACAGATCAAGAATCTCAGCCCGTAGCATTGGAGCCCCCCTTGTTCACCATTGCATCACACAACAACATTCTTGTGAATCTTTGAAATGTATGGTGATTGATCATGTCACCCTAAGTTCCCGCGGGGGTAACATTAACAGACTATTACTACAGAAAGAAACACAATGGATTTTTAATCTGAACATACTGGAACCACAAGGCTTGAATGCTCATCTCCATTGGAATTGTTTCTTTTAATTATATTCGCCACAATGATCAGTGGTTCAGGATGGAACATTAAGAGATGGTGGTCCAAAAGGAACAGTATGGGGTTTGATATATTTTTTTGACCAAGCTAGAACTGCAAGGTATAAATGCTTATTTTTACTAGACCTGTCTCTTTAAATTCCTTCCGCTACACGGATCAGCTGTTTGAGACATAGCGTCGATAGGTGGAGCTTATGACAGATATAATATGAACGCCAACGCCATTTTCAGTTTGGCGATTCAGATAGAAGTCACTGTTGCTGTAAGTCCATGCGCCTGTATTTTCTAGCAAATAAGTTATGCTAAGTTGGATGTTTTTAACTAAATATGCTTTCTCCGTTTTACAGAGGTTTTTGCCCTTGACAAAGCTTGAGACCGCGAAACAGGGTCCTGTCGGGCTTACCACAACTACGGAGTTGCCCATAAGGGCTCCACAAATTTGGGATTCAAATTGTTGAACTTTCATTACTGAAGACAACACTTAAAAATCTGGAGCCCTTAAGTTAAGTTGAATTGGTGCATTATTTGCTTTTTATGTGTGCAATAATGTTAAGTTTTTGAGACAGCAGTACGTTTCAATTAAAAGTCTAAACATAATACGAAACTACTGGCTGGCTGGAGGTAGTCTATGATTACAATTGCAGACGTGTGAGGCACATGATACGCTGATATACACAGTCGCTAAAAATGCTATGAGACAACCTCTACAGCTTATAAGATAAGACATTGCCACATATAAGTTTTGTTTCATGTTTGTTGTGTATTCATACGGAGCCCCTTTGGAACAAAACATAGCCATTGATTTTGTATTTGCTTAACAATAAAAGGCAGGAAGGAGTAAACAAACATGTGGACAAAGGGGAGCCAGTTGATATCATGTATCTGGATTTTCAAAAAGGCTACAGAGGAAATTGGAGGGTCATGGGATAGGAGGAATTATCCTATTGTGAATTAAAAACTGGTTGAAGGATAGGTAACAGAGAGTGGGGTTAAATGGTCAGTATTCACAATGGAGAAGGGTAGTTAGTGGGGTTCCTCAGGGGTCTGTGCTAGGACCGCTGATTTTTAATATATTTATAAATGATTTAGAGATGGGAGTAACTAGTGAGGTAATAAAATTTGCTGATGACACAAAGTTATTCAAAGTCGTTAACTCGCGACAGGATTGTGAAAAATTACAGCAGGACCTTATGAGACTGGGAGACTGGGCAGCTAAATGGCAGATGACATTTGATGTGATATTTCCATTTATGGACTGTTGAGATATCCCAAATTGGCCATTCCCAATTTCAGGCAACTCCAAACTACTTAAGTCATAACCGCCAATGCACATTAGAAATGTCACTCTCCTAGACCCCAACCTTACTGGGATCATCACTGCAAGCCAAATATCCACATCCCTTATACCTCATACTTCAACTTTATTTTTAGCCAAAGCTTTCCAGAATTGTTCATCATAGTTAAGCCAGGTCCACCCACTGTAAGTACGATTCACTCTCAAAATCTTATCTGAATATTTCAGTAAGTCGACATATGATGCCAGTTTGGCACCTTCCCTGAAAACTAGAGAATATATGAAAAGCTAAAATCCAATTATATATGGTTTTAGGCACTTTAAGTTTCTTTTTTTTCTGTTTTCATCCTTACATCCTTTATGCTTCTTCTTATCTATAATGTCTTGGGCTGTAGGCGAAAAGCAAAAAATAAACCCACATATTTACTCCATAAAAGTTTCCTCTGCAACTTTGTTTTTTTTTTCTTTTGCAACTATTCAAATAATCAAGTCAGGCTAAATATGATCCACCTGGAAGATATCATCTCAACCCCTCCCCTCCTACATGAAACACTATTGAACTATCCCCTGGACTCATCCTAATCTGGCTCTAATGGTGATGATGACGATGATGACTCAGAATAATCTAGTGATTCCAATGATTCCCACACATGTCCAGAAGCCAATCCACCAAATCTATGCATGTGCTTATCTTTATCCCATCTTTTTACAATTCTATCCAAATTAAATAAAAGCAATCTGTTATTCAAATACTTAGATAGCTCTTCCTCCTATTCTCCTTATTCCACCAATCCCCATTACATCCATGTCCTCTTGACCCCTGTAGTGAAATATCATAACACTGACCCTCCACCAAATCCTCCATTTCAGTTTGTTCAAATACCTTCCTCCTCAGACCCTGATATTCTCTTCTTTTCCACTGTAGATGCTTGCTAAACCCTTGAAATTCCAGCATCCTGTGAATCATTTAAAATCCACTCTGAGAGGCACTCTGTTTCTAGAGACGTGGCATATAGGCCTTCATGAAGAAGTTTCAGACACAGACACTCCAATGTGCTTGTTTAATAATGATTTAGATTTTGACTGCATCCATTTGGGTGAAAGGTTCTACAACAGACTGACTTGTCTCCACCTTCCTCCCCCTTCCTTTCCCTCTCCCTTTGCGGCTGTTTACCTGGGTATTGCCATGCTACTATCTGCTTCTGACATGACCCCTTCTTCAAAGCATTACATTCCCTTTCTTAACTTATACCCCCACACTCCCTTTAATTCTGATCAATACAAATAACTCCTTCTTTCCTCACAAACAAATTAAAATGACACCAAATAAATGAAAATTACTGAGCATTAGGACCTCACAAACATCTGCATAAATCCAAAAGCACTGGGAAGCCATTGCAGCCGACACAAACCAGGACCAAACAGTTTTTAACTGTAGCCCTTTATGTTCCCAGCTAACCAGCCAAATCCACATTTCAATTTGCCCCAACCCAAAGAGAGAATGGATCAGTGACAATACCACACCAATGCTGGAAGCTCCTATACTTTAAATGAGTGAATCAGACCTCCAGCACTCCTATAAGTATGAAACAAAACAAAACTCCTAATGCTGCAAGCCCTCAACCTGCCCACTGGAGTCTCACTGATTCTCCTCAAAATGTTTTTCCATCTAACATTCATTGCCAATCCCTTTTCTGCTTCCGCTTCTCCCTTATCATCTGGATGAGCCTTGCTATGTGCCCCCTCCCAACCTATACCTTCATGGGAGTGGTGTGACCATAACTAGACTTCTATGCTATTGTTTGGTACTAAGCACATCATTTTAAAATATATTCTCTTCAAGACAGGGGGCCAGTGCAAATCAAAAAGAATCTGTCTATTGAGATCATGTTTTCTTTCACACATTTAAAACCTGGAAGCAGTATTTTGCACAAGTTTCAACCTTCTGAGACAAGATTAAGAAAACTCCTGTTACAGGTAATTGCAATAGTCTAATTTCATCATAATAGACTCATGAATGACCATATTGTGGTTTAAAGTTGACAAATAAACCTCAATTGACCAAAACAGTTTTATTACTGGACATAAACTACTTAATTCTTTATATACCATGCATGCAATTTAGTTGCTTAACAAGCCAATTAGCACTGGTAATCGGGCACTAACAATCAGTTACTGGAACTAATTGTCAATAATTGGAATTTACATGCACATCTTTATAATCGCTGTTCTGTATAGATGTGCATGTTAATTTTTCCGCACAGATCTGAAAAGTGGGCATGGGAGGGGCATTTGTGGGTCAGGGGCAGTTCTAGAACTTGCGTGCAGTGTTTCAGAATTCAAGGGATCCAAGCCTAATTTAGATGTGGGGAATTACACCAGGGTTCAGTTGGTGTAAATCCTCATGCCCAAAATTGGGTGTGGTTCCTGGTACTATGCACTATTCTGTGAACAGTGACCAACTTGTAGTGCTGCTTATAGAACAGCACTTAGTGCATATTTTTTTTTGGTGCCAGAATTTGAGCATCATTTATAGAATTGTGTCCTAAAAGTGCCATATTGCCATCAATATGATGAATTTCCCTGTGCATGGAAGAGGTATAACAGGTCAGTAGCAACTGAAACCTCCCAACATTGCTTTGCTGTTGTCCTTGAGCCCTGCATAGATGAATCACCCAGAAGAGTAAAAGCCATTTAGCCTCCATTCCTGTATAGTATTTAGATTTTCTGATGATAGGTACCAAATTGTGAAGGTGGTTTTAGTAATGCAAACTCTTGCCCTCTGGGAATTTGATGGAATATAACTCATTTCACCAAGGGCTTCAAACTGTGTTCAGATATTCTTACTTTGATATTCCATATTATTTAATCAAATGCATGAACTTTAAAAAATATTCTAGATTAAGAGATTAATTTAATAGCAGTGAATGCAAAATGGTAACTGAGGGGGAAGAAAATGATTAAATGACTTTTGCTATTTAGTACATTGAAAGTCACAGATGATTTTCTACATTTGTGAAGAATTTAAGATAAATGCTGGAAGATTTTATTAATTAACTGGCATATTAAATTGTTCAGGCTAGCTGTGTGTTCGAAAGTCTGTCATCCCAATATAGAAACAGAGTCTTTGAATTTATTTCAGTGCAATTTATTCTTGTCCCTTAGGAAGTGTAAGGGTTTATGGTTTTTTTAGTGCAACACTTTTAACATTTTTTATTCTTTATAAAATCATGCAAATCGTACAAAATTCACAGATATAAGAGTGCCCAATGATAGCATTTATCAAACAGTCAGGAGATCTGGAACATTCCCAATTTCTGTCTTTCTATTAGTTCACTTTTCCACAGTGGCATTTCCTAGTATGCTTAATCCTAAGTAATATTTTGGGAAGAAAATAAAACTAGATCTAATTCATTTTTCCTTTCCTAGTTTGAACACACTGAATGTTATTATTGTTTTGTCTTCAAAATGCATTGAAGTGAGGAAAAATTGACAAATGCAAACTGTTAGAAACACATGACAAATAAATTGCACAATCTAAAAAAATGTTCTTGTGGATGAAGAAAATACTCAAGCTATTGTTGATGAGAAGCGATATTTTTGAAAGGCTGTCTAAACCAGAATTTAGATGTTCACGTCAGGACGTCTAAAGTTCTGCTACTATCTTAGAACAGGATCTGTTGACATAGAGCCTGTTCTAAAACACATTGTGAAATGGATTTTTGGAAAAAATAGATTTCTAAAATATCAACAGGGCAACACAGAAACGTAAACAACTCTGTGCCAGCATATGAATGTCTGTGGGATCCTTCTACAAAGGCACGATAGTGTTTTAAGTGAGCGCAAATAATTACTATGTGCTAAACACTAGAGACACCCACAGGAATATATGGGCATCACTAGCTTTTAGTGCACTCATATTTTTAGAATGCACTAAGGGCTCCTTTTACTAAACAGCAGTGAGCCCAATGCAGGTATACCACTCGCTGTACAGGAAGTACTGCCAGGCTACTGCAGCAACCCAGCAGTACTTCCCACCCCTAGCGCACCGTCATTTCTGGTGCTACAAAATTTTAAAACTTTTTGTAGCACCAGAGTGTACCCAGCGGTAATCAGACAGTGCCGTATGCTGTCCAGTTACTGCTAATTTAATGCGGGAGCCCTTACCATCACCTCAATGGATGGTGATAAGGGCTCCCCCCTGAAATGGTCACATGGCATGCTGTGGTGTTCCTAGGGGGGCTGGCACCTGGTGCGGATCGCCAATTCACCCCGCCCCCTGAGTGAAGTGCCCACCCCCAGCGAAAGGACACCCCCGCGAAGGACCCCCCCCCCCCCCCCGCCAGGTGCACGCTGCCGGGGGGGTGCCCCGCGCGTGCCTGTCCTCTGTTGTTCCATGCTTCTTCTCTGCCCCGGAACAGGAAGTAACCTGTTCCGGGGCAGAAAAGAAGCATGGAACAACGGAGGGCAGGTGCGCGCGGCACCCCCCCCCCCCCCGGCGGCGTGCACCCGGGGCGGACCGCCCCCACCGCCCCCCCCTAGGAACGCCACTGACGGCATGTGCTTTACTTGCTACCTGGCCATTTCCTGTAGGAAGATGAGAATTCCCTTTTATTGGCTGCGGTAAAAGGGGGCCTCGGTGCATGTGTAAAACACGCACCAATGTAGCGCTGGCCCTCTATTGCCACAGCTTGGTAAAAGGGGCCCTAAAAATACTAGCACACCTTTGTAAGAGGACCCCAATGTTAGGAAATGGCAACATAGATGTTTTTGTGCTGGAACATAAACAGCTATGTCAGCCATTTTAGAAACATAGACATCTATTTCTCAAGAAGCCCAGTACCCTTACCAGTTTTGATTATTTTTTTTTTGGGGGGGAGGGGGGCACCAACCACTAGGGGTTGAAGGAGGTGACTTCCTCTAATCCCTTCAGTGTAGTGCTGCTCAATAGGCACACATTTCTGAAACCTGGACAACCTGAGTAGAAGATCGAAACTTAATATCTCAGCAGTGAGTTTTCAAAGAGACCAATTCAGAATTCTGACTCTCTAAGATAGGAGCTGAAAACTCTTGAAACTGAACCCCTAAATTAATATCACATACTATAGTGCAATAGAAGATGGCAAGTCATGTGAAAATAATATTGAAAATTATTGCTCCTGTTATACTACAGTGCATATCATAGAATTGCCATTCCTGTTTTGGATATCTATAAACATCCATAGATACATAGACATCTAAGTTCTGATTTCACAAAGCTGGGATATGAATGTCTACAACAAAAGAACATCCCAAATCACAAGGGGATGTTTGGCTATGTTTTGGGTGGGACTAGGGAGGGCCCATATATATTCTATATATTTCCCATTTCAGAAGGGGAATGAATGTCTATCAGGCTTATTTTCAAACGAGAAGGGCACCCATCTTTCGACACAAATCGCAAGATGGACGTCCTTCTCCCAGGGTCACCCAAATCGGCATAATTGAAAGCCGATTTTGGGCATCCTCAACTGCTTTCCATCGCAGAGACGACCAAAGTTCCCGGGGGCATGTTGGAAGCGTAGCGAAGGCGGGTCTGCTTAACACATGGGCGTCCTTGGCCGAAAATGGAAAAAAGAAGGGTGTCCCTGATGAGCACTTGGCCGACTTTACTTGGTCCATTTTTTCTTGCGTCCAAGCCTCAAAAAGGTGCCCAAACTGAGCATATGACCACCGGAGGGAATCGGGGATGACCTCCCCTTACTCCCCCAGTGGTCACTAACCTCCTTCCACTCTAAAAAAAACTTTTAAAATATTTTTTGCCAGCCTCTATGCCAGACTCAAATGTCATACCCAGCTCCCTGACAGCAGTATGTAGGTCCCTGGAGCAGTTGTAGTGGGTGCAGTGCACTTCAGGCAGACGGACCCAGGCTCCCCCCCACCCCCCACACACCTGTTACACATGTGGTAGTAAATGAGAGCACTTCAAAACCCACCAGAAACCCACTGTACCCACATCTAGGTGCCCCCCTTCATCCCTAAGGGCTATGATAATGGTGTACAGTTCTGGGGAGTGGGTTTGGGGGGCTCAGTCGATAGAATAATTGAGTGAAAC